>NC_136631.1:28226974-28751974 GCF_933228915.1 Telmatherina bonti
TTATTTCTGCTGTAAACGTGTTTATTTCTGCTGTAAACGTGTTTATTTCTGCTATAAATGTGTTTATTTCTGATGTAAACATGTTTATTTCTTCTGTAAACATGTTTATTTCTGCTGTAAACGTGTTTTTTCCTGCTGTAAACATGTTTATTTCTGCTGTACACATGTTTATTTCAGCTATAAACGTGTTTATGTCTGCTGCAAACATGTTTTTTTCTGCTGCAAACATGTTTTTTTCTGCTGTAAACATGTTTATTTCTGCTGTAAACATGTTTATTTCGGCTATAAACGTGTTTATTTCTGCTGTAAACATGTTTTTTTCTGCTGTACACATGTTTATTTCTGCTATAAACATGTTTATGTCTGCTGCAAACATGTTTTTTTCTGCTGTAAACATGTTTATTTCTGCTGTAAACATGTTTATTTCTGCTATAAACGTGTTTATTTCTGCTGTAAACATGTTTATTTCAGCTATAAACGTGTTTATGTCTGCTGCAAACATGTTTTTTTCTGCTGCAAACATGTTTATTTCTGCTATAAACGTGTTTATTTCTGCTGTACACATGTTTATTTCAGCTATAAACGTGTTTATGTCTGCTGCAAACATGTTTTTTTCTGCTGCAAACATGTTTTTTTCTGCTGTAAACATGTTTATTTCTGCTGTAAACATGTTTATTTCGGCTATAAACGTGTTTATTTCTGCTGTAAACATGTTTTTTTCTGCTGTACACATGTTTATTTCTGCTATAAACATGTTTATGTCTGCTGCAAACATGTTTTTTTCTGCTGTAAACATGTTTATTTCTGCTGTAAACATGTTTATTTCTGCTATAAACGTGTTTATTTCTGCTGTAAACATGTTTATTTCTGCTGTAAACATGTTTATTTCTGCTATAAACGTGTTTATTTCTGCTGTAAACATGCTTATTTTTGCTGTAAACATGTTTATTTCTGATGTGAAGTTGGTCTTTTTAACATGGGAGTCTACTGGGAGTTTTGGAGCCCCTAGTGGATGAGGAGGGAACAGTTTTATGCACTTCTGCATAGGCTTCACTTTTAACTGTCAGATATTGCTGCCTGATCTATATTTGTATCTGTATCAATATCTATATCTGTATCTTTATATCTAAATCTGTATCTATATCCACATCTGTCTCGATATCATCGGTATCTGCATCTTTTTCTTTATCTAAATCTGTATCTGTATCTATACATCTATATATATTTTTTTATCTGTGTCTATATCTGTATCATTATCTATATCTATATCTAACTCTATATATCGATATCTATAGTTATATCTGTATCTATATATAAATATAATCTATATCTGCATCGTTATCTAAATTCTCCCTCTCTCTCTCTATCTATATATACATATCTATCTATATATATATATATATATATATATATATATATATTTGCTGACTGGGTTTTTCTACTTGCTGGTTTTTAGATGTCTGAACAGATAAGACTACATCCAGATGGAGCAAAAGAAGCATAACATGGTGTGTTTTCGGGGTTTGTTTAGAGCGTGTTTCATAAGCCAACATGATGTCCTGAGAAATGATGAAGCAATGGTGTGTGTGTTAGTGTGAGCTCAAATACACGCAGGAGTTTACAGATTGAGCTTAAGCCTGAGGGATCACCATGTTTGTTTTCAGAGAGCTGTGCTGTTATTGTAGACACATACACTCACACACCTCTTCTTCTTCCTTCATTTCTTTCTGCCTGCTCTTAGCTCAGTTTTTATCCACATTTGCCAGTGTCGTGCACCTCCCTGACAGCAGCGTCCTCCCCCTCCATCTTTCCTGCAGCGTTGCGTGCTAGCTGCTCTCCTCTCTGCCCGGCCTGCTGCTCTGATGTTAACATGCTGTGACATGTTACACTGAAACTACTTTATAGAATCAATATTAAATTCACAGCCTATGACACTGAGGGCTAAACACACTGCCTGACTGCATGCGTGTGTGTATGCCTTTCATGTGTGTGTAACACTATTTATTCATGTGTGTGTCTGGGAGTGTAAAGAGACACTCGTGTCTTCTCTGTGTGTATTTCTTATTATTCTAAACTTATAAGGAAGCAATGAAATAAAGATGAGGAAAAACACATCCATGTTAGTATTTTTATCATTGTTTGTGTAAAAAGTGTAAATAAAAACAAGAGCAAAGGAAGAACAACTGAGCAGGCCCATCAGGAGGCATCGCAGGTTCATTCCAGTTTATTTCTTCTGTTATGGTCAGGAATGAACCTTTTAGCCTGGAGTAGCAAACCAGCTCCATCGTGAGCATCGTTGCTCACATGCTTGTGTACCACGTTTGTTTGCGAAGGATTCCACTAGGGGGCGCTCTCAGAAACTAAACCCGAATAGAGTTTATATGTAGGATGGAAACAAAACAGAAATGATGGAAATGGCAGATGAGGTTAATGTTTGTTAACTTTCTGGGTTGTTGTGTTGGATTTTACGTGCTGCGTTGTTTCATTCTTTCCAAAACAAATTCTGATGTGATTTTAGTTTTCATTTTGATATCTTGCATTGACACACTGGACATAAAATCACAAAAATTAAAAGTAAAAAAAACTGTCAAAACTGAACAGGAAACTGTGAAAAGAATAAGCATGTTAAACGAACCATGTTTATTTTAATTACAAATCAAATTCTGAATAGTTTGTTCATAAAAATAACAGCATAGCTACACACTACTACATTCCGTCTGAAAGCATGGCAGACATATTACCTTACATGTACTTTGGATAACTTTTCCAGCAGTACACTATCAACTGGATATCAACACACTGACCGAGATCTCAGAGACACGATGCCGGATTGACCGTCGTTAGGGGAGATCTCAGAGACACGATGCCGGATTGACCGTCGTTAGGGGAGATCTCAGAGACACGATGCCGGATTGACCGTCGTTAGGGGAGATCTCAGAGACACGATGCCGGATTGACCGTCGTTAGGGGAGATCTCAGAGACACGATGCCGGATTGACCGTCGTTAGGGGAGATCTCAGAGACACGATGCCAGATTGACCGTCGTCAGGGGAGATCTCAGAGACACGATGCCAGATTGACCGTCGTCAGGGGAGATCTCAGAGACACGATGCCGGATTGACCGTCGTTAGGGGAGATCTCAGAGACACGATGCCGGATTGACCGTCGTTAGGGGAGATCTCAGAGACACGATGCCAGATTGACCGTCGTCAGGGGAGATCTCAGAGACACGATGCCAGATTGACCGTCGTCAGGGGAGATCTCAGAGACACGATGCCAGATTGACCGTCGTCAGGGGAGATCTCAGAGACACGATGCTGGATTAACCGTTGTTAGGGGAGATCTTAGACACACGATGCCAGATTGACCGTCGTTAGGGGAGATCTTAGAGACACGATGCCAGATTGACCGTCGTTAGGGGAGATCTTAGAGACACGATGCCGGATTAACCGTGGTTAGGGGAGATCTCAGAGACATGATGCCGGATTAACCGTCGTTAGGGGAGATCTTAGAGACACGATGCCGGATTAACCGTCGTTAGGGGAGATCTTAGAGACACGATGCTGGATTAACCGTCGTTAGGGGAGATCTCAGAGACACGATGCCAGATTGACCGTCGTTAGGGGAGATCTCAGAGACACGATGACGGATTAACCGTCGTTAGGGGAGATTTTAGAGACACGATGCTGGATTAACCGTCGTTAGGGGAGATCTCAGAGACACGATGACGGATTAACCATCGTTAGGGGAGATCTCAGAGACACGATGACGGAATAACCGTGGTTAGGGGAGATCTCAGAGACACGATGCCAGATTGACCGTCGTTAGGGGAGATCTCAGAGACACGATGCCAGATTGACCGTCGTTAGGGGAGATCTCAGAGACACGATGCTGGATTAACCGTCGTTAGGGGAGATTTTACAGACACGATGCTGGATTAACCGTCGTTAGGGGAGATCTCAGAGACACGATGCCAGATTGACCGTCGTTAGGGGAGATCTCAGAGACACGATGCTGGATTAACCGTCGTTAGGGGAGATCTCAGAGACACAATGACGGAATAACCGTGGTTAGGGGAGATCTCAAAGACACGATGCCAGATTGACCGTCGTTAGGGGAGATCTCAGAGACACGATGCCGGATTAACCGTCGTTAGGGGAGATTTTAGAGACACGATGCTGGATTCACCGTCGTTAGGGGAGATCTCAGAGACACGATGCCAGATTAACCGTCGTTAGGGGAGATCTCAGAGACACGATGCCAGATTGACCGTCGTTAGGGGAGATCTCAGAGACATGATGCCGGATTAACCGTTGTTAGAGGAGATTTTAGAGACACGATGCCGGATTAACCGTCGTTAGGGGAGATCTTAGAGACACGATGCTGGATTAACCGTCGTTAGGGGAGATCTCAGAGACACGATGCCAGATTGACCGTCGTTAGGGGAGATCTCAGAGACACGATGACAGATTAACCGTCGTTAGGGGAGATTTTAGAGACACGATGCTGGATTAACCATCGTTAGGGGAGATCTCAGAGACACGATGACGGATTAACCATCGTTAGGGGAGATCTCAGAGACACGATGACGGAATAACCGTGGTTAGGGGAGATCTCAGAGACACGATGCCAGATTGACCGTCGTTAGGGGAGATCTCAGAGACACGATGCCAGATTGACCGTCGTTAGGGGAGATCTCAGAGACACGATGCTGGATTAACCGTCGTTAGGGGCGATTTTAGAGACACGATGCTGGATTAACCGTCGTTAGGGGAGATCTCAGAGACACGATGCCAGATTGACCGTCGTTAGGGGAGATCTCAGAGACACGATGCCAGATTGACCGTCGTTAGGGGAGATCTCAGAGACACGATGCTGGATTAACCGTCGTTAGGGGAGATCTCAGAGACACGATGCTGGATTAACCGTCGTTAGGGGAGATCTCAGAGACACAATGACGGAATAACCGTGGTTAGGGGAGATCTCAAAGACACGATGCCAGATTGACCGTCGTTAGGGGAGATCTCAGAGACACGATGCCGGATTGACCGTCGTTAGGGGAGATTTTAGAGACACGATGCTGGATTAACCGTCGTTAGGGGAGATCTCAGAGACACGATGCCAGATTAACCGTCGTTAGGGGAGATCTCAGAGACACGATGCCAGATTGACCGTCGTTAGGGGAGATCTCAGAGACATGATGCCGGATTAACCGTTGTTAGAGGAGATCTTAGAGACACGATGCCGGATTAACCGTGGTTAGGGGAGATCTCAGAGACACGATGACGGATTAACCGTCTTTAGGGGAGATTTTAGAGACACGATGCCGGATTAACCGTCGTTAGGGGAGATCTCAGAGACACGATGCCGGATTAACCGTGGTTAGGGGAGATGTCAGAGACACGATGCCAGATTAACCGTCGTTAGGGGAGATCTCAGAGACACGATGCTGGATTAACCGTCGTTAGGGGAGATCTCAGAGACACGATGCCAGATTGACCGTCGTTAGGGGAGATCTCAGAGACACGATGCTGGATTGACCGTCGTTAGGGGAGATCTCAGAGACACGATGCTGGATTAACCGTCGTTAGGGGGGATTTTAGAGACACGATGCTGGATTAACCGTCGTTACGGGAGATCTCAGAGACACGATGCTGGATTAACCGTCGTTAGGGGAGATCTCAGAGACACAATGACGGAATAACCGTGGTTAGGGGAGATCTCAAAGACACGATGCCAGATTGACCGTCGTTAGGGGAGATCTCAGAGACACGATGCCGGATTGACCGTCGTTAGGGGAGATTTTAGAGACACGATGCTGGATTAACCGTCGTTAGGGGAGATCTCAGAGACACGATGCCAGATTAACCGTCGTTAGGGGAGATCTCAGAGACACGATGCCAGATTGACCGTCGTTAGGGGAGATCTCAGAGACATGATGCCGGATTAACCGTTGTTAGAGGAGATCTTAGAGACACGATGCCGGATTAACCGTGGTTAGGGGAGATCTCAGAGACACGATGACGGATTAACCGTCTTTAGGGGAGATTTTAGAGACACGATGCCGGATTAACCGTCGTTAGGGGAGATCTCAGAGACACGATGCCGGATTAACCGTGGTTAGGGGAGATGTCAGAGACACGATGCCAGATTAACCGTCGTTAGGGGAGATCTCAGAGACACGATGCTGGATTAACCGTCGTTAGGGGAGATCTCAGAGACACGATGCCAGATTGACCGTCGTTAGGGGAGATCTCAGAGACACGATGCTGGATTGACCGTCGTTAGGGGAGATCTCAGAGACACGATGCTGGATTAACCGTCGTTAGGGGGGATTTTAGAGACACGATGCTGGATTAACCGTCGTTACGGGAGATCTCAGAGACACGATGCCAGATTGACCGTCGTTAGGGGAGATCTCAGAGACACGATGCCGGATTAACCGTCGTTAGGGGAGATTTTAGAGACACGATGCCGGATTAACCGTCGTTAGGGGAGATCTCAGAGACACGATGCTGGATTAACCGTGGTTAGGGGAGATCTCAGAGACACGATGACGGATTAACCGTCTTTAGGGGAGATCTCAGAGACACGATGCTGGATTAACCGTGGTTAGGGGAGATCTCAGAGACACGATGACGGATTAACCGTCTTTAGGGGAGATCTCAGAGACACGATGACGGATTAACCGTCGTTAGGGGAGATCTCAGAGACACGATGCTGGATTAACCGTCTTTAGGGGAGATCTCAGAGACACGATGACGGATTAACCGTCGTTAGGGGAGATCTCAGAGACACGATGCTGGATTAACCGTGGTTAGGGGAGATCTCAGAGACACGATGACGGATTAACCGTCTTTAGGGGAGATCTCAGAGACACGATGACGGATTAACCGTCTTTAGGGGAGATCTCAGAGACACGATGACGGATTAACCGTCTTTAGGGGAGATCTCAGAGACACGATGACAGATTAACCGTGGTTAGGGGAGATCTCAGAGACACGATGCTGGATTAACCGTGGTTAGGGGAGATCTCAGAGACACGATGACGGATTAACCGTCGTTAGGGGAGATCTCAGAGACACGATGCCAGATTGACCGTGGTTAGGGGTGATCTCAGAGACACGATGACAGAATAACCGTGGTTAGGGGAGATCTCAGAGACACGATGACAGAATAACCGTGGTTAGGGGAGATCTCAGAGACACGATGCCAGATTGACCATCGTTAGGGGAGATCTCAGAGACACGATGCTGGATTAACCGTGGTTAGGGGAGATCTCAGAGACACGATGCTGGATTAACCGTGGTTAGGGGAGATCTCAGAGACACGATGCTGGATTAACCGTGGTTAGGGGAGATCTCAGAGACACGATGACAGAATAACCGTGGTTAGGGGAGATCTCAGAGACACGATGACGGATTAACCGTCTTTAGGGGAGATCTCAGAGACACGATGACGGATTAACCGTCGTTAGGGGAGATCTCAGAGACACGATGCTGGATTAACCGTGGTTAGGGGAGATCTCAGAGACACGATGACGGATTAACCGTCTTTAGGGGAGATCTCAGAGACACGATGACGGATTAACCGTCTTTAGGGGAGATCTCAGAGACACGATGACGGATTAACCGTCTTTAGGGGAGATCTCAGAGACACGATGACAGATTAACCGTGGTTAGGGGAGATCTCAGAGACACGATGCTGGATTAACCGTGGTTAGGGGAGATCTCAGAGACACGATGACGGATTAACCGTCGTTAGGGGAGATCTCAGAGACACAATGCCAGATTGACCGTGGTTAGGGGTGATCTCAGAGACACGATGACAGAATAACCGTGGTTAGGGGAGATCTCAGAGACACGATGACAGAATAACCGTGGTTAGGGGAGATCTCAGAGACACGATGCCAGATTGACCATCGTTAGGGGAGATCTCAGAGACACGATGCTGGATTAACCGTGGTTAGGGGAGATCTCAGAGACACGATGACAGAATAACCGTGGTTAGGGGAGATCTCAGAGACACGATGCTGGATTAACCGTGGTTAGGGGAGATCTCAGAGACACGATGCTGGATTAACCGTGGTTAGGGGAGATCTCAGAGACACGATGCTGGATTAACCGTGGTTAGGGGAGATCTCAGAGACACGATGACAGAATAACCGTGGTTAGGGGAGATCTCGGAGACACAATGCTGGATTAACCGTGGTTAGGGGAGATCTCAGAGACACGATGCTGGATTAACCGTGGTTAGGGGAGATCTCAGAGACACGATGCTGGATTAACCGTGGTTAGGGGAGATCTCAGAGACACGATGACGGATTAACCATCGTTAGGGGAGATCTCAGAGACACGATGACGGATTCACCGTCGTTAGGGGAGATCTCAGAGACACAATGACGGAATAACCGTGGTTAGGGGAGATCTCAAAGACACGATGCCAGATTGACCGTTGTTAGGGGAGATCTCAGAGACACGATGCCAGATTGACCGTCGTTAGGGGAGATCTCAGAGACACGATGCTGGATTAACCGTCGTTAGGGGAGATCTCAGAGACACGATGCTGGATTAACTGTCGTTAGGGGAGATTTTAGAGACACGATGCTGGATTAACCGTCGTTAGGGGAGATCTCAGAGACACGATGCCAGATTGACCGTTGTTAGGGGAGATCTCAGAGACACGATGCCAGATTGACCGTCGTTAGGGGAGATCTCAGAGACACGATGCTGGATTAACCGTCGTTAGGGGAGATCTCAGAGACACGATGCTGGATTAACTGTCGTTAGGGGAGATTTTAGAGACACGATGCTGGATTAACCGTCGTTAGGGGAGATCTCAGAGACATGATGCCGGATTAACCGTTGTTAGAGGAGATCTTAGAGACACGATGCCAGATTAACCGTCGTTAGGGGAGATCTCAGAGACACGATGCCGGATTAACCGTGGTTAGGGGAGATGTCAGAGACACAATGCCAGATTGACCGTCGTTAGGGGAGATCTCAGAGACACGATGCCAGATTAACCGTCGTTAGGGGAGATCTCAGAGACACGATGCTGGATTAACCGTCGTTAGGGGAGATCTCAGAGACACGATGCCAGATTGACCGTCGTTAGGGGAGATCTCAGAGACACGATGCCAGATTAACCGCCGTTAGGGGAGATCTCAGAGACACGATGCTGGATTAACCGTCTTTAGGCGACATTTTAGAGACACGATGCCGGATTAACCGTCGTTAGGGGAGATCTCAGAGACACGATGCTGGATTAACCGTGGTTAGGGGAGATCTCAGAGACACGATGCTGGATTAACCGTGGTTAGGGGAGATCTCAGAGACACGATGACGGATTAACCGTCTTTAGGGGAGATCTCAGAGACACGATGACGGATTAACCGTCGTTAGGGGAGATCTCAGAGACACGATGACAGATTAACCGTGGTTAGGGGAGATCTCAGAGACACGATGCTGGATTAACCGTGGTTAGGGGAGATCTCAGAGACACGATGACGGATTAACCGTGGTTAGGGGAGATCTCAGAGACACGATGACAGAATAACCGTGGTTATGGGAGATCTCAGAGACACGATGACAGAATAACCGTGGTTAGGGGAGATCTCAGAGACACGATGCCAGATTGACCGTCGTTAGGGGAGATCTCAGAGACACGATGACAGAATAACCGTGGTTAGGGGAGATCTCAGAGACACGATGCCAGATTGACCGTCGTTAGGGGAGATCTCAGAGACACGATGCTGGATTAACCGTCGTTAGGGGAGATCTCAGAGACACGATGACGGATTAACCGTCGTTAGGGGAGATTTTAGAGACACGATGACAGATTAACCGTTGTTAGGGGAGATCTCAGAGACACGATGCTGGATTAACCGTGGTTAGGGGAGATCTCAGAGACACGATGACAGATTAACCGTTGTTAGGGGAGATCTCAGAGACACGATGCTGGATTAACCGTGGTTAGGGGAGATCTCAGAGACACGATGACGGAATAACCGTCGTCAGGGGTGATCTCAGAGACACGATGACGGAATAACCGTCGTCAGGGGAGATCTCAGAGACACGATGACGGATTAATCATCGTTAGGGGAGATCTCAGAGACACAATGACGGAATAACCGTGGTTAGGGGAGATCTCAGAGACACGATGACGGAATAACCGTCGTCAGGGGAGATCTCAGAGACACGATGACGGATTAATCATCGTTAGGGGACATCTCAGAGACACGATGACGGATTAACCATCGTTAGGGGAGATCTCAGAGACTCCATGACACCATGAGATTAGCTGTTAGCAGCAGCTTGGTACCAGATACACCGAGGACATGATCTTCAATAATGAGACAGATTTATGTATAATTCTGTCATGACGGGACCATTGACTTGTGCATTTTTTTACTTTTTGCAGTTAATGGCTCTCTGCAGCTTCGGTAGCCGCAATAACATACTATAATGGTGAGGCGTTTGAGAGCACAACTTAGTTGTTTGCATTAAATTAGCGCACTGCTAGATGGGAGTGATTCTCAAACTGGGACTTTAAGACTTTTCTTTCAAAGCAATCTTGTACATTTTTTTATTTTAATGTTGCAACATCTATTGATAACTTCATTTGACATCATTTTAGCCTCATAATCTGACAACTGAGGCTAAAAACATCATGTCTGCAGACTGACTGGGAGTAAAAGCTTCAGATTGAAGAAAAAACAAATAAATGGCTGTTTCATTCCATTCTACAGTCATTCAGCAGACGCTTTAATCCAAATCGACTTATATACACACTCATCTCCCAATAGGCACATCGGATGACAACTTGGGGTTTTTGTGTCTTGCCCAGGGACACTTCGGCACATAGTCAAGCCTGGAATTGACCTCCCAAATTTCCAGTTGGAAGACTACTGCTCTCCTGCTGAACTTAAGCCGTTTTAAGGATTAACAAGTGTTGGAATCTGGACTGAGGCTCGACGGAGTCGGGATCACATGTAGTTCATTGTATACTTATAGAAAAATAAATGTAAAGTCCTCACTGCTCTGATGAAAGTCTGCTTGCACAGATCACACTGTTTATGTGTGTGTATGTGTGTGTGTGTGTGTGTGTGTGTGTGTGTGTGTGTGTGTATGTGTGTGTGTGTGTGTGTGTGTGTGTGTGTGTGTGTGTGTGTGTAGAGAACTTGAAAGTGTGTCTGTGTTTGGAGAAAGAATGTGTGTGTGTGTGTGTGTGTGTGTGTGCGTGCGTGTGTGTGTGTGTGTGTGTGTGTGTGTGTGTGTGTGTGCGTGTGCATGTGTTCACTGAAGTGTGTGAGAAAGCGAGAAGCCGTGTGTATGTGTGTGGGTGTCCTGGGGGTGAATTAGAGCAGAGGCAGTCATGTTTGATAGCAAGGTCTCGACATCAATGAAAACACTCTAAAACGGCACGCAAACTTTGAGCAAAGAAAAAAAACGGCCACGAGGGCGAGAAAAAGAGGGAGGGCAAGGTAAGATGAAACTAGGAAGAAAGGAACTAAAACAAGGAAAATATGAAGGAACAGGGAATGGCAGGAAGGAAAGGAAAGAAGAAGGAACGTTAATGAGAAAATGATGGGATGAGGACAGAAGAGTCAGTTCCATCTGGACTGGATGCTCCCTCTCCTCTTTAGTCTGCAGGACATGCCGTCCATGCTGTCCACAAACAATTCCACATCTTCATCCAGGTTTCCACTCAGAACATTTTAAATGAGCTTTGGTCCAGAGAAGACGGCGTGTTTCTGGATCCTCTTCACATATGATGGAACTTAATCTGCATGAACTGGGTTCACACTGGTTTCTGGAAGCTTCCTGAGTCCATGCACTGGTTTCCAGTAGAGAGAGATCACCACCATGCAGCCTTGTCCTGTGCATACAGAGATTCCTCCTGATTCCTTGAATATTCTGATGATATTCTACATTGTAGATGTTGGATCTTTAATGTCTGAGGAACATTTTTCTGAACTTTTTGATCCAGTCTGTCTCATATTAGCGAAGCTCTGTCCATCTTTCCATCTGAAATGCTCATTTTACACTCAGTCATATTAGTAACCTGTTGCCAGTTAAACCAGTAAAAGCTCACCAGATGTTTTCCAGCCTTTTGTTGCTCCTATTCCAACTTTTCCCAGGTATGTTGCTGCATCAGATTCCCAGTCAGCTCACATTTTGCATGTAAAATGTCTCAGCTTCATCATCTGATATGTTGTTTATCCTCTACTGGGAAGAAAATATGACCTGATGACGTTTACTGATTCTGCATTTATTTACATTTTACCATGGGTAAATAACAACGGTCTCACGCAATATCCAGCAACTCCTGTGTTCCTGTGTTTTCTGTCTCACAAACAGCTGAAGGTTCAGTCCTCCCAGTTAGCAATATCACTGCTAAATGTTCTGATCCAGTCTGCTTCTCAGTGTCGGCTGTCCGAGCTGTCAGAGCGAAGCAGTGGTGTAGCCCAGGGTTTGTGCAGGTATGTGGGGTATTCCCACTTACTTTTCACTCAGCATTGAGTATACCTACTACTAAACGCTCCCCTAACCACATAAACGTGAAATGATTCCATGTGGGGATAGAATGGTGAATAACTTACCAAACATCCACCGTGGTCTCTCACTGGTCTGTGGGCCGGTGTAGTCGTCTCATCTTCCTCCTGGAAACTGAAGAGCAGAAATTATGTGACAATGGCCACATTTAATTCGGAGTTTTATTTCTTCTTTAATTCTGAATAAAAGTTAATACCACTTTAAAGAGATTAAAAATGGCCATGTAAACACCTAATTCCGAATAAAAAAGTCAGTTCGGAATTTAACTTTATTCTGCAGAAAGTGGCTGGTTTATTCGCATTTTAAATCTGAACACAGCTGTGAATCCGAAGTTAATTCCCAGCGTCCTGCATGCTCCGTACCTTGTCCCATGCCGATGAACGTTGTTCATTTCCGGTTAACGGAAGTACGTACGCCCGGCCCCTGTCAAATCAGAACCCTTCCCAACCCGCCCATCTGAATAGAAGTTAGAAAAATATCAGATCATCTCATGAGTGGATTTGTGGATTTATAGGTGTAAATAGCTACAGTTTATGAGTCATCAAAATATTGTAATACCAATAGATGAAATCAAACTTTATAAAGAACTTTCATGCCAAAGTTTTTTAAAAAGCATATTAAATAAAACAGGTTTTAACTCACCAACTCACAGAATATTGAAGACACAATTTTTATTTCACGCCGCTATACACAGACAACGTTTTTCCCCCAAAAAACTTAATGTAGATGAAAATACATAAAATAAAAATAATACATATCGGACTTGATGCAAATGTGACAAAACATATATTTCAGATCTATACACGCCAGAAGTCAGACCCCTATAGCCACAGAAGCTGTTGCCATAGCAACCACCCAGCTAAAAGCAGGTGGAGGTCCACACCTCAGCGGTAACATGTAGGACCCTCCACCACCGGACTTTACAGGAGTAATAAAGTAAATGGTGACTAAACACACTACAGCCTCTGGAACACAGATAGTTCACCAGCTATTTTCAGTCAGAATTATTAATTAGTCCTAAGCTCTAAATTAACTATAACTCCTTTGAATTCCTGACATTAAATTTATCTCATCCAAAATGGAATTCAGAGAAACTGCTCCTTTTAGCATTAGTCTATTGCCCACCTGGACCTTACTCAGAGTTTCTGACCAAATTCTCTGATCTCTTGTCTGAGTTACTGCTGACTACTAATAAAGTCATTGAACTAGATGATTTTAATATTCATGTTGATGATGAAAAAGATAGTTTAAAACTTTACAGTATTAACCAGCAGAAGCTAACATGTCTTCTCCTGTTTGAACGGAATCCGCCCAGATAAGCTAGCGGCTAGCTTATGGAGCAGTTCTGCTAACGACTGCTGAGTGAAAGCTGTTTGTGTTTAAATGTTGAAAATGTGTAGCTTGCCTCCTCCATAAATCTACAACATACTACACAACACTAGTCACCACTTCCCATACCATTTCAACTTAATTTAAATAAAAACTTACCTGCGTGGAGTCCAGCTCGAGGCAGCACAGCCAAGTGAGACTTCAAATGAAAATTGCAAACTCAAAAAGTTGGTTTTCCCGCATTTTACAACAAAGAAATTAAAGTTAGCAGAACTGTTGTCCCTTGAATTGAACTCCAACTTAAAGTTATCATTTTTAACAACTCACCTAATTGTTTTGGGACAAACAACTTGCTTGTTTTGTTGGGATTACTAACATTATTGCTTTAAATGCCATTAATACATATTTTCAAATTTTACCTACTTAAATGACTGTTTCAGGCCAACCAATACAAGTTGGATTTTTTGCAGTGTACCAATAAAATTCTGTGAATGCAAGTATTAGCCTTGGGTCCTGTTCATTCTGAACACTAACCTGTAGATTGGTGGGTGGGGACTAGTGTTATCTTGATATTACATATAATGTGAATTTGTTTTTTGTTTTTTTAAACTTTGTCAAATTAAAATTTGTTCTTTAATTGTGAATTGGTTTTGTTACTGAATATAACTGAATTAATACATCCCCCAAACAGGATGTAGACACAGGTTTGACCCTGGAAATATGAAAAGTGGGGCATACCCTAAAGGTTAAAGGCAGCTGAAGGCGCACTGCCACCAGATTAACTACCTTGGTAATCGGAAAGGACAGATGAACTGGGAGCCAACTTGCGAGTCTCCACACAAAGCGGAAGATCCTTGGTTGAGAGCCACACCTTCTGCTTGTCTTGATATTCCGGAGCGGGAATTCTCTGCCAGTTGGCAATCCAAAAATACACAGCCGAAGTCTTCAACAAGGCAGCGTGAGCTTGTCTCCAAACCCACTGACATTGCAGGGCTGCTGTGTGGGCAGAGGGAACTGAGGCGGTGCATTTCTGGAGGTCAAAGACAGATGACTGAAACCCATAAACAGTTTAAAATGGAGACAAACCTGTGACACTGGAGGGAAGCGAATTCAGAGTGTTTTCCACCCAAGGGAGAGTCTGCGACTATTTAGTATCCCTTTCACACAGCATACGGAGCTTAGTTTCCACTTCTTGGTTGAGACGTTCCGTCTGCCCATCAGTCTGTGTATGACAACCAGATGAAAAGCTCACCTGGACCCCCAACAAGTTCCAGAACTCCTTATAGAACTAGGAAATTAACTGAGGACCCCAATCCAAGACAATGTCTAGAGGCAGTCCATGTAAACGGAAAACCTCCCAGGCTAACATCTCCCCTAGCTCCTTAGAAGAAGGAAGCTTGACAAGAGGGACCAAGTGAGTCATCTTAGAGAATTGATCAACTATGGTAAGTATTACAGAGTAGTTATCAAAAATAGGCAGACCTGTGATGAAATCCATGGATCGGCGAAACCATGGATGACGAGGAACTGGGAGTGGTCGTAGGAGGCCAACCAGCGGGCAATAAGACTTGGCTTGGGAACAGACCCTGCATGTTGTGACAAACTGCTTGACATCTGTGACTAAGGTCTCCAACCAGAATCGGCCCTGGATCACTGACAGAGTCTTGTTCACTCCTGGGTGACAATACAGGCGTGAACCATGGCAAAGGGAAAGAACCTCCAGAACTAGATAATTAGGGATGAATCATCTTCTTAGGGCAGTTTTCAGAAATGGGGTGTTGCGGGTGGGCCTCCTGTATCTTCCTCTCCATGCCAAGTCTGGTGACACCCAACCACACAGATTGGGGAAGGAGTAGTCATTTTTGTCTTCTGCCTGCCCCTCTACAGAACCCTCATGAAGTCTTGAAAGGGCATCTGGCTTTGTGTTCTTAGATCCAGGTCTGTAAGACAGGGAAAAGTTAAATCTATTGAAGAACAGGGACCATCTTGCCTGTCTGGGGTTGAGCATCTTTGCGGATTTCAGGTATTCAAGGTTTCTATGATTTGTCCATATGATAAACAGATCCTTAGCTCCCTCCGACCAGCGCCTCCACTCCTCAAATACCAGTTTTACTGCAAGCTCACAATCGCCAACATCATAATTCTTTTCAGCTGCAGAGAGGCTTCTGAAAAAGAGAGCACAAGGATGAGTTTTGCAATCGGCCGATGTGAACAGTTCCTTCAATTGGGAGAAGGACTGATTGGCTGCCGGGGTCCAGACAAACCTGTTCTTGGAAGAAGTAAGAGCATGTAAAGGTGAGGCAATGGAACTGAAACTTTTTTTTCCATTGAATTTAATTGATTTCAAACATGTAAAGGCACATAATAGTTATACAGTATTAACAGACAAAATGGTAGTGCTTGGATAAAGCAAACATAAGTGACACAATTGACAACTACACATTCTCTTTACATATCTTAACAAGGACAGGCCCTTTCAATTTCCTCCCTTGTTTCAGCAGTGCAATCTTCTGTTTTCTGTTGACAAACCTCAAGATGACAGTTGGTTTGTCTCTGGCATTTCCTCTGGGCGGGAGGTGACAGGCCTCAATGTTGCCACAGTCCAGCTCTATGTCCCTGGTCTGCAAAAAAATGGCCACTTACTGTTCAATGGAGCTGTCATCCAGGTTGCTGGGTCCCTCCCCATTGTTAGCGGTCGCTGCCCGAGTGTATTTTCATGGTTTGAAATCAAGCCCAGTGACGATGATGTTGTTAATCTTTGTGTACTGCTCCAAGTAAGAAAGTCTGTTCTCCAGGAAAGCGATTCTCTTGTCCTTCACTTCATTCTGGATGAAGAGAAATTTTACCTCCTCCACCAGTGCCAAGATTTCCTTCTGCTGCAGCCTGGCAGCAGAAACTTCTTCAGAGAGGAAGTCGAATGACTTTTTAATGTCATTGACCTCCTCAATTACAGAAGACTTCTTAAGAACCATTGTTTGTCTGTTTGCACTAGTAGTCCTTAATGCTGTTGGCAGTTACCTTGGTCAGCTGAACAAGCTCTGCCATTGCTACTGTTATTGTCCTTACAGCCCATGTAAAAAAAAAAAAAAAAAAAAAAAATAGAAAGGATCAAACCAAGTGATCAAGCAATTAATCCAGTGTGCATAAAAAAAAGTCAAAAAGTAATCGAAGCAGTGCACCTGCACCACCCACAGCACCACCAACCTCAAAGTTTCTGATGAATCTGCTCTAGAAATTGGCAAAACCCAGGAATCTCTGAAATTCACATTTCTCTGCTATGATGAATAGATTATTTTGTAGGTGTCATAAAATAATGCGGGACCTCACTTCCACGTGTCTCACTTCTTTATTGTCAATTCCCAAAAAGCAACGCAGCCCCCCTACGGTAGTCCCACATACACATTAAACTATCTCACAAACTATCCAACAGTCGGAGACAGAGAAGGACGGTTCAGACATGTCTTTGGTGTGTGGGGGAGGTCCTTGGAAAAATCAGTATGTCATCGAGATAAACAAAAACAAACACCTCAACCATATCCCTGAGTACATCATTACATCAAGAGCCTGGAACACAGCATTAGTTAGGCCAAAAGGCATCAAAGGGTACTCTTAATGCCCTGTGGGGGTGTTAAAAGCAATCTTCCAATGCTCTCCCTCTTTGATATGCACAAGATAGTAAGCATTACTGAGATCGAGCTTGGTGAAGATGGTGGAAACCTGGATGAGATCAAAAGCCGTGTTCATAAGGGGAAAGAGGGTAGCGGTTTTTAATAGTAATATCGTTCAATCCTCTGTAGTTGATACAGGGTCTCAAGGTTTTGTCCTTCTTATTCACAAAAAAGAATCCTGCTCCAGCAGGGGATGATGAAAATTGTATCAGACCTGATTTTAGTGCACCTTCAATGTATTCCTTCATGGCTTGGGTCTCGGGCATGAACAGGGAATATAGCTGGCCTTTGGGAAGGAAAATGCCAGGTATAAGATCAATGGAGCAGTTATACGGATGATGAGGAGGAAGAGCAGTTGCCAGGTGCTTGTTTAAAACCCTCTTCAGGTTGTGATACTCAGAAGGAACCCTTGACAGAATGGGATAAGTTTCTAGGCTCACAGCAGGTTGAGTAACTGGAGAGTTTGCAGTCTGCAAGCAGGTGGCATGACAACGAGATGACCAGTTCAAGATCTCACTTGTCTTCCAGTCTATGTGAGGGTTATGGTCCGTAACCAGGAGCCACCAAGGACAAGTGGTAGGTCCGGAGAATGTACTGTATTATCAAAAAGGAGATGTAGTCATGGTGATTTCTCCCACATTAAACTTGATGGGGACAGTCTCCTGAATAATCTGGTGCAACACATGACCATCTAGCGCCAAGACATTCTGTTTTTTTGGAAGTGGATTGAAGTTGCACATTGAGAAATTAGGCTAACCCAGCATCCATACATTCAGCATCAGATCCAGAGTCAATAAAAGTTTTAACCTTCTGAGACTGACCATTTATTTGCAGTTGTGCCTTAACAGAAGTTAACAGGGAGGATTTGAGCTTTTCTGGCTCATTAGAAGCCTCACCCCTTCTACTGAGCCTGATATTTTAACAGGCAGTGGCAAACCTGATGAACCTCCTTTCCACAATAAAAGCACAAGGCCTCCCTCTTTGAGTGTCAGGCATGTTCAGCCAAGCTGCATGGATTTCACAGTCAGTCAGCAGAAGAGATGTCACAGGAGATGATGGCATGGATTCAGAATGCCTCCAGCTCCAGGGTGCAGAGTGAGGACTCAGACAGTTTTAACCCCTCTCCAATTGCTATTCGTAAAGTCTTTGATCAGTCCTGGAAGATAGTGTCTCCAACTTGGCTAGACTCCTGAGAGCGTCTCGGGTAGCAAGCTCATCCTTTATCTCCTCGTTCAATCCTTGGTAAAAAAAAACAAAAAAGCAAAAAAAAAAAAAAAAACCGTTACACAGGGCCTCATCATTCCATTGGCTGTCTGCAGAGAGAGTGTGGAAATCAATTATCTGTACTCATTGACATGTCGTTTGCCTTGTTTTAGTATTAACAAACCCCGAACTGCCTCTCTCTGACAGAACAATGTCCTTATAGCTGTAACAGACATGAGAGTCCCTCTGCCACTCAGTGGTTCCCAACAACTTAGCTTTACCAGAGAGAAGTGAAATTGCAAAAGCAATTCTTGTCCCGTCCATTGGGAAGGATTATGGCTGGAGTTCAAAATGTATCTCACATTGAGTGATTAAAGGGCGACATTGGTTTCGATCACCTGTACATACCTCAGGAGGGGTCGGATGTGGTTCATGAGCTGGTGAAACCTGGCAGAGATATGAAGCCTCAGGAGTTTCGGAGGAGGAAGCAGCCTGTGAATCAGTAGCAATCAAGAACTTGGTTAGCATGGTCATTATCTCCTGCATGTTCTAATCGGTTAATAGATCCTTCGACACATGAGCGCCACTCCTGTGTGATGGGTCCATGGTGGCCAGATTATACTGTAATAAGTGAATGTGAGGACCCGGAAATTCAACCACACACAGGAGTAGTTCTAGAAAAGACACAGCTTTATTAGAGCCAGATTCAGATGACAGCTTGTTTTGGGTCATGCTGAGCGTTGTTTGACTCCTTCTTTAGTCCTTAGCACTCACAATCTCCAAGATGTTCTCCAAGGAGGAAGTTCAGACCGCAGATATTAAAACACGGAAGCCGTTCACCATGCATGGAGGGTTCCACCCCAAGTCCAGTGTCCACAGACTATACGCTAAACACAAACAGGGAGGCCAAAGACTAGTGAGCATCAAGGCCCCTATCCAAGATGAAACATCCAAGCTCCATGAATACATCAGAAGGAGGGCCACAAGGGATGAAGCAAGGGGTGAATGTTTCGGACAATGGAGCCTGGAGGAGACCGAATTAGAGGAAGAACCATCATGGAAGAAAAACCCCCTGCATGGGATGTACCACCGACGGATCGTTGAAGTGGCGATAGGGCATAGTGTACAGGAACATCTGTGCAGAATATGAGACCCCTAAGTCCCAATGGGAGACACCTCTCAAGGTAGTGGAGAATGAGAGGGCTAAGATCCTGTGGGACTTCCAGATTCAGTTGACAAAATGGTTATAGGAGCCAAATATGTATAATGAAATGAATTAATGTAATGGGGTTCATGTACTGTGCACTGGGTGGCGCTGTCACCATATCTATATTGGTAAGTGCCAATGAGGTGGGGGCAGGTGTTGACCCGGAAGGGCGCACAGGTTTTTGACCGCTTCGGCGGAGTTATTTCATATATGCTCTCCTGATTTGTGGATTTTATCTTGGGATGATAAAATAAAGATCGCACTGTTTTGATACCTTTCTAATGGCCTCTGGATTTCCCTTTTTTGATGGACACGGAGAAGCAACAGGTAAACATAGCCGCCAGGCGCGTCAGACCTAGCATTACCGGCAACACTTCATTAGCCCAGCACTAGGCTGGCTATTATACTGTCAAAAACCTGCCCGATTGGACTAAGTTTGGAACCCCAAAGGGGCCTATCTTTTGAAGACGGCATGGGGACGAGCCGTGTGTGAGCCGCGGTGTGGAGACGCGTCCTACTATCACAGACTTTACAGCAGCCAGCTGTGGTGGTTGCTAACGTGGCTAATCTGAGGAGCGCTGGTGACCTGGAGCTGGACTGGAGCAACGCAGACCATCGCTTTGGATTAATAATAAAGGCGCCCAACGAGGTATGTGTAGCGCTACACCATCGATGGCCTAATTGTGTGCACACATTAAAATAAAATCCAATGCATTGGTGATAATCGCGCGTTTGGAATATATTGGAGAGTTGCGCTTCGCATATTGCGCCGGATCACGTGACTTATTGACCTACTTTTGCGTTCACCTTAATTGAACTCTGCCTTTCACGTACAATGGATGCGTGCGCGTTGGACACGGACATAAATACTGAAAATGAACAATTGTCTAATGGTACTGTACATCAAAAACGCATTGTGAAATTAACAGAAAGGGCATTGGCTGAAAAGCTTGATAAGCTACACAATACAAGAAAGTCTAAGCTAAATAAAGCAGGTGATATTAGAAGAGTTTTAAATGATTTGATGTCAGAAGGTAATAAAACAAAGGTGGTAAATGCTTTTGATGAACTAAAACTGATGTGTGATGATGCAAAATGTATACATGAATCATTGATTGGTTTAGTGTCTGTTGAAGAGGGTGAAAATCATGAAATATGGTTTAAAGCAAAAATGATTCCAAATAATGAGTGTTTTTCCAAGGTAAATCAATGGCTCTCTCAAACTGAAACACAAGGGCAAATAAATACACATGCACAAACAAATGGAAATACAAATGAAAATGTGGAAAACTGTGACAATGATGAACTCTCTCCAGAGGATAGTATGTCTAATTTCAGTAACAGAGGCAGTCAAAGGAGTAACAAATCCAGCACTTCATCAGCCAAGTTACGGGCAGCAGCGGACAGGGCTGCAGTTTTGGCCCGTGTTAAAGTATTAAAGGAGCGGCATGCTATTGAAGAGGAAGAACAAAAACTAAGAAGAAGAAAAGAGATGCTTGATTTGGAGGCTGAACTGGCGGCATCAGAGGCAAGAATGGAAATTTATGATGCCAAGGAAGAGTGCCAGTTACAAGCATACTCAAATGCCAACAGTATATGCAACAAAGGTGGAACCAAACAAGAACAAATGTTAATTCCCTCTGCCCAAGAGTTCATACCTCAAAATGACAATAACAAACAAATATTGCATCAAAAGGAGAAATCTAAAGTGTGTTCAATGGAAATTAAAACAGCGGATGTGAGACCAAAGCAATGGAATGCATCAAATACAAGACAACAGCACCGCCTAGTGGAACACGATGAACGTAAATGTGACACAAGTCAAGGACACCCTGTAATGGGACAACGTGGAAATCAATGTAAAACAAACGCACAGCACAATTTGCTGGAACACAATGGAAAAAGCATGCAAATAAATGATCAAATTAAACAAAATGAAACACAATCTCAGTCGCCAACCACTCTGCAGATGCCTGGAGACTTTCTTACCATCATGAGCAGACAAACTGAGATAACAGCAGCTCTCATGAACCAGCAGCGGTCAATGACACTTCCACCAAGAGACATTCCATTTTTTGACGGAGATCCTCTGCACTACAGGACATTTATAAAAGCATTTGAGCAAGGAGTGGAAAGTAAGGCCACTGCAGCAGACAGTTTGTATTATTTGGAGCAATTCACTCGAGGCCAACCTCGTGAATTGGTGCAGAGTTGCCAACACATGAATCCTGATCGTGGCTATGCTGTGGCCAAGGCTCTACTGCAGGACCACTTTGGAAACCCTTACAAAACTGCCACTGCATATATCAGCAAGGCTTTAACATGGCAAACAATAAGAGCAGATGACACAAAGGCACTTCAAAGCTATGCACTATTTCTGCGAGGTTGTAGTAACATCATGGAGGAGCTGGAGTATGTGCAGGAACTGGACATGCCTGTAAATATGAGGGCAATTTTGGCAAAGTTGCCTTACAAGCTAAAGGAGCGCTGGCGGAGCAAGGCTCTTGACATTATGGAGTCTACTGGATATAGAGCTGGATTTAATGATTTGGTGGAATTCATAGAGCGTCATGTGAGGATCCTTTCAGATCCCTTTTTTGGAGATCTGCAAGACTACAGCTCCAACACAACATCTTTAAGCCAGTCCAAGTCACATCCCAGCAATAGAAAGAAGGGTAATGTGGTGGCTAGTACAGTGACTGCTATGGACACTCATAAGGAATTTAAGCAGCCATGCTCACTCAAAGAAAATGAAAAGGAACTTTGTGTTTGCTGCTCTATGGAACACTCTTTGGAAAAATGCAAGCAGTTCAAGAAAAAGAGACACATGGATAAAGTGTTCCTTTTGAAAAGAAAGGGAGTGTGTTTTGGTTGCCTTCATCAAGGCCATATCAGCCGTAACTGTGGAGCAAGATTGAAGTGTGATATCTGTAATCAAAGCCATCCTACAGTGTTACACATAAATCGACAGACATCTGCTCCAGAATGTGGATTGGAATCACCAGAACCCAAGCCCATCTCTCACACAACTTGCGGGCATACAGGGGCCGGCAAAGGCCGCACCGTGCTGTCAGTGCTTCCTGTTAAAGTCAAGGCTGCCAAGGGCAACAGTGTGATCCAAACATATGCATTCTTGGATCCGGGCAGCACAGGAACATTTTGCTCTGAACAGCTGATGCATCGCCTGAACCTCTCTGGTAAAAGAACTAAAGTCCTGCTGCGAACCATGGGTCAAACAAAATTGAGTCCAGCCTTTTCCTTGTTCTGTCTTGAGGTGGCTGGCTTGGAGAGCTCAGAGTTCTATCCTCTCCCAGAAGTCATCACACAAAAACAAATGCCAGTTTCCACAGATGATATGGTAACCTCGCAAGATCTGTTGAAGTGGCCATATCTGTCAAAGGTTCATATGCCATCCATTCACGCAAAGGTCGATCTGTTGATTGGTACCAATGCACCCAAGCTGCTGGAGCCATGGGAAGTCATCAACAGCCAAGGAAATGGCCCATATGCTGTGAGGACTGTGCTTGGCTGGGTAGTTAATGGCCCGATGGATGGGAATGGTGAGTTTGACTCTGGAACAATATCAGTGAATCGAATTGCAGTCAGCAAGCTAGAAGAACTTCTGATGAACCAGTACAATCATGATTTCTGTGAGAAGCAAATTGACAAACAAGAAATGTCAAGGGAAGATCAAAAGTTTCTCAACATAATGGAAACATCCGTAAAATTACAGGATGGAAAGTACATTATGAATTTACCATTCAAGAAAAATGAGGTCTACTTGCCAAACAATTTTGCTGTGGCTCAACAAAGATTACAAGGTTTAAAGAAAAGGTTTAAGTTCAACCAGCAGTTCCATCAGGAATATGTAAATTACATGAATAACATCATTGCTTGCAATTATGCAGAACAAGTACCCGTGGAACAAAGAGACCTTCACAGTGGAAGAGTTTGGTACATCCCCCATCATGGGGTACATCATCCGAGAAAGGGAACCTTACGTGTTGTGTTCGACTGTGGTGCCACATTCAAAGGTGTTTCCCTCAATACTGAATTGCTGCAAGGCCCCAATCTCACAAGCACACTGCTGGGTGTTCTCCTAAGTTTCAGACAACAGCCAATAGCCTTTATGGGAGACATTCAAGCAATGTTTCATCAGGTGCGTGTGCCAAAGGAACATCGGGATTTCTTTCGCTTTTTGTGGTGGCCTGGCGGAGACACAACACTAGAACCAGTGCCCTACAGAATGATGGTGCACTTATTTGGAGCGGTCTCATCACCGAGCTGTGCAGCCTATGCTTTAAGAAGAACTGCCCGAGACAACCAGTTGGAGTTTCCAACCATTGTCACAGAAACAGTCCAAAAGAATTTTTATGTTGATGATTGCCTGAAGAGCTCAGTCACAGAAAATGATGCAATCCAGTTGATACATGGTCTCATTGCTCTGTGTGGAAAGGGAGGCTTTGCTTTGGAAAAGTGGATAAGCAACAGTCGTGTTGTTCTGCAAGCCATCTCAGAAGAGCAGAGAGCCAAAGAGCTGAAGACTCTGGATCTGGATATTGATAAGCTTCCGATGGAAAGAGCGCTTGGCCTCCAGTGGTGTGTGGAAACTGATGCTTTCAATTTTAGAATGGAAATGAAACATCAGGCCCTAACCAGGCAAGGAATGCTGTCAGTCAACAGCTCTGTTTATGATCCACTGGGATTTTTGGCACCAGTGACGCTGCAAGGCAAAATGATGCAACAGGAGCTGTGTAAAAGAGGCTGTAACTGGGATGATCCTTTGCCACAAGATATTTTAAAGCAATGGAGAAGGTGGTTGGAGGAGTTGAGCCAGCTCGCGGCATTCAGTGTGGACCGGTGTATCAAGCCAGCTGATTTTGGACCTGTGAAGCAGGCACAGTTGCACCACTTCTCAGATGCCAGCGAAGGAGGCTATGGAACAGTTACATACATTCGCTTAACGAATGAAAGGGACAGAATCCACATCTCCTTTCTCCTTGGTAAAGGCAGAGTAACACCTATAAAGGCTGTGACCATTCCCCGACTCGAGTTGTCTGCAGCTGTCCTGGCTGTGAAGATCGATGCTATGATCAAGGCTGAGCTGGGAATGCAGCTCAAAGAATCTGTGTTTTGGACCGATAGCACCTCCGTGTTAAAGTATGTAAATAATGAGGATCGGCGTTTTCACACATTCGTAGCAAATCGAGTTGCCACAATCAGAGAGTTGTCAGAACCTGGGCAATGGAGACATGTGAGAACGAAAGAGAACCCAGCTGATCATGTGTCCAGAGGACTGAAAGTCTCAGATTTCCTGAAAACCAAAGGATGGTTGAGAGGACCAGAATATCTGTGGAAGGATGAGGAAAGGTGGCCTGACACTCTGATGGATATCACACTGGATGTGGGAGATAAAGAGGTCAGAAGGGAGGTCGCTGCTGATTCTATCAAAATGGACACTCCTGCACCTACAGACCAGCTCATCTCATTCTTCTCAGACTGGAGGAGACTCAAAAGAGCAGTGGCCTGGTACTTAAAGCTGAAGTCGTGGTTGAAAGAGAAGTGCAAAGGAGTCAGTCAGTCACTTCCTCCAGGAGAACCAGCACCACGTAAGAAAGCCACCAGTCAGTCCCAAAGAAGCAAAGAAAGAGTCTGTTTGTCTTTTGAGGATTTACAAAATGCTGAAATTTCCATCATTCATTACTGTCAGCATCAGAAGTTCAAACAGGAGATTGACGCTCTTTTAAGTAGCTCCAAAGTGAGCCGCCACAGTCCTATCTACAGTTTGGATCCTGTATTTGAGGATAGGCTGTTGAGAGTTGGAGGCAGACTTCACAAAAGTGCGATGCCCGAGGAAGCCAAGCATCCAATTATTCTTCTTAACGAACAGCATATTTCCAGCCTCATGCTCAAGTATGCTCACCAAAGCCTTGGGCATGCTGGACGATCTCACACTTTGTCATCTGTGAGGAGAAAGTTTTGGATTACCAAGGGCAATTCTGCCATAAGAAAAATCATAGGAGAATGTAGCTTTTGTAAGCGCTACAATGGCAGACCCTTACAGCAAAAGATGGCCGACTTGCCTGCTGCAAGAATTTTACCCGACCATCCCCCTTTCACCAACACTGGGGTTGACTACTTTGGTCCAATCGAAGTAAAAAGAGGAAGATCTTGCTGTAGAAGATATGGTGTGATATTTACTTGCATGGCAAGTCGAGCTGTTCATCTCGAGATGGCATTTACACTGGATACTGATGCATGCATAAATGCCCTGAGACGTTTTATTAGTCGAAGAGGACAAGTTCAACATCTGTGGTCCGACAATGGAACAAACTTTGTGGGAACTGAGCGAGAACTTAAGAAAGCCCTCGCTAAACTGGACCAGGAAGCTATAGCAGGACACCTAGCGCAGGCAGGAGTTAATTGGACGTTTAATCCGCCTGCAGGCTCCCATTTTGGTGGTGTTTGGGAGAGGATGATCCGCTTGGTGAGAAAGGTCCTTGGCTCAGTGCTTCGCCAGCAGACCCTGGATGATAATGGGCTAACTACAGTATTGTGTGAGGCAGAAGCAATTTTAAATGACAGGCCGATCACCAAACTGTCAGATGACCCCAATGATCTGGAGCCGCTCACGCCCAACCATCTGCTCCTTTTAAGAGGAAAACCCTCCATTCCGCCTGGAGTCTTCACAACACAGGACCAATATGGAAGAAGGAGGTGGAAACAGGTGCAATACCTCGCTGATTTATTCTGGAAGAGATGGGTCCGGGAATATTTGCCATTGCTCCAGCAAAGACAAAAATGGAATGAAAAGAAAAAGAACGTTGCTGTTGGAGATATTGTGGCCATTATGGATCAAGCTGCTCCACGGGGATCTTGGCTGCTGGGAAGAGTCTTGGAAGTTTATCCAGATACAAATGGTCTAGTGAGATCAGCAAAGCTGAAAACTAAGTCCAATACAATTGAAAGACCAATTTCAAAACTATGTTTAGTGCATGAGGTCTAATTACTAATTTGTAAAGGTCAATGTAGTATTTGTCTCCTTGTCTGTGAAATTTTGAGAATTGCCATGTTTGAGTACCATGCCAATTAGGGGCCGGTGTATAGGAGCCAAATATGTATAATGAAATGAATTAATGTAATGGGGTTCATGTACTGTGCACTGGGTGGCGCTGTCACCATATCTATATTGGTAAGTGCCAATGAGGTGGGGGCAGGTGTTGACCCGGAAGGGCGCACAGGTTTTTGACCGCTTTGGCGGAGTTATTTCATATATGCTCTCCTGATTTGTGGATTTTAACTTGGGATGATAAAATAAAGATCGCACTGTTTTGATACCTTTCTAATGGCCTCTGGATTTCCCTTTTTTGATGGACACGGAGAAGCAACAGGTAAACATAGCCGCCAGGCGCGTCAGACCTAGCATTACCGGCAACACTTCATTAGCCCAGCACTAGGCTGGCTATTATAATGGTGATGTCCTACCAGCCAGGCATAGTGATCATGGATAAGCAGCAGTGATCGATGTATCCATCCCCAATGATGGAAATATCATGAAAAAGGAGCATGAGAAACTGGAGAAGTATCAAGGCCTCAAGGAAGACCTGGAGAAGTCCTGGAGGGTGAAAGCAACAGTAGTACCCATAGTGATGGGAGCACTGGGGACCGTGTCCCCCACCCTGGAGAAGTGTCTCCAACAGATACCTGGTGACATATCAGACATTTCAATCCAGAAAAGATCAGTCCTAGGAACAGTTAAGATACTGCGTAGAACCGTCAAGCTCCCAGGACTCTGGTAAAGATGAACAGCCCCCTGCCCTACCCTGGGGAGGGGTGAGGGAAGAGTTCTTTATATATGTACGTATGTATATTTGTATGTATGGATATGTATGTGTGATATGTATGTATATGTATGGATATATGTATGTATGTATGTATTTGTATGTATGCATGTATATGTATACATACCACTTGTATGTATACATACATACCACATGTATGTATGCATATGTACGTATGTATAAGTATGTGTACATGTGTATGTATAGGTGTATGCAGTGGTTAAAGTGGGATTTGGCGGGTGGTGGAGCCCTTAAATTAAATGTTGCCATGTTGTAGGGAAAATTACATAAATGTTTGCAAAAGTTCATATAGGCTATATTCTCAACAGATAAATACAGGCTGGATCAACAAGGAAAGTACACATAGAAAATCTAACACAGCCAACACAGAAACACAGCAAACTGAAAGCCTAAAAAAAAAGACTAAAGAGAAAACCAAACTTATAAAGACACACAGGTGAAAATAGACAGATGAAACATGTCAGATCAACTAAGGTGGGGGTGAACACAAGAAATCAAACTGACTACATAATCTACACAAGGACAAAGTATAATTCAAATTACAACAAATTAGGAAGGATGTGACGATGCAGCAATCGAAATTATCTCCAAACTGAACTGACAACACCTTGCTAAAAAGAAATCAGCACAAACTGGGCTGTAATGAACCGGGCCGACCCAGACCCTTTCTACTGCCGGGCCGACCCAGACCGGGCCGACCCAGAACCTTTCGCCTGCTGAACCGACCCAGACCCTTTCTACTGCCGAACCGACCCAGACCGGGCCGACCCAGACCCTTTTTACCGCCGGGCCGACCCAGACCGGGCCGACCCAGACCCTTTCTACTGCCGGGCCGACCCAGACCGGGCCGACCCAGACCCTTTTTACCGCCGGGCCGACCCAGACCGGGCCGACCCAGACCCTTTTTACCGCCGGGCCGACCCAGACCGGGCCGACCCAGACCCTTTCTACTGCCGGGCCGACCCAGACTCTTTCTACTGCCGAACTGACCCCGACCCTTTCTAGTGCCGGGTCTACCCAGACCCTTTCTAGTGCCGAACCGACCCAGACCGGGCCGACCCAGACCCTTTTTACTGCCGGGCCGACCCAGAATCTTTCTACTGCCGAACCGACCCAGACCGGGCCGACCCAGACTCTTTCTACTGCCGAACTGACCCCGACCCTTTCTAGTGCCGGGCCGACCCAGACCCTTTCTACTGTCGGACCGACCTGGACTGGGCCGACCCCGACCCTTTCTAGTGCCGGACCGACCCAGACTGGGCCAACGCAGACCCTTTCTAGTGCTGGACCGACCCAGACCCTTTCTAGTGCCGGGCCGACCCAGACCGGGTCGACCCAGACCCTTTGTAGTGCCGGGCCGACCCAGAATCTTTCTACTGCCGAAACGACCCAGACCGGGCCGACCCAGACTCTTTCTACTGCCGAACTAACCCCGACCCTTTCTAGTGCCGGGCCGACCCAGACCCTTTCTACTGTCGGACCGACCTGGACTGGGCCGACCCCGACCCTTTCTAGTGCCGGACCGACCCAGACTGGGCCAACGCAGACCCTTTCTAGTGCTGGACCGACCCAGACCCTTTCTAGTGCCGGGCCGACCCAGACCGGGTCGACCCAGACCCTTTGTAGTGCCGGGCCGACCCAGACCCTTTCTACTGCCGGACCGACCCAGACTGGGCCAACCCCGACCCTTTCTATCGCTGGACTAACGCAGACTGGGCCGACCCATACCCTTTCTAGTGCCGGGATGACCCAGACTGGGCCGCCCCAGACCCTTTCTACTGCTGGGCCGACCCAGACCGGGCCGACCCAGAACCTTTCGCCTGCCGAACCGACCCAGACCCTTTCGCCTGCCGAACCGACCCAGACCCTTTCTACTGCCGAACCGACCCAGACCGGGCCGACCCAGACCCTTTTTACCGCCGGGCCGACCCAGACCGGGCCGACCCATACCCTTTCTAGTGCCGGGATGACCCAGACTGGGCCGCCCCAGACCCTTTCTACTGCTGGGCCGACCCAGACCGGGCCGACCCAGAACCTTTCGCCTGCCGAACCGACCCAGACCCTTTCGCCTGCCGAACCGACCCAGACCCTTTCTACTGCCGAACCGACCCAGACCGGGCCGACCCAGACCCTTTTTACCGCCGGGCCGACCCAGACCGGGCCGACCCAGACCCTTTCTACTGCCGGGCCGACCCAGACTCTTTCTACTGCCGAACTGACCCCGACCCTTTCTAGTGCCGGGTCTACCCAGACCCTTTCTAGTGCCGAACCGACCCAGACCGGGCCGACCCAGACCCTTTTTACTGCCGGGCCGACCCAGAATCTTTCTACTGCCGAACCGACCCAGACCGGGCCGACCCAGACTCTTTCTACTGCCGAACTGACCCCGACCCTTTCTAGTGCCGGGCCGACCCAGACCCTTTCTACTGTCGGACCGACCTGGACTGGGCCGACCCCGACACGTTCTAGTGCCGGACCGACCCAGACTGGGCCAACGCAGACCCTTTCTAGTGCTGGACCGACCCAGACCCTTTCTAGTGCCGGGCCGACCCAGACCGGGTCGACCCAGACCCTTTGTAGTGCCGGGCCGACCCAGACCCTTTCTACTGCCGGACCGACCCAGACTGGGCCAACCCCGACCCTTTCTATCGCCGGACTAACGCAGACTGGGCCGACCAAGACCCTTTCTAGTGCTGGACAGACCCAGACCCTTTGTAGTGCCGGGCCGACCCAGATCCTTTCTAGTGCCGGGCCGACCCAGACCGGACAGACCCAGATCCTTTCCAGTGCCGGGCCAACCCAGACCCTTTCTACTGCCGGGCAGACCCAGACCCTTTCTACTGCCGGGCCGACCCATACCCTTTCTAGTGCCGGGATGACCCAGACTGGGCCGCCCCAGACCCTTTCTACTGCTGGGCCGCCCCAGACCCTTTCTACTGCCAGACAGACCCAGACTCTTTCTAGTGCCGGACCGACCCAGACTGGGCCGACCCATACCCTTTCTAGTGCCAGGCCGACCCAGACCGGGCCGAACCAGACCCTTTCTAGTGCCGGGCCGACCCAGACCCTTTCTACTGCCGGACCGACCCAGACCCTTTCTACTGCCGGACCGACTCAGACTGGGCCAACCCCGACCCTTTCTATCGCCGGACTGACGCAGACTGGGCCGACCAAGACCCTTTCTAGTGCTGGACCGACCCAGACCCTTTCTAGTGCCAGGCTGACCAAGACCGGACAGACCCAGACCCTTTGTACTGCCGGGCCGACCCAGACCCTTTATAGTGTCGGGTCGACCCAGACCCTTTCTAGTGCTGGACCGACCCAGATCCTTTCTAGTGCCGGGCAGACCCAGACCCTTTCTACTGCCGGGCCGACCCATACCCTTTCTAGTGCCGGGATGACCCAGACTGGGCCGCCCCAGACCCTTTCTACTGCCGGACCGACCCAGACCCTTTCTAGTGCCGGGCCGACCCAGACCCTTTCTACTGCTGGGCCACCCCAGACCCTTTCTACTGCTGGACAGACCCAGACTCTTTCTAGTGCCGGACCGACCCAGACTGGGCCGACCCATACCCTTTCTAGTGCCAGGCCAACCCAGACCGGGCCGACCCAGACCCTTTCTAGTGCCGGGCCGACCCAGACCCTTTATAGTGGTCTGGGTTGACCCAGATCCTTTCTAGTGCCGGGCTGACCCAGACCGGACAGACCCAGATCCTTTCCGGTGCCGGGTCAACCCAGACCCTTTCTACTGCCGGGCCGACCCATACCCTTTCTAGTGCCGGGATGACCCAGACTGGGCCGCCCCAGACCCTTTCTACTGCTGGGCCGCCCCAGACCCTTTCTACTGCCAGACAGACCCAGACTCTTTCTAGTGCCGGACCGACACAGACTGGGCCGACCCATACCCTTTCTAGTGCCAGGCCGACCCAGACCGGGCCGAACCAGACCCTTTCTAGTGCTGGGCCGACCCAGACCCTTTCTACTGCCGGACCGACCCAGACCCTTTCTACTGCGGGACCGACCCAGACCCTTTCTACTGCCGGACAGACCCAGATCCTTTCCAGTGCTGGGCCGACCCAGACCCTTTCTACTGCCGGACCGACCCAGACTGGGCCAACCCCGACCCTTTCTATCGCCGGACTAACGCAGACTGGGCCGACCAAGACCCTTTCTAGTGCTGGACCGACCCAGACCCTTTCTAGTGCCAGGCTGACCAAGACCGGACAGACCCAGACCCTTTGTACTGCCGGGCCGACCCAGACCCTTTATAGTGCCGGGTCGACCCAGACCCTTTCTAGTGCTGGACCGACCCAGATCCTTTCTAGTGCCGGGCAGACCCAGACCCTTTCTACTGCCGGGCCGACCCATACCCTTTCTAGTGCCGGGATGACCCAGACTGGGCCGCCCCAGACCCTTTCTACTGCCGGACCGACCCAGACCCTTTCTAGTGCCGGGCCGACCCAGACCCTTTCTACTGCTGGGCCGCCCCAGACCCTTTTTACTGCTGGACAGACCCAGACTCTTTCTAGTGCCGGACCGACCCAGACTGGGCCGACCCAGACCCTTTCTAGTGCCAGGCCAACCCAGACCTTTTCTAGTGCCGGGCCAACCCAGACTCTTTTTAGTGCCGGACCGACCCAGACTGGGCTGACCCAGACCCTTTCTAGTGCCGGGCCAACCCAGACCCTTTCTAGTGCCGGGCCGACCCAGACCCTTTCTACTGCCAGACCGACCCAGATCCTTTCTAGTGCCGGGTTGACCCAAACACTTTCTACTGCTGGGCCGACCCAGACCCTTTCTACTGCTGGGCCGACCCAGACCCTTTCTACTGGTGCCGCTACAGGCCATGACTTTGGCTTTCTTCCCTAACCAGAGCTAAAATATGGTATTAATCAGGTAATAGTATAGTAAATTTACTAAAGGAATACATTTTAAATTCACAAGAGCCAATGATAAATGAAAACATGAAACATTCTGTCCAAAGAAATTTGTGACATTTTAGTCAAGTAATGTCAATAACACACTTAAATATTTTGATAAGAGGTGGGACTCAATTAAAAGAAATAATCTTAAGTATTTAAATTGACACAGAGTTCACAATATGCTACAGGACATTTTTGTTTAATATTTTAATCACACACTTTATTTATACATACTAATATGTAACAGTCTGGTCCTATACATATATACATATATATATATATATATATATATATATATATATATATATATATATATATATATATATATATATATATATATAGAAAGAGAGAGAGAGAGAGAGAGAGAGAGAGCGAAGCAGTGGTGTAGATATACACACACACACACACACACACACACATATATATACATATATATATATATATATATATATATATATATATATATATATATATATATATATGTTTGTGTTTGCGTATGTGTGGTGAGAGGCTAATTTGTTGATTGTCATCCTGACTCTGGTCCAGATCTGTGTCTGGACTTGAGCATCACCTTTGAGGCTTTTTCTCTTGTTTCTACTCACCTTTTCAGAGAGGATCGCTACTGGTAGGGAGTTTTTCTGGAATAATTGGACAGAAACATTCCCAGGGAAACGGATGAGTCGTGTTATTCTGGATAAAATTCTGGAAAAACTGGAACGATGGGATTTTCTTTGGCAAACACAGCAAGTGGAAAGCCCACTCTGACAGCAGCCATTCAAACCATGACATTGTGGCGCCAAAAGAGACTAAATGTTTTTTCTCTCCCACTGAGGCATTATTTCATTTATACCAGCGACACACACACACACACACACACACACACACACACACTCACACACACACACACACACACACACACACACACACAGATCATTAATGACCAGAGGTCTGAGCTGAGAGCTGAAGAGCGCCAGACAGCTCGTTAAGATCGTCATCACGCTGAGGCCTGGACCTTGTTAGTGCAACACACACACACAAATACAAAACACACACTGACACACACACACTCACACTCAATTACAAAACACACTCACACACTTACAAAACACACTCAGTGTTTTTTCAGACATGCTGGGTTTAGGTCCTGGGCTTTGTTAGTTAGACTGAATAGAGGACCCCGAGGGGCCCGATTGTCTACGTGTGTGTGTTGGGTGTGTGTGGGTGTTTGAGTGTTTGTGTGTTGGGTGCACTTGTCTGTTCGTTATACATCTTGAGATGAGATACAATATTTTTGGACTGGGAAAGACAAACAAAGTGATTTTTTTTTCTAAATAAAGATAAAAACATTGGATTCTTTATAAAATGTGAATCCATCTGATCTGCCGATCAATAAATGTAATAAAGATGATTTATGACAAATGAGAGAAAAGGAACAAGATAAACAAACAAATAAAACATCAAATAAAAAGTTTATCTTTTATCTGAAACAAAAGAGACTTTATTGGGTAAAAACATGGATTATTTATTTTTATTTGGTTCAAACGTGAAACTTCTTTTATTTGTGGGACAGCAACGTTCGGGTCTGTTTGGTTGTTTTATTAACATATTTTTGTATTTATCCGTTTTGGGACATGTTCATATTTTATATTATTCTTTAAATTTCTGTCCATTTTGTTTTCTGTTTAATTTTGATAATAAATTTCTTTTTTTGATCATTTGATTGCTCTTAAATAAAATGTTTTTGTTTAATTTATTGAACAAAATATAGATGTTGGAGAAAAATTAGCTGATTTTTTTAGCATACAAAAACCGGAATCAAAAACAGGATCATCTTTTTTTTTTTCTTCCTCTCTTTTGATCATTTTTTGTTTTCGCTCTTGATGAAGTAAAACAGCAGAAATCAGATGTTTGAATTTACAGACGGGGTTTTGGAAAGATGGAGCTGGTCCTGTCGAGCTGCTCAACATTTCTACAACCTACATGATAAATGATATTATTAAAGATTAACTGTCTGCAGTTTAGTTTGATAAAAATTAAACTTAAACTAGTTGTTTTTATTTCATCTTCCAGAATAATTGGATGGTTTTTGTATCAGCTCAGATAAACATCTCTGTGTGACATCATACTTTATTTATAGAAAATTTAGAAGAAAAAGCAGATTTTCACACGATGAACAGTAAAAATTAATTTAATAATTGAAAGTTTTTTGTTGTTTTTTTACTTTAAAAATTATTGAAGCGTTTCACCAATTAAAGTTAATTTATCCATCCGTTTATACACACTCACACACATATGATTTTGTCTGCCCTTTCCCTCTCTCGCACTCTGTGTGTGTGTGTGTGTCCGTGTGTGTGTGTGTGTGTGTGTGTGTGTGTGTGTCCGTGTGTGTGTGTGTGTGTGTGTGTGTGTGTGTGTGTGTGTGTGTGTGTGTGTGTGTGTCTCTAATTGGATTGAGACATCAGGAGGTGTCAATCAAACGTCTTTTTAAACTGACAATCTTTTCAAAAAGCCATTATGTACACCAGTGGGCCCTAGAGGCCGACACACACACACACACACACACACATAGTAATGGTGAGAAAGGAAAGGAAGGTAATAATTAGTTGTTGGTGGTTTGATGGATCTCTTGACACCTTGAGGCCTCAAGAAAATATTCTCACAGCTTTTGGCCTTGTGTGTGTGTGTGTGTGTGTGTTTCTGTGCGTTTGTGTGTGATACCTCAGCCTATCCCATCTCTCTCACCAAAAGCCTCAAATAAAAGGTTCATATGTGGTTTTGGAAGTTGAGGCCGGAATCAGGTTGGCATGTGTCTCCACTTCTTAATATTATTATTATTATTATTATTATTATTATTATTATTATTATTGTTATTGTTATTATTATTATTATTATTATTATTATTATTATTATTATTATTGTTATTTTTTTATCATTATAATTGTTGTTGTTGTGTTCCCTGATACATTTTGACGGTGGATCAGCAGAGGTTCTGACTTGCCAATTTGGACCGTATATGGATGCTATGACGACCTCGCTGCTGCACCGTATGAGTGGAAATATAGATTGGACCTGGTTCGACCCTTCGTCTGTCCCTGCTGCCGTCATCCTGAGCTGAGTGGAAAACATTTCTACTTACAATATTTTTCTTGTTTTGCCCTAAACTAAACATATAAACAGAAGCTTGTGTTTGGAGGCTGTAGAGGTGTTTTGGACAGGGTGTTTGGACCAGACGGGATTTATCTGAAAGTAACGCATATCATTCCTCCTCCAACACAAAACCAAACCATCTTGGTTATTTTTACCCACAAACAGCAAGTTCAGTTCATTTTGCAGGAGTTTGAGTTGGCAGTGATGGCCTGGCGACCCGTCCAGGTGTACCTGCCTCTCGCATGGCGGGTGCTGGGACAGACTCCAGCTTCCCGCCACCCTAAATTGGACGAAGCAGTTGAGAAAATGGAAGGATTGGGAAATGAGATTAAATCTAAATTTGTCCAGTCTCCAATCCAGTCCAGTCTGTGCTGACGATGTGGACGTCTTCCGTCTCTGGTCCAGGATTTATCTTCCTGTTTCTTCCCTCCGTCTCATGGATATTTGCTGCTGACCTTCCTTCATGTCTTTGATGTGTCTTTGTCCTTCCTGTGGACCCCAGCAGCGAGCTGAGCAGCATTAAAACTGATCTGAGCCCAGTTGTCTCTAACGAGGACATACTGTGTTTGTAATGGCTGTGACTCCAGAGACACAGTGTTGGTCCACAGATCAGAAAGCTGCCACTTCCATGTCAACGGCATGCTTTTAATTACGATTAAGCTGAAAGAAAATATTGTTTTCCTGATCTGATCTTAATCTTCCAGCTGGCTGGAAACCTTTTCATCAAGGACTGTTAGTCTTCTTGGGACTAACCAGGAGACCTCTGGTCTCGATGGGAGGATTTTTCTTTAAACTTGGCTCTGTAGGAGACCGGGGAAAGGAAGACAAAACAGTAATCTTCCCAAAACAGCTTCAAAATATCAGACATTTAATATTTGTCTCCCTTTTCACTCAAATCCATTCATCAACTTGAGTCCCATTTAAAAAGTTAAAACTATGTAATTATTCATCCCGTCAGTATTTTGAGGACAAGTTAGTTTCCAGATAAGCATATTTGGAGGGTCTGAATTTAATTTCAACTCAGTTTGTCAAGAAAACGATTATTCATACTGAAGAAAAAAGCCAAAACAAAACGGGAAAGGATTGACAAACAGATGCATGAGAAAGATAGACACATAAACACACAAATACACAGTATTTTTTTTATTTTAGATAATTATAATAATAACAATAATAGTCCACCAGCATGTATTTTAGGGCTTAAAGAGTTTAAATAATTGAATTAAAGGTTTTGGTAGTTTTAATTCAGTTAATGAAAACATTTGAGCAAAATAACAGAATCTGTAATGTTTTCATAGCAGCAGAGGACTTACAGTATTAGTTTCCCTAATAACGGTGAGGGAGTAAATGAACGCGACCTAGAGGGGTTACAGCAGAATCCTTCCCGTTCTTCTCCTTACAGCCATGAGAGGCGCTTAGCGTGTTGAAACTAAATATGCCACCTTAAATCACCATGTTGCAGCAGCTGCAACAACACTTGACACAAACTAGCAGCTGCAGACATGTTTCCTAACAGACTGTCAGACAGAATCTGCTCAGCCGCACTGGCTTCAGAGCTGCATGACGGCGATGAAGAAGCCACTGTCTCCGTCCAACCACACGTCACTTCTGAGTCAGTCCGCACCACAGAAAGCCTTTTTAAATTAGACAGAGAAGTTGTTGCATGCAACCATGGCAACCAGCAGTGGCACTGGGACTGCTGATGGAAAACCACACAAAAATTAAACAAAAACCAAACATTCGATTACAAGCTGATGCAGATTATATGAGAAAAGACAGGCAGAGTCAGAGGAGCTGTTGTGTGTAACTACCCCCCCCCCCCCCCCCCCCCCCCCCCCCCCCAACATGTAGCATAGCAACATGTAGCATGCAGCATGCAAACCAAACACAGTTCAAACCCCAAACATGAGAACATCACTGTTACTTCAGGGCTTCTGATCTTTTCTCCACACGGTGTCACGTGGAAGCAGAGACTCTGCTGGTTACAAAGACGTCTGTCTCGTCTCTGTGGGACAGAAACTCTGGCAGCTAGCAGCCACAATCACACATCATGTTTTACTCAAAGACATACATGAAAGATGGACGGAGACTCAGGCGGTTAAAAGTGAAGCCAATGTGGAAGTGCCTAAAACTGCAGTTCCCCCTACATCCACTAGGGGCTGCAAAACAGAGCAAATCCCCATTGACTCATCAATTCATTCATCTTTCTTACAGCTTAATCCAATTCAGGGTCGCATGGAAGCTGGAGCCTATCCCAGTCGTCTTTTGGGCGAAAGGCAGGCTACACCCTGGACAGCTCGTCAGTCCATCGCAGTCCCCATAGACTCCCATGTTAAAAAGACCAACTTCACAGCAGGAATAAACATGTTTACAGCAGAAATAAACATGTTAACAGCCTGGTTCAAAAATCAATTTTAGGTTTAATAGGTCAGGTTTACCTTCATGGGAGGAGTGATTTTTTTTTCTTTTTTTTTTTTTTTTATATACTTGTCCTGTCCAGTGTCAGTACACAAAAGCAAAAGTAGAGAACATGCCACAGCAACTGTCATGTTTTCTCTACAGAACAAAATCTTTTACATTGTTTGAGAATCACGTATCTAAAATTTCAAAGAAAGCACAATAGACATCCTGAGTAAAAACCATAAGTAACTAACAGAGCAGCAGCTGGTATGTGTACAGGGATGTGGGTGTGTGTTACCGTATATGTATGTGTGTAGGGGAGCACTTGTGTAATTGGGTGTGTATGTGTGTGGTGTGGGTGCATGGATGTGTGTCTGTGCTCCCATGTGCATGGGTGTGTTTTTCTATATTTTAGGGATGAGCTATGTTAGGTGATCATAGCCTAATAGGGGATCAGAGTGAATTTTTTTCCAACTCGCCCATTTAAAAGTAATTTAATCTCAAAGTTCTGCATATTTAGGGGCGTGTCCTTTTGATTGACAGGTACCCAACTTCCTGCTTCAAGTCAGAAGAACGTAGAACAACTGCGGTTTTAGCCAGTTAACAACTTGACTTAGCTTTAGCCCGATTACCTCCGTTAGCTGGTTAGCTCCTGTTAGCTCGGTTAGCTCTTAGCTAAGAAAGAAAGAAAGAAAGCTCGGAGTTCGCTCGATGTCAATCATCCGCCATGACACTCACTGTCAAGGGGGGAAAAGGGGACCCAATCGCGGAAGCGTTAGCTTGCGGTAACAAAGACAGTTTATTTGCAAAAAGGTGGCAAATGGAGTCGGCGGAGCAAGTTGGCAGGCGGGCAGGCAGGAATGGCAGCTGAGGGACTGGTGGTTGGTTAACAGAAGGGTTTCTGAAACAAGAAGGCAAAGTTCTTTCAAACAGCAAGGACAAAAGAAAACACACGATCACAGAGACCAGACGTTACCAAAGAAGTGTATGCAACAATCCGGCGGAGAGTAGTGCTCAAACCAAGGTAGATATACTGTGGCCATAAAATGAGATGATTGCCTTCAGCTGTGAGGAACTGCTAACAAAGGCTCCACCTGAAACAAGACACACCCACACACACACACACCAGGGCCCTCAGACCCATGACACTCACAGCCCCCCTCTCAGCTCCACCTCTTTGCCCATATTTGTATTTTCCGGTTGGGACGACACGCATGACGCTGCCAACATGGCGACGGTAGGAACCGCCCACCGAGCTTCAATTCAGCTCTTCAGGAAACTACGGGTGATGTCATGGAGGCTCCGCCCATCTTTTTATATACAGTCTGTGGTTTTACTGCAGCTGTTTCTATTCCAGCTCTAAAATCTCTGCTAATGTGTCTCCTGTGAGTCTGCCTTTCTTTGACATGAACCATGAAGGTCCTGCTAGTTTCCATGGAGATGAAAGCTGGTGGCTTGTGGAGCCAGGCCTCAGACCTGGACGAATGTCTGGAGGGAGAGCAGGAGGATTTTTTCCTGGGGTGTTGGCTGAGTTGGTGGCCCGAGGCAGGAGTCCTTCTTCCCCACGTCCCTTTCCTCTACCACCACCCGACATCATACATGCCACACATACGGCATACGGTGGAGCCAGCGAGCCTGACCCAGTGGGAGGATCCCTATGTGGACCCCTGCGCCCCCCCCACTAGATTTTAATCGCAACATAAACTTCAATGTACATTTTGGGCCTCTTTGGGATGGGCTGTGGGTGGGTGGACAGCAGCCATGGTGGTGGCCCTTCCCCTATATCCTCCCTCTGTGGCCTATCGTGGTTTTGCTCTGAGCGGGCTGTTTTGTATGTTATGATGTTGGACAGAACTGGGTTAAAAAGAATCCTATACTTATTGTAAGATAACTTATTTTTATGGTTATTTTACTCATTACTACTCATATTCATACTTTCCTTGTAGTTTCTATCTTCTGGCTTTTACTGAAAGTAATGGGGTTCTCTTTAGGAAGGAGATAACTTTTACACATTTTACTGGTGAATTTAGGACACATCCACATGAGCCCTTTTGATCCAAATCTGAGTCTGTTTGTTTGGAAAGTCGCTTTGTTTGGGGACATGTGAATGCTCCAAATGAATTCTGATTCGGACCAAAGAAGCGGACTCGGTCTGCCTAAACAGAGGTCTCGGCCCGTTTCAATCGGACCAAATACAGGAAGTGGACTACAAAAAAAGTCCCTTCCAGCATTTGACGTTGCATTGTGGGTAAATACATCCACTGAAAAACGGAAAAAGTTGAGTGAACTTAAAATTTCAAGGCAACAAACTTCGATAAAATTTTAAATTGGACAGCTAAACTAAATATTTTAAGTTTTGCTTTTGAGTTTGCTCAACTCTAAATTAGGATTTTTTACAACTTAATTGTAAGTTCCACTAAATTATCATTTTATGTTGTAATAACTTTTCATCTTTAGCTCTGGTAACTTTTCCACAAGTTTTACCAATTTAAAAATGTACATGGTTATAACTTTTAATCCTTACTTGCTCTAACTCTTAAATAAGTTGTAATAATAGATCATTTTACGCTGTAATAACTCAAATTCATTCACAAAATCCACTTGAATTTGGTTAAGTTAGTAAAGCAGAATAATTTAAGAGTAATTTAAAATTGCACACTGCTAATGTAACTCAACTTCATAATTTAATTTCAGTAACTTCTAATCAAATGCATAAATAATTACAAATGCAACATACATCCTCAAGACCTTAGTTTAATTTAAACTAGCAGCACTGAATCCCTTCCAACTTGGGCGAGGCAAATGAAAAACAGCTTGTGCTTTTATCAATATAAGGAAAATGAAAGACAACTTGTGCTCATAAAAAAAGAACAGTTGGACAGTCGTATGCAATCTTGAAAGGTGTGATTTCAAGTGATGGTTCTGAAAGTGCAGCAGTCCCTGTTTGCAAACCCATGTTGACCCTCCATGATGTAGCCGGTAATGTTTCAGCTGAACGTCTTCCATGGCGTTGGTAAACCCGCAGAACATGAACTGCATTCATTTCAATCTGAAAAACAAAGATGACAATTTGCAGGGAATTAGTAAGGCTGTCAGTCGAAATGTTAAACATTACACATAACATTTTGTAAATTTAATGACGATGCAAAGACTAGACTAGACCCTTGAGCTGAAAAGAGTACACATTCAGTGTTTTTATTTTTAATACATTTTGCTGCAGTAAACATTAATTACAAAAAGCATATACTATTTAAGGTTATCAACCTATATCTATACCTAAACCCAACACCTACGTCAGTTTAGGTTAAGAAAGTCAGCAGTCAGTATAAAACAGGGCAGTCAATTAAATGCATTTCAATGTTTTTAAACAGAAGGAAAATATAACCAGGCCTGGGAGCCCACAGTGGGTCATAGTAGAAATATTTAGACCTTTTTTTAATCAAAAGCAATGTAGTAAATTCAGGGCAGGCCTATATTATGACCAACACAATGTTTTAAATAGGTAGATTGGCCTTTCCTACCATTACACTGTAATAATTTTATCAGCTCTGACATCTAATCATTTTTATATGTAAATGGTAGCAGCAGGAAGTGTTTTATTGAACTCGGCATGATGTAAATGTTACTACAAAGAGGTGTTACACAAACTGCTCCATGTTGTCCTGATACTTAGTACATAAAATATCAGCTAATGTGTTAGCATTAAAACCCTAACGGCTTCTCCTTTAGCTGCAGCTAGTAGGCGAGCATGAATTAACTGAATACTAACCAGTAGAAGCTAACATGTCTTTTCCTGTTTGAATGGTACTAACCAGTAGAAGCTAACATGTCTTGTCCTGTTTGAACGGTACTAACCAGTAGAAGATAACACGTCTTGTCCTGTTTGAATGGTACTAACCAGCAGAAGATAACATGTCTTGTCCTGTTTGAACGGTACTAAACAGTACAAGATAACACGTCTTGTCCTGTTTGAATGGTACTAACCAGCAGAAGCTAACATGTCTTGTCCTGTTTGAACGGTACTAACCAGTAGAAGATAACACGTCTTGTCCTGTTTGAATGGTACTAACCAGCAGAAGATAGCTTGTCTTGTCCTGTTGAACGGTACTAACCAGCAGAAGCTAACATGTCTTCTCCTGTTTGAACAGTACTAACCAGTAGAAGATAACACGTCTTGTCCTGTTTGAATGGTACTAACCAGCAGAAGATAGCATGTCTTGTCCTGTTGAACGGTACTAACCAGCAGAAGCTAACATGTCTTCTCCTGTTTGAACAGTACTAACCAGTAGAAGATAACACGTCTTGTCCTGTTTGAATGGTACTAAACAGTACAAGATAACACGTCTTGTCCTGTTTGAATGGTACTAACCAGCAGAAGCTAACATGTCTTGTCCTGTTTGAACGGTACTAACCAGTAGAAGATAACACGTCTTGTCCTGTTTGAATGGTACTAACCAGCAGAAGATAGCTTGTCTTGTCCTGTTGAACGGTACTAACCAGCAGAAGCTAACATGTCTTCTCCTGTTTGAACAGTACTAACCAGTAGAAGATAACACGTCTTGTCCTGTTTGAATGGTACTAACCAGCAGAAGATAGCATGTCTTGTCCTGTTGAACGGTACTAACCAGTAGAAGCTAACATGTCTTGTCCTGTTTGAACGGTACTAATCAGCAGAAGCTAACACGTCTTGTCCTGTTTGAACGGTACTAACCAGCAGAAGCTAACATGTCTTGTCCTGTTTGAACGGTACTAACCAGCGGAAGCTAACATGTCTTGTCCTGTTTGAACGGTACTAATCAGCAGAAGCTAACACGTCTTGTCCTGTTTGAACGGTACTAATCAGCAGAAGCTAACATGTCTTGTCCTGTTTGAACGGTACTAACCAGCAGAAGCTAACATGTCTTGTCCTGTTTGAACGGTACTAACCAGCAGAAGCTAACATGTCTTGTCCTGTTTGAACGGTACTAACCAGCGGAAGCTAACATGTCTTGTCCTGTTTGAACGGTACTAATCAGCAGAAGCTAACATGTCTTGTCCTGTTTGAATGGTACTAACCAGCGGAAGCTAACATGTCTTGTCCTGTTTGAACGGTACTAACCAGCAGAAGCTAACATGTCTTGTCCTGTTTGAACGGTACTAACCAGCGGAAGCTAACATGTCTTGTCCTGTTTGAAAGGTACTAATCAGCGGAAGCTAACATGTCTTGTCCTGTTTGAATGGTACTAACCAGCGGAAGCTAACATGTCTTGTCCTGTTTGAACGGCACTAACCAGTAGCAGATAACACGTCTTGTCCTGTTTGAATGGTACTAACTAGTAGCAGATTACACGTCTTGTCCTGTTTGAATGGTACTAACCAGCAGAAATAACACGTCTTGTCCTGTTTCAACCGTATCAGCCCAGATAAGCTAGCTGCTAACTCATGCAGCAGTTCTGCTGAGTGAAAAGCTGTTTGTGTTTAAATGTGGAAAATGTGTAGGTTGCCTCCTCCAAGGATCTACAACATACTACACAACACTAGTCAACAATTCCCATACCATTTAAACCTAATTTAAATAAAAACTTACCTGTGTGGAGTCCAGCTCAAGCCAGCAACTTCAAGTGAAAATTGCAAACTCATAAAGTTGGCTTTCCCGCATTTTACAACAAAGAAATTAAAGTTAGCAGAACTTTTGTCCCTTGTATTGAATTCCAACTTATAGTTTGTCATTTTTAATGACTCACCTAATTGTTTTGGAGCAATCAACGTGCTTGTTTGGTTGTGATTACTAACATTATTGCTTTAAATGCCATTAATACATATTTTTAAGTTTAACCTACTTAAATAACTGTGTCAGACCAAACAATACAAGTTGGATTTTTTGCAGTGTAGCGATGGTGTTAATGGTCCTCTGCGAGGACTGTGGCTTCCTTTAACTTCTACAATTTCCCAGCATTTCAGTTTATTAAACAGGTGAAACTTAATTGAATCAACTTGCATGTTTTAGTAAATCAATTGCTAATATTTTACAGTACATCTCCTTCCAAGCTATAAATCCAGATGTTTTCAACCTGTTAATCATTTCATGATCACCTCATAAAATGCCTCCACTTTAGTCCTTTGTGCTTTTTGCTTTGTCCTCTCACGCATTTAAAAATGAGGTTTGTATCAAAAGTAGGATTTGGTCTTCATGCAGGCCGTCTGTCCTGCAGTGAGATTGTGTTGGGAATCCAGTGAAGGAGAGATGGAGCGAGTGGGTGTGAGGAAGCACTGGGTCATGTGAATGTAAAACCCGACATGTTCCTCCACAGTGTCTGCAGAGCCACAGTGAAATCCCATTCTCATGCAGAAACAGGCTTATTTACATGCAGCTCCACCTGTCAGACACCATCCTGCTGTCTCCCGGAAGCGGATGGATCTTCCACTCCCAGTGCTCCCCAGTAAACCAGGAACTATTTTTCCACAGCGAGCAGCACGATGAGCAAATCTGTGGCATACGAAAGTGGAGGGGTCGTTTCATGTCTTGCATGGAGACAGAAAGTACTGAGAGACGCACAAGCACATTGTTGGTGTGAGACAATGAACACAGAGGAACACTCACTTGTATTACTCACACACACACACACACACACATCTGAGATCTGCTTCTCCACATAGAATAGTAGTTCAGGAAAAACTGTGTATTTGATGGATGTGATATTTAAATGTGTGTGTGTGTGTGTGTGTGTGTGTGTGTGTGTGTGTGTGTGTGCGTGTGTGTGTGTGTGCGTGTGTGTGTGTGCTGTTAAGATTTATGTTTGTGTGTGTTTCTTTGAGGCCACCTGCTGTGTGTATGCCTGTTCAGCTGCTCTCCCACTGAGTCTGCAGCCAAATAATACTTCATTAAAATACCAGTAAATGCTCCCAAAATCTCTCAAACTGCAAGCAGAAAGAAACTTAATTAAAATACCAATAAGCAATTAACTTAATTTCATCAGCCAGCAGATAATCATGAAAATACCAAGCAGGAGACGACTTCATTCAACAACATTCACTCAAAGAAACATGTGTTGGTGCAGTTTGTGTTTGTGCAACATCCCCTGACTGCATGGCGGCGTATGTGTGATTTACATGGTAATAACCGGGCCGTGCTCCTCCTGCAGGATGAGATCCGCTTCATTCTTCCTGCGTTCACTCCATGTTCATCTCACAGCTGGACCTTTGTGCCTCTGCATCGCCTCCCCCACCCGCTCTTTCTCTTCTTTCCTGATCTGTGTCGTACACACACATCCAGGCTGAAGGATCGACTGGTGTGGAGGAAAGTTAAATATATATCAGTCACATGTCAATCTATAGATGCTCTGCAGGAACGTGTGGAGCTTAATGAGGAAAACGTTACATCAGAACAGATGTTATTGTGGAGAGCAACAAAGATCTACAACCCAAACTGTGTCAAATGTCAATAAAAGCCTCATCAACTCATATTTTCTTTCCAGTAGAAGATAAACAACATGATGATGATGGAAAATATGAACTGATTGTGATGCAGCAATAATTCTGTAAAAGGTTGGATCAGAAGCAACAAACTGGAAACGTGACTGGGACAAATCAGAAACAAGTCGATGAGAATTTGACAATGACTGGGTAGAAAAGTCTCTTCAGAGCTTCACCAGCCTGACACAAACTGCATCTAAAAGTTCAGAAAAACGATCCTCAGACCATCTACAGTGAAGAATATCATTTTCTACAGGTTCAGAGAATCAGGAGGAATCTCTGTATGTTTGGGACAAAGCAGGATGCTGGTTGTGATCCTAAAGCAGACATGCTTCTCTACTGGAAACCAGTGCATGGACTCAGGAAGCTTCCAGAAACCAGTGTGAACCCAGTTCATCATATGTGAAGAAGATCCAGAAACACGCCGTCTTCTCTGGACCAAAGCTCATTTAAAATGTTCTGAGTGGAAACCTGGATGAAGATGTGGAATTGTTTGTGGACAGCATGGACGGCGTGTCCTGCAGACTAAAGAGGAGAGGGAGCATCCAGCTTGTTATCAGCCTGCATCTCTGATGGGATGGGGTTGCATTAGAGCTGATGGCGTGGGCAGCTTCCACATCTGGGAAGCTCCATCAATGCTGAAACATCTGCTCCCATCCAGACAACGTCTCTTTCAGGGAAGACCTGGCAGGTTCCACCACGCTGGACCACTTCCTGCATCCGTCACAGCAGCATGGTGGAACAATAAGAATGTGGCACCATCAATGTTTGGTCCTTCTCTCTCCGTCTCTCTCGCCCTATACACACACACACACACACACACACACACACACACACACACACACACACACACATATATATATATATATATATATATATATATATATATATATATATATATATGTATATATGTATATATATATATATATACATATATATATATATATATATATATATATATATATATATATATATATATCTATATATATATATATATATACATATATATATATATATATATATAGATATATATACATATATCTATATATATATATATATCTATAGATAGATAGATAGATAGATATAGATATGTGTAAATATACAGATCAAGGCTCTTAACGTCCTTCCCCTTCAGGTCCGTCCTGGACGTTTATGCTGCTGTAAGAATGGAGGGATGAAACGAAGGAATAGCAGATAAAAAGACGCAGACAGAAGCTGTTATGAAATACTTCCATTCAAACAAACACACTCAGGTCTCCATCAGGATCTCTGCAGTCGGGAAGGAAAAGCGTGTGAGGAAATAACGAGGGACTGATTTGACTTCATGGGGAATGTGTGTGTGTGTGTGTGTGTGTGTGTGTGTGTGTGTGTGTGTGTGTGTGTGTGTGTGTGTGTATGTGTGTGTGTGTGTGTGTGTGTGTGTGTGTGTGGGTGGGTGGGGTGCATACATGTGTGTGATGTTGCAGGTGTGTTTCAATCTCACAAAATCTCAGATCACATGAGCCACTAATCAGGTCCCCACACTTTTTACATAGGTGGTGGTTGATGGGGGACGGTGGGGGTGAGCGGGGGGGGGGTGGGGGAGGAACAGGGGAGTGCAGCTACGAGGTGGCAGAAGATAATGAAGCCCGGCCGTCTCCTGTGTTTGTGGTGAGTGCAGGCCTACAGCTGGAGCAGGAAGGCAGCAGCGAGATGACCCACGGCTGGTTTGAGACACTTCATCAGCAGACACACACACACACACACACACACACACACACACACACACACGTTTGTTTAAAAAACTGGACTATTTATTCATTTCAATGTGCATGTGTTTAAAGCTCGTTTGGGTGTGTTTGTGTCTGGAGAGGATGTGCATCCTGGTTCATTGATCGGCTCCTTTACCTGAAGTTTACAGCAGTAAACACACACACACACACACACACACACACACTGATTGGTCCTGACGCAGACCTGCCGTAACCTCTTTATTTATGTGAGCGGTGGGTCTCCGTGTGACAGATAGACTGACAGATCCATCTGTCTGGGAGTGAGTGTGGAATAATGCCTTCTGTATGGACAGTCTTCAGACGTCCATTCAGACACACACACTCTCTGACGGCAGGAATGTAGATACGGAGGTTACCTCCAAGTACCAATTTATTTTTCTTGGCAGGGTGGGAAGACCCCTGAGACATGTTTCATATTTCTACAGAAGTCTCAATAATGAAATCCTTTCAAAGTGTGTTTCTATCCGGACACATTTTAGCCCGGCGAGGTGACTGGAAGGTGGTCGCCTGGATAATGACCAACTCCATCAGCCCCCCTCTCATCTCGCCACCTTCTTTATTTTTCTCGCTGCTTGTGAAAAAAACAAGCTCGCCACACAGGCAAGGGCTTGTTTTGCACGTGCACGGCGTGCAGCAGGCTGTGGATGGCGGGAATGCAGAGGTAGGTGTTGCTGCAAATGGCAGCATGGTGCTTCTCAGGTTAGCAGGTTAGATGCTCGTTTTAACCCTTTAAGGCCTGGAACTAGATTTATAATCTGAAGTCTTCATTTTTTTCCCTTCAAAAAATGTAAAAAATGATAATTATCTAAATTATTTTGTGCATATTTACAGTTTATCACCATGTGAAGTGTTAACATCTTTATAGCACAGAAAGTGTCCACTGGAGGGGCAGAAGACGTGTTTTTGCTATAAAGCGATGCAGAAAGTCTCAGAAACCATGAATCAGATATGATCCAGGCATCATTAAAGGGTTAATGACAGGGTTAACGCTTTAAAACAGAGAGAGACGTTCACGGGAGGGAAAGCTGGACGGGAGAGGAGCCCGCCGTCTCGTTCTCACAGCGTTTCTCTTCAACAAATCTTCATTTCTACTATTTTTACAAATAAATGACAACATAAAGTGTTTTTGTGCCAATAAGACGACATCATTCCCAACAGGATCGAACATGTTTGGTACGCAGACACAGAGCAGCTGAAGAAGGATTTATTTACACCACTGATCCTTCCTTCTAAAAGCATCTGGAAGGTCAAATAAAATAAAATAAATACATTTTTATAACATGTTAAATAAAAATAATTGAAAATTGGTAAAAACAATTATCTAAAACTAGAAACTAAAAGAGAAAGCATTAAAATGATGATGATATGTTGGAATAAAAGAATAAAGATTCTTTCTGAAAAGCTTCATTAAAGGTCTTCAGCTTTCTGTTTTCACATCCTCCAGCTGTTCCGCAGACGACAGCGATAAAAACTTACAGCTTCTCTCGGCTTTAGGAAGGAATACGAGACCTGGATGGCGGTCTCTCAGCAGGCCCGAGGACGTCCCTGGTTCCAGCCCCTTCCTGCGACGGTTCCTTCACAACGCGGAGCTTCCTGCTTCCTCCGGCCTTCCTGCTGAGGAGCTGACCACGGAGCGGAGAACCCGGTGGCTCCTTCCCGTTGATTCCCAAATTAATGATGCATCTGCTCCATTAGCAGACGTGGATGTGTGCGCCCTCCTCCATCACACACTAGGCACCGGTGTTCCTGCAAACAGGCCTCTCAGGCCCAGTGAGACAATATGAAGTTCCATTTGATGATGCATGATATGTGTACAGACGTCGGTCTCTGCTGAAGGTGACTTGTCATGTTTGCTTGCTCCAGTATTTGTTGTCCTTTAAACGGAACAGCTGGGTTTATGAGGTTTATTTCAGCCGTAGCTCAGAGTTCAGACTCTAATGTTCACAAAACCAGAACAAAACACGGAGCATTCATGTTTGGTTGCAGAAGGACGTCTGTGTGGATGGAATCCTGTTGGCATGATGTCATTCTGGCAGATGGGGGGGTAGAAATGTCACATTCTCCCCGATGTTGCTGTAATTTACTCAAAGTGACAGATCCAACATTCCTGACTCTTAGACAGCGAGAACGTGATTATGGTGGAGACTTTCTTCCCTGACTCATTCCATGCTTTCCAGGAGGTTTTTCTGCCCTCAGGAGCTCCAGCTGGAGTAGTTTCATGTGGTCTTGGTGCATCTGCAGACGATGATGCTCCACCCTCGTTGTTTGTCAGTATTTCTGCAGAAACAGGGAAGAGTTGGAAAAGGAAGCTCCATCATGGCTCTGGTGGTGCTGCGGCGCTGCTCCAGCCTCGCCTGCTGACGATGAAGCCATCGCTTTCTAATCTTTCACGTTAACTCAGCTCGTTATTAAAAATCCTGGTTGGCTCTTTAATATCCAACTTGTTTGTGGGTTTTCCAGCTTTTGGCTTCTTTGTTTCGTGTGATGTGATATTACAGGAGCTGCTTGTGCAGAGACATTCTCCCCTTTCAGACGACTCAAACATTTATGGTGGCCTCTGTCTGTGCTGACTTCTTTCTGTTTTTTGAAAAACTCTCCTCCTCTCCTCACACAGTCTAACAATGACACATCCAACCCTGCCGCCTTTGAAAACAGCTTCACGTAATTATCCTGCCGCACCAAAAGTCTGTTTTCCTTTCTTGCAGTAAATTGCAGCGTATTGCTGAAAATCCATTGAAAGCTGCAAACAAAGAAGAGAAACTATGTCTGAAGCCTTAATTCCTCTACTTACACACTGATACATATACACACACAGATTGTCCACTGCCTTCTCTTGTATCATCAAAGCCAACAGTTTGTGTTTTTCTCTTTTCTGTGTGTGTTTTGTGGTGTCAGTGGAACCGACACCCAGTGGGAGAGCCCGTCTGCCTGCAGGGGGACAGATGAGTGTAATTATGCTATTTTTACCTCCTCCAGGAGCTGGCTGCCAGCTCGGGGAAATTAGCATCACACCTGCGTGTAATTGGCTAAATTAGCTTGTCAAGCAGCAGAGCTGAGACAGAGGTGGACGGTGAGGTGTGTGTGAGTGTGTGTGGGAGGCAGGTAAAATCAGGAGTTGTTTAGTGTGTGTGTCATCCAAGAGGCTGTCAGGGGAGCGAGATGTCACACCTGCGATGGAAAATGTCACCCGGCAGCTCAACACACTAAAACACACTTTGTCACACAGTAACACAACCGAAAGACGCGTTAAACAACAAACGAAGAAGAAACCGAACAAAACAAACAGAAACAAAAGCAGAGAGAGAGAATGAACAAGATGGATGGACAGAGCTGACCTCCAGTAGAGAGAGAGAGACAGAGAGAGGTAGACAAACAGACAGACAGATAGATAGATAGATAGATAGACGGACGGACGGACGGACGGACGGACAGACAGACAGACAGACAGACAGACAGACAGACAGACAGACAGACAGACAGACAGACAGACAGACAGACAGACAGACAGATCATTTAAAATGTTAAATATAAATAGAAAGGACTGAATGGATAAATGGACCTTCAACAGGACCAGTTTCTCCTGACTGACAAACGATCCTGCAACATGTCTGATCTGTTGGCGCCACCTGGTGGTGGCTGTGAGCACAGTTCATGCTCCACATGATGAAGCCAGTTTTTGTTCTTACAGAAACTATCAATGAGTTTCATCACTGAGGATTTTTGTGTTTAAAATGATGTTTACTTACAAACCCGGAGGCATGACAAAGATAAGACAGAATGACACAACATTGTGTTCAAGGATAGACGATTAAAAGACAAACGATGCAGAAAAATGTTTAATATCTGGAGGAATAATCCCACCATCCACTCTACCAGCTCCCCCTGTTCAACTTCCTGCTAACCAGCCAATCACATGACAGTATGTAATCATGCAATGTCAGAGCAGTTGGAGAACTTGGCCCAGTTCTTTGCAACAAATATTATTGTGTTCATTCTTTGTATTTTAGCATTTGGAACATTGCGGGGAGAGGGAAAAAAACACACAGCCTGTAGCTCTACATGTCAACACCTGCATCCAACTGGACTCGAAGCAGTAGAAGCTGAGCATCAGAATGAGGAAAAAAGGAGATTTAAGGTTGTTGCTCAGAGTATTTACTGGGATTTTCACACACAACCATCTGTACGGTTTCCAGAGAAAGTCTGAAAAAGAGAGATGTCTGGACCAGGATGCAGCAGAAGATGGAAAAACTGGTCTGATGAGTCTCCATTTCAGCTCCAGATTCAGATGGTAAAATCAGAATCTGCTGGAAACATCATGACAACATGGATCCATCCTGCCGTCAGGATCAACGTTTCAGGCTGCTGCTGGTAGGATAGTCCACTTTGGGCCCCTTAGTGCCAATATGAACCGACCCTGTCAGGCTTATTGTTGCAAATTACTTCATATTTTACATTTATCCAAGTACGGTGATGGACTGCAGCATGTCCAGGTGTAACTGTCTCTCACCCAGTGATAGCTGGGATAGACTCCAGCTTCCCATGACGCAGAATTGGACTAAGTTGTTCACAAATGACTGACTCAGATTTATCTATCAAAATATTTCTTAAATCATAAAAAAAAAAAAAATTATATGTAGAAAAATGAAAAAATTCATGTAGCTAACCCTAAACCCAAACCCTAATCCTTGAGGGTTAGGGTTGGCAGCTGGAGGTTTGGTTTTTGGGGTTGGGGTTGGAGGTTGTAGTTGGGGGCAGGGGGTTGGAGGTTGCGGTTTGGTTTTTGGGGTTGGGGTTGGAGGTCCTGCTCTACTCCGAGCAAGGCAACCCCCTGGTCTGAGGTTGTGGTCCGCAAACGCAGAAGGAATCCCGGTGGGGCTCCATACCCGGTGTCGTCGTCCTCCGCCATTCTCCTAAACAACAAATTCTCGGTTCTTGACGGGAATGTGGACACGCAGGTCCACCCGTCGGATCAGGGGATTTCCCCAACTTTTCCCCAGACCAACGTTGCGTCGGTCACTGCCGCCTTTCCCCCGCTTGCCGCTGTCCCCACGAACGGGGGTCCGATGCCGGGTCGCCCTCCGCCGTCCTCCCGCCCCTCAACCCACCGAAGGCGGCTCCTAAGAGACGCGGTTAGATGGCACTCCGGGCGTCCTCAGCCACGGGAACGTGACGGGGGGACTGAACCTGCAGCGACAACCATCCGACAACAAGCCACCACGCTCGTCATCGGAGACTCCATCATCCGGAACGTCCGTCTGAGGGGAGCTCTCACCCTGGTGTTTCCCGGCGCCACCGTGTCAGACGTGGCGGAGAAACTCCCAGACGTGCTGGATTCCAACCCTCAGGTAAAACGTGTCATCATCCACGTGGGCACCAACGACACCTCCAGGCAGCAATCTGAGCTTTTAAAGCGTGATTTCATGGAGCTTTTTAATAAACTGCCATCACTCCAGTGTAACGTTTTCATCTCCGGCCCCACCCCCACCTGCGGCAGAGGAGTGGGCCGCTTCAGCAGGTTGCTCAGCCTGAACACCTGGCTCTCCTCTGCCTGCAGCACCCACAACGTCAACTTTATAGACAACTTTGACGTTTTCTGGGAAAGGCAACATCTTTTTGGTGCAGATGGCCTCCACCTGAACCGAGCTGGCACCCGCGTTTTGTCCGCCAACCTGGCCTATGGATTACAGCATGCACGTTCCGCTCATCTTCCCACACCTGCACCAACTAACCCGTCCCCCACCGATTGATGTCCCCCAGGTCCCTGTTCCTATGTTTTCCACCTCTGGCACATATAATACTGGACTTGGATCTTCTGTTCTTATTCTTAATCATCCAATCCCTGTAATCATTACTCAAAGATATAAAACCAGATTCCATCATAGTTCCTCTGCTAACCTTAATAATCTCAGAACTCCTCCAAAGCATCAACAATTCAACCCTACAGTCCATAAGTCACCTGTCACTGTAAACATGGCACTTTTAAATGTACGTTCCCTTTTTAACAAGTCTTTTATTATCAATGACCTGATATTAGATAAAAAGGTTGATTGCTTATTTTTAACTGAAACATGGCTGGGTACAGATGCACCAGTTATTTTCACGGAGGCCTCACCACCAAATTTTAATTTTTTATTCTCCTTTAGAAGCAACAAGAAAGGTGGTGGTACTGCATCAATAACAAATAGTCTCCAAAATAATAGACAAATACTTTTAGATCAGTACACCACCTTTGAGCATCATGCTTTTGTTTTTAACAGTCCCCCAATCCTCTGCATCACTTTTTACAGACCACCCAAACATGATGCTGCTTTTATCAGTGAATTTTCCAAACTTTTATCAGCAATACATGCCGCCCACAATCTTATCATCATATCTGGTGATTTTAACATACACATGGACAATCCCTCTGATTCAATGACAAAAGGGTTTTTAAGTCTATTAGATTGTTTTAACTTTACACAACATACTAAACAGCCGACTCACAACCGAGGACATACATTAGATTTAATTATTAGTTATGGCTTGTCAGTTAGTGTGTCTTCTATCGTGGATTTAGCCATATCAGACCACTACTGTGTTTTTTAACGTCACCAGTTTTAACCAGCAGGGGGCCCCAGTGAGAACCGTTAGGAAACGATGTATTACTTCTGAAGTGGCTGAGAATTTTATTGAAATTTTATACCAAACACCTTCTGAGATCTTACCTGCTTCCTGCGATTCAGTTGTTGATCAGTTTAATAATAGGTTAAAATCAGCAATTGATACAGCAGCTCCACTTGTATTGAAAACCGTTAAAACCAAACTGAAGCCACCGTGGAGAACTGAAGAAATAAAAAAGCTGAAACAAAACTGCAGGAGAGCAGAAAGACGATGGAGAAAAACTAAACTTGTAGTGCACTATGAAATCCTGCGTGATCACCTAAGAATCTATAATAACACAATAAAACAGGCAAGAACTGATCACTTCTCAAAACTCATAACTGTCAACAAAAGTAATCCAAAGTTCCTTTTTAAAACCATTGATATTTTAATAAACACTGGTTTTAATAAGTCCTCCATGCAACCATCACAAACAGCATGTGAGGACTTTGCAGACCACTTCAGAGGTAAGATCAATGCTATCAGATCCGGTCTTTTATCTAAATGCAGTGTTGATTTTAACAGATCTGAAGCATTGTTTTTACCCGAGGAGAAGCTGGAGAGTTTTGTCCTGGTTGATACAAAGATGCTTGGTCGAGTTTTCTCCCAGCTGAACCCAACAACCTGCCTTTTAGACCCTATTCCCACATCACTGTTCAAGAAATTTTATGGCTTCTTTGAGTCTGAGTTTTTACTTATCATAAATTCCTCTCTTCAGACGGGTGTCTTCCCCACTGCCTTTAAAACAGCGGTGGTGAAGCCCCTTCTGAAGAAGAGTAATCTGGATCCCAACATTCTTGATAACTACAGACCTGTATCCAACTTGCCGTTTCTTAGTAAAATGATAGAAAAAGTTGGTTTTATTCAGCTAAATGAGTTTTTAAACAGGAATAATATCTTAGAAAAATGTCAGTCTGGTTTTAGGACAAACCACAGTACTGAGACGGCCCTTTTAAAGATTGTGAACGATCTAAGAGGCAATCTGGATGCACAAAAACTTTCTGTCCTGGTGCTGCTGGATCTCAGTGCCGCTTTCGATACAGTAGACCACCAGATTTTATTAAACAGACTCAGATGTCTGGTGGGCCTCTCAGGTACTGTTTTAAAATGGTTTTACTCCTATCTCACAGATCGACAGTTTTTTATAAGTATGGATACATGCTCCTCAAAGACCCATAAAATAAAATGTGGGGTTCCCCAAGGATCAATTTTAGGCCCATTACTTTTTAACCTGTATATGTTGCCACTTGGGGACATCATCAGGAGACACGGCATTGATTTCCACAGCTATGCTGATGATACACAGCTTTACATCGCCGTGTCTCCTGATGACCTGGAGCCAGTCAACACCCTTTTAAACTGTATTTTAGATATAAAGTCATGGATGGCAGAGAACTTCTTACAGCTCAACCAGGACAAGACTGAAGTTTTAATCATCGGTCCTGAAGAGAGAGATAATTTCATGCAAACTGCAGAGTTTTAAATCCTCCCAGTGTGTACGAAATCTGGGTGTTATTTTTGACTCTGAGCTGAATTTTATTCAACATATCAGAAATGTTACAAAGACAGGATTTTATCATCTCAAAAACATCGCCAGAGTCCGCCCATTTCTCTCTCTTGCCAGCACAGAGGTACTAATGCATGCTTTTATTTCTAGTAGACTAGACTACTGTAATGCCCTGCTCTCTGGTCTTCCCAAAAAGAGTATTTCTAGTTTACAACTACTGCAGAACTCGGCGGCACGAGTTCTGACAAGGACCAGGAGGCGGGAACACATTACACCAGTTTTAAAGTCGCTGCATTGGCTCCTCGTGCAATTCAGGATTGATTTTAAGGTTCTTTTAGTGGTTTATAAATGTCTTAATGGTCTTGGGCCTTCTTATTTATCTGATCTGTTTTTAAGGTATGAACCCTCGCGGACCCTGAGGTCCTCAGGTACCGGCCTTTTAGTTCTTCCTAAAGTTCGTACCAAAACATATGGCGAGGCCACATTTCAGTATTACGGGCCTCGCCTATGGAACAGCCTGCCTGAGGGCCTCAGGGCTGCAGAGACTGTTGATGTTTTTTAAAAAAAAGCTCAAGACCTACCTTTTTAGTTTAGCTTATAACTAAGTTTTAACATTCTTATATTAACCCATATTTATCTTTCTTTTTAGTTAATTTTATTTATTTATTTATATATTTTATATATTGATTTACATAGTATAGATTTTATTATTTTATTTTAATGGATTTTATTTTTGTTTAGTTATCACTCCAGCTCTCTCCTCATCGGGGTCCTCTTCGCCGAGGGCTGCCCCTGCTCTGACTGCATGGGTGTTGCTGTGGGGGCTGTCCCTGTCTGGTGGGTCGGGATCCAGCGCTGCAGCTTTACGGTTGTGGCGTGGGTCCTGTCTGCCCGGACCCAGGTGGCCCCCATGGTGATGGCCTGGGTGGTCTTGGTTGGGGGTAGCCCTTTGTGTAGAGGCTCCCTGAGAATACCGTTTCCTTATCTGGTGCACATCTGGTGCAAATGCACCTGGCCATTCATTCATCTTCTTTTAACTGTTACAGGGCAAATAGGGCATGGGTGAGGGTGGTTGTGGGTGGGTGAAAGGGGATGTGTATGTGTGTTAGTGTTTTATCTATTTTGATGTAAATTGTTTTATAATGTAAAGCACTTTGTATTGTTTTTAAGCACGAAAAGTGCTATACAAATAAAGTTTGATTTGATTTGATATGATTTGTAGTTGGGGGCAGGGGGTTGGAAGTTGCAGTTTGGGTTTTGGAGGTTGGAGGTTGTAGTTGGGGATTGAAAGTAGGCAGTTGGAGGTAGGGGGTTGGAGGTTGCGGCTTGGTTTTTGGGGTTGGGGTTGGAGGCTGTAGTTGGGGGCAGGGGGTTGGAGGTTGTGGTTTGGTTTTTGGGGTTGGAGGCTGTAGTTGGGGGCAGGGGGTTGGAGGTTGCAGTTTGGTTTTTGGGTTTGGGATTGGAGGTTGCAGTTTGGGTTTTGGAGGTTGGAGGTTGTAGTTGGGGATTGAAAGTAGGCAGTTGGAGGTAGGGGGTTGAAGGTTGCGGTTTGGTTTTTGGGGTTGGGGTTGGAGGTTGTAGTTTGGGTTTTGGGGTTGGGGTTGGAGATTGCAGTTTGGGTTTTGGAGGTTGGAGGTTGTAGTTGGGGATTGAAAGTAGGCAGTTGGAGGTAGGGGGTTGGAGGTTGCGGTTTGGTTTTTGGGGTTGGGGTTGGAGGTTGTAGTTGGGGGCAGGGGGTTGGAGGTTGTAGTTTGGGTTTTGGGGTTGGGGTTGGAGATTGCAGTTTGGGTTTTGGAGGTTGGAGGTTGCAGTTGGGGATTGAAAGTAGGCAGTTGGAGGTAGGGGGTTGGAGGTTGCGATTTGGTGTCTTTTTTGTTGGGAAGGTGGCAGAGTAGTATATGTATGGGTCTTTGGTGGAGTAGGGGGGGGTTATTGCATTTAATTGTTACTTGAGATTTATTTATGAGATTAAGTTATTCTCAGTTTTTAGGTAGTTTTTGGGGGGGAAACGTTTTAGTTGATTCTTTGGGATTAAGTTAGGTTTTACTTTTACATGGTAACTTGTTTTGGTAAGTATGTTTTGAAGGGGATTCTGTCAGAAGTTAAATAACTGAGGGGAGAGAATAAATTAATGTTTGAATTCTTATTTTTTTCTAAGGGGGGTCGTGTCTATTTCAAATGAGTGATGTGTGTTGTGCAGTCAGCAGTTAGTTCATGTTGGTGGAAATATGCTACTTGTGCATCTTGTATGCGTTTTCATTCAGTCCCTCTGGGAATTTGGTTCCGAGTTGGAGAAGTCATTTGTTTTCCGTTTTTCTCCTGTCTGTTGTAGTCCAGTTGGGGTCATGGTCCACGCCTCTGATTGTGCTTGTGTAAGCCGTGTGTCCTGAAGTGTCAAACCAAGTGGGCGGGTCTTCAGGTTGTGTCTGTTGTTGGATCTGTGTGTCTGCAGTCTGGGGAAGAGGAATGTGTTCTGTGGTCAGGTGAGATTTGGTGCTTCCTACAAGGATTGTCCACCGAAGAGGGAGTGTCCGCTAGGTGTATCAGCCACATCGTAGTGAAATAAACTAAAGTTTGACTCTGCCGTGGTTGTTGTGCAAGTCTTGTTTAAAAATTTCACGGCCAGTCCTGTGAAGGGAATCAGCCACTTCTGAATCTGAGACCATGGTCCTCAGCCGGAATAGGGAGGATTGTCCTCTCCGGGTCGGGAGTGAGGTCCTGCCTCAAGTGGAGGAGTTTAAATATCTCGGGGTCTTGTTCACGAGTGAGGGAAGGATGGAGCGTGAGATCGACAGACAGATCGGTGCGGCGTCTGCAGTAATGCGGACTCTGCGCCGGTCTGTCGTGGTGAAGAAGGAGCTGAGCCAGAAGGCGAAGCTCTCGATTTACCAGTCGATCTACGTTCCTACCCTCACCTATGGTCATGAGCTGTGGGTCGGGACCGAAAGAACGAGATCTCGTATACAGGCGGCTGAAATGGGTTTTCTCCGCAGGGTGGCCGGGCTCACCCTTAGAGATAGGGTGAGGAGCTCAGTCATCCGGGAGGAGATCAGAGTAGAGCCGCTGCTCCTCCGCATCGAGAGGAACCAGTTGAGGTGGCTCGGGCATCTGGTCAGGATCATAAATCAAGGCAGGAGAGAACACACACACACACACACACACACACACACACACACACACACACACACCCTGCATTATCCTGCATGATTGGAGTTCTTCTCTGGGTTCAGAGCTTTGAATCTGAAAACTGTTGTATAAGTTTTTATAACAGTAGAATGCTGAAGAATTCAGATTTTAATCACAGATTTCTTAATAAAATCTCTAACTTCATAGTGCTTTGATGGATTTTGCATTTCAGAATTTATAGAAATTCAATTAGAATTTTCCTGCAGATATAAATGTGTGATTTGCATGTTCTACCACTAGGTGGAGTACCTCTGCAGGGAAAACAACATCCAGGCTGAGTTGAGTCTGAGTTGCACATTAAACTACTGGTAGGATGAGAAAGCATTCAGCTCTTCTCATGGTAGTGAGTTAAACATGTTCTGCAGGAGATCTCTGGATGCTTGTTAGTCCCTGTTCTGCTCTTTACTTCACTGTCACCAACCAGACAACGTCTCCTTGGTCCTCCCATCTGTACAACCTTCAATGTTTGAATTTACCGGATGGGAAGATGCCACATTCAGATGAACAGAACAATAAACCAAAAATTAATTCATTAAAAATATAAAAAGTACTTCAACTTAATTCTCTGGAAGTAGAAAACTATCCCAGATCAACAGCCATTTGACTCTAATTTAGTTGAGTATTGTCCGAAAATGATCCACACTCTGCCACTAAGTACATATTATTAAGTAATTTCTTTCAAATATTTAAGGAAAAAGTGAGAAAGAAAGTGAGATATTTCCAGATAATTCGTGTTCAACGTCTGAAAATTATTCCACATTAAATTTCCATTCATTTCTGCTACAGATCAGCAACATAGCGCAAGATGTTGCCAGTATTTCCAGTAGAGTACTACAGATGCTAGTACAGAGAGTAATACAGAGGCTGCATCTCCAGTCTGGTTGTAGACAAGGACCTTTTCAAGTCCTTGTCAAGCTGTTTGTGAACCAACATTATTTATAAAACACTTTATCATGGTCTCATGAACTGAACCAAAATGCTTCACTGAGTCAGAAACAAATATGAAAGAACCAACAAGTAAATCAAATCAAACTCTGCCCTTGGGGTTGAGTTGCTTTTAGGCTCCTGGGGCCCTGCCCACCTCTGGTTGGCTGATGCCTGGCGGGGCCAGCGGCTGCTGTCCTCTGGGCTGGGCCTCTTTGGGCTGGCTGGGGGTCATGCCTTATTACAATACATGATGACTACACTTGATGTTTAGGAATGTCTAAAACACTGTAAAAGTTAAATGGCCCCACCATGAGGTGGCTCTGTGGAAGACCTGGCAGGGACCATGTCTCTCGGTTGGCCTGGGATCTCATCGGGAACCTGCAGGTGAGCTGGAATGGGATGGGGAAGACTGTTTAAATTGCAGCTTCCACGATCTAAATTCAGATAAACGGCAAGAAAATTGATTTTTCACGATCAGGTATTTAATATTTAATCAATAAATTTCATTATTAGAGGTATTTTCGTTTTGATTCACATCACAACAGAGATAGGTTTGGTTTACATTTATGATTTATATTTTTTATCATAAAACTCAACAGGAAAGCTCTTTGTCATATTTACACATCATGTCTACATGCTGCGCTGTGCACACAGGGAAGCTGCACTGGCCAGCAGACCGGCCAGGTGTTGTGTGGAGATGTGTTTCCCCGCCAGCTGCACCAAAGTCCCCATCCCGTCCACAGAGGAGATAGCTGCAGACTTCCTGCATGTTCAGTGTAATGTAGAAAAATGTTGCTGTGGTTTAAAAGTTTATGTTTACAATGTTTTGTAAAACAATTTTTTACTTTTTGTAAAGATGATTTCACTACATCATTTAAGGTATTATGATGCCATAGCATCTATTTACAGATGATCTGCTCATTTGTTAGCGTTGATTTGCTCCCTCAGGCTGATAACTGGTCTGTTCTAGTGAGAGGACATCCCAGTGGATGGGAATTCACTGACTGATGTTCCTATGTTTAGGAGGCATTCCTGCTGCTCACTTTTAACTTTTTAAAAAATAAATTCAGAATTTTTACCCTGGGTGATAACTGGTCTGTTACAGCAGAAGGAGTACATCTCGGTGGGTGTGCTTTGGTGGAGCTGGAAATGGGAAAACTGGCCTCGATACAACATGAGGATCTAAGAACTGCATGTCTGTCAGGGGAACATGCAGAGCTGAACAATCACAATCTCCTTCAGGTCTCCATACTTCTTTCCTATTGGGTGCCAAGTGTTCCAAACTTTGACTGCTAGTGTGTATAAATGTATATACATATACATATATTTATATTTATATACATATATATATATATATATATATATATGTGTGTGTGTATAGTGTATATCCCTCCACTCACGGACAACGAGTTGTCCATTTAGTGTGTTGTCCATCGTCTGAATTTGTGCTTATGCTTAGAGGTGTGTTGATTTTTTTTGTTGCATCTTTAGGTGCACCCCCTTTAGGTGAAGTGTAGAGATACTTCTTTTTTTTCCAACAGCCACCCATCCTTCCTCATGTCATCTTTCCTCATTTATAAGGCGGCGCCGCAAAAAACTCGCAACAGGGCCTAAGTATTAGTTTCGTTCGAACTTGTCAAATGTAAATATCTGTATGTCTAACCTTGGACCAGCTGGCTTGAACCTTGAATTTCTCCTTGGGGATAAATAAAGTATCTTTGATTCGATTTGGATTTGATATATATACACTGCTTCAAAAAATAAAGGGAACACTTAAACAACACGATGTAACTCCAAGTTAACCAGACTTCTGTGAAATGGAACTGTCCACTTAGGAAGCAACACTGATTGATAATCAGTTCCACGTGCTGTTGTGCAAATGGAATAGGCAACATGTGGAAATTATAGGCAGTCGGGAAGACACACCCAATAAAGGAGTGGTTCTGCAGGTGGTGACTACAGACCACTTCTCAGTTCCGATGCTTTCTGGCTGATGTTTTGGTCTGAATGCTGGCGGTGCTTTCACTTTAGTGGTAGCATGAGACGGAGTCTACAACCCACACAAGTGGCTCAGGTAGTGCAGCTCATCCAGGATGACACATCAATGCTAGCTGTGACAAGAAGGTTTGCTGTGTCTGTCAGCGCAGTGTCCAGAGCATGGAGGCGCTACCAGGAGACATACAGTACATCAGGAGACGTGGAGGAGGCCGTGGGAGGGCAACAACCCAGCAGCAGGACCGCTACCTCCTTCTTTGTGCAAGGAGGAACAGGAGGAGCACTGCCAGAGCCCTGCAGAATGAGCTCCAGCAGGCCACAAATGTGCATGTGTCTGCTCCAACAGAAACAGACTCCATGAGGGTGGTATGAGGGCCCGACGTCCACAGGTGGGGGTTGTGCTAACAGCCCAACACCGTGCAGGACGTTTGGCATTTGCCAGAGAACACCAAGATTGGCAAATTCTCCACTGGCGCCCTGAGCTCTTCACAGATGGAAGCAGGTTCACACTGAGCACATGTGACAGACGTGACAGAGTCTGGAGACGCCGTGGAGAACGTTCTGCTGCCTGCAACATCCTCCAGCAGGACCGGTTTGGCAGTGGGTCAGTAATGATGTGGGGTAGCATTTCTTTGGAGGGCCACACAGCCCTCCATGTGCTCGCCAGAGGTAGCCTGACTGCCATTAGGTACCGAGATGAGATCCTCAGACCCCTTGTGGGACCATAGGCTGGTGCGGTTGGCCCTGGGGTCCTCCTAATGCAAGACAATACTAGACCTCATGTGGCTGGAGTGTGTCAGCAGTTCCTGCAACACGAAGGCATTGATGTTATGGACTGGCCCGCCTGTTCCCCAGACCTGAATCCAATTGAGCACATCTGGGACATCATGTCTCGCTCCATCCACCAATGCCAAGTGGCACCACAGACTGTCCAGGAGTTGGCGGATGCTTTAGTCCAGGTCTGAGAGGAGATCCCTCAGGAGAACATCTGCCGCCTCATCAGGAGCATGCCCAGGCGTTGTAGGGAGGTCATACAGGCATGCGGAGGCCACACACACTACTGAGCCTCATTTTGACTTGTTTAAAGGACATTACATCAAAGTTGGATCAGCCTGTAGTGTGTTTTTCCACTTTCATTTGGAGTAGAACTCCAAATCCAGACCTCCATGGGTTGATACGATTTTCATTGATCATTTTAGTCTGATTTTGTTGTCAGCACATTCAACTGTGGAAAGAACAAAGTATTTAAGAAAAATATTTCATTCATTCAGATCTACAACGTGTTACTTTTGTGTTCCCTTTATTCTTTCAGCAATATATAAATATATATATATATATATATACATATGTGTATATATATCAATGCTATATCTTAAAGTTACATTTTTAATCTAAATGTTTATGATATACGTGAATGTTATAAGTCATATTTAAAGGTTAAATGCTAAACCCAAATGTTTCAAATGTATGGTAACTGACCCCTCAACCAATAAACAACCTGAGACACCCCAGCGCGTCCGCATGCATGCACAACCACTCCCACACGTCTTCATCGTCTACGTGTTGACAGTATAAACTTTGGGCAGCGTCGATCACGGCAGGTTATTCTAACTTTTGCAGTGGCTCAGGTGGTGGAGCTGCTTGTCTTGTGATCTGATACTCTGTGGTTCGAGTCCTGCTCCTCCTACACTTCCGGTCTCAAGCCTGGACAAATGCAGAGGGTTGCGTCAGGAAGGGCATCTGGCATAAAACGTGTGCCTAAAACTGCACTGACTTGCTGTGGAACTGATTCAGATGAGCTGAAAGGACAAGAAGATTCTAGCTTTTCAAACTATATTGAGGGGATTTATTGCTAGCTCGCTACTTAGCTTCATAGAAAGTTTTTTTTAGGATGCTTGGGATTCTGTGCATGGCACCACACCACACAGCTGTGATGTGATTTAAATATTATTCCAGAAAGGAAAGGATTACTGTGATGTAAAAAATAAATAATTCAAAGTCAAACCGGGCCTTTGTGCTCTGCTGGAAACACCTGTGAGTTTTCCTTGTTGTATTGACATGGAGGTGTGGACCCAAAAACAAGGGGAAGGGAGCCAGAGTTGCAGAACTAAGAGGGTTTAATCCAGAAAACGATGGAAGGCAGAACTAACACGAGGAACAGAATTAACACAGGGTTGTAACACATGGGAGATTAACAGAAGGAACTAAACTAATACACGGAAACCTGATTTAACACAGGGAGTTGACACAATGATCCAGTGACTGGGAACAGAAACCAACCGTACACAAACAGAACGAGACACTGGTGGAATGACTTAACTAATGAGACCAGGTGAGCTAATGAACAGGAAACTAGACATAAGGAAACCAGGAAACTACAAACTAAAACAGGAAAGCATAACTAAAAGACATACAAGAAACCAAGACTAAAACCACGGAACACAGAACATGACAATCCTGTTGTCCTAGGTTAGCATGTTAGCATTATCGGTTTCTTTTCTTTACTTTCCTTCCTTTTTCTATTAAAACATTGTCAAGGACAATGTTAATTCAATCTTCATATTGAATGTTATATTTGACGTCTAAATGTGTGAAAGTGTATATATTTAAAAATGTATGAAAATGTGCAAAATTTGAGAGAACTGAGATAAATAATGAAAATGTGTCTGCAATATGAGTATTGCTGTTTTTTTACACTTGGCCCCCCATACTTTCCCGACTCCTGAAACAACATGCATGTGGGACTTTTCCAGCTGGACGGGGGAGCGGGGTCTCGGCCAGCTGGAAGTGAGTGAAGCTAAATTACCAAGAAAACCAGGTGTAGACGGCTGAAGACACTGCTGTGGCTAGTAGTACACAATTTTCATCTATTGCATGCAGAGCAACTTGGGATACATGGAGGATATTCAGTAAAAGGTTCCTAGTTCCACCCACCATCGCTGCATTATGAACCTTTAAACATGCAAGGCCACAAAAGACCCCTAGTTCTCCGATCTTCTGATTCTCAGCCCAGGAGAAGAAGGATGCATTTGTAGGCTGCATTCAGATGATCCTTCAGCACAAGACAGGCGTCTCTGCAGAACAACCAGCCTTCAGATGCAGCTTAGCTTTTCCTGACCAGAAGCCTGGTGGAAGAATTATAAAAACTTACTTTGGTTCTCTTTCATTCATTCATTCCGTTTCTGTAACGCTTAGTCTGATTAAGGCTCGCAAGGAAGCTGGAGTCTATGGCAGCAACCATTGGGCAAGAGGCAGCTACAGCTGGACAGGTCGTCGGTCCATCACAGGACTGGTTCTCCTTCATCTTGTTGGAAAAGGTTCTGCTGGCAGAACATTTCTGAGAGATTTACAACCGACCAGAACAAAGTCCAGATACTTTGTTCTGGTCTTTTCCCACAGCTGCCGTTCAGACAAGTCCATCGCAGCAGGAGCCTTTCAGTGCCGTCTTAGCCAGAGATGTGTGGGAGGAGGTGAAGGGTAACAGCTGTACAGATGCAGCACATGATGCAGAAATGCCTGTTTCCTTTCCAACTCGCCGAGAACAGCAGATGAGGCTCCTCACTGTGCTGACACAAGTCCTGCATGTATCTGATTGTGTCCACAGCAGCAGGAAGGCAGAGGAAAGCAGCATGAACACACACACCAACACACAGGCCAGACTGGAGATGAGAGAAAGACACCAGGAAGTCCAGTCAGCACTGGTTCCGACCCAAATCTGCAGAACATCATGTCTGAACACGTCCAGCCTGGAAGCAGATGGTCTCCAGCAGCAGAAGACCACACCGGGTTCCCTCCTGTCAGTAAGAACAGGAAACTCAGGCTACAATTCCCACAGACTCACCAGAACTGGACAATAGAAGATGGAGAAACGTTGCTGGTCTGATGAGTCTCCAGTTCAGCTCCACATTCACATGGTACGATCAGAATCTGCTGGAAACATCATGACAACATGGATCCATGTGGGGGGGGCACAGTGCAGCATCTTCTGATGGAAACTTCCAGCAGGATGATGCACCATGTCACAAAGCTCACATCAACTCCACCTGCTTTCTTAACTGGGTCCAGCCTACTAGCAAGCAGCTGGTGATGGGATGTCATAATTTAACATAAAATATGATTTATTTTCATCTTTTATAATATGAGAATGGAGAAGCAGCCAAACTGAAACATGTTAATTAGGTCGTTCTCTCGGCTGTCTTCGAATTTATCCACCATAATGCAGCTAGTTGGGTTCCCTGCTGGATAAAGATCAGGAGCACGGCTTTGAAAGTTACAAATCAGTCGCTCTTCCTATTTTGTCATCTCCTCCTCAGCGGGGGTGCCTGGCTGGGACTGTCCTATTTTCAAGTGTTGCTGAAAAACAATGAGCTCCCTGCAGAATGCCTTCATGCAGGCAACTGTTTGACAGCTGATCTTCTGAGGAGCTTCATCTTTCACAGGATTCTCCTGATGTGCATTTTCAGCTGCTCTGAATCAACACAGAATGAAGAGAAGAACTTAGTAACTGCGGTCCAGAGTAAACATCATCACATATGAGCTGCATGTTTGTGTTGATGGAGGTTGTTGGAACTGCTGGAGCATGAAAAGATTTCTGTCCACATTTTCTTAACAGAACTTTTTTGTCCCTCTTGGGACTGCAGCAGCAGTAGGAGAGCAGGACTCTCTGTGACTGCAGGTCACTCGACATGCACCCCCACCACCTGAGCTTCTGCCAAGGAGTTTTTTTTAAAGAATGATGAAAAGTTTAAAAGCTTGAAATAAATTCCACAAACTGCTTCCTGCTGGTGTAAACTGGTACCAGTGTTCTCCTTTTGGTATTAATGTGCTAAATGTGGGTATGTTCTGTTCAGGCTCTGTGATGAGGGTCCACCTAAACAGAGTGGGTTGTTCTACTGCGTTTTACTTCAGTTTATTCATTAAAAATAGAAACTAACAAAAGGATGGATGGATGGATGGATGGATGGATGGATGGATGGATGGATGGATGGATGGATGGATGGATGGATGGATGGATAGATAGATAGATAGATAGATAGATAGATAGATAGATAGATGGACGGACGGACGGACGGACGGACGGACGGATTGCTGCAGTCAGTGCTCCATCACTGTTCAGTGGAAGTTGTCTCTCATATATTTGAAATGTAATGTTATTTTGTCCTTAGGATTAATTTACTTAGCTTGGTGTGTGTTTTATAGGCTCATAACTTAAGTATATTACTTTTTTATCATTTAAATAAATAATTGATGGAAATATTTCATGGTGTTTACTATTTTAGACTATTTTGGAAGTGAAACATTTATCTTAGTTTTATTACTTTAACTAGTACACTTAAAAGTGAACATTTTGTCTTGGGTAAAAGCTATAGACTTTATAGACTATATAAAAAGATGCCTCCGTGACATCACATGTAGGTTTGAAGAGAATTGAAGTTTGTTTTTTTATGAAAATATTTTTAATTCTGTAGATCCCTCCTCTTCATAACTCATACTTTATATTTTATTGTCACAAAACATTGTATCCTCTCATTTTTTGTTCTTAATTTAAGCTGAATTCTAATTAATTTATATATAACATTGTTTGTCTTATCTGTATTGACATATTGCACCGATTTTGCTCAATATTATAAATATTTTGTATTTTGGATTAAGCGGTTTGGAAATGAATGAATGTTTCAATAAAGTTTTGTTTAAAAAAATTAAAGCTCAGTGGGCGGTTCCTACCATCACCATCTTGGCAGGGGCATGCGTGTCATCTCCCCTGGAAAATACAAATATGGGCAAAGAGGTGGAGCTGAGAGGGGGGCCGTGAGCGTCATGGTGGATGATTGACATCGAGCGAACTCTGAGCTTTCTGTAGCTAAGAGCTAACCGAGCTAACCTGGAGATAACAGGAGCTAACCAGCTAACGGAAGTAAGCGGACTAAAGCTAAGTCATGTTGTTAACCGGCTAAAAACCGCGGTTGTTCTACGTTCTTCTGACTTGAAGCAGGAGATCGGATACCTGTCACTCAAAAGGACACGCCCCTAAAAAAGCCAAACTTCGAGATTAAATTACTTTTAAACAGGCGAGTTAAAAAAAAACATTCACTCACCAGTGTCATGAAGGTAAACCTGACCTATTAAACCTAAAATGGATTTTTGAACCAGGCTGTAAACATGTTTATTTCTGCTGTAAACATGTTTATTCCTGCTGTAAACATGTTTATCTCTGCTGTAAACATATTTATTTCCGCTGTAAACATGTTTATTCCTGCTGTTAACGTGTTTATTCCTGCTGTAAACATATTTATTTCTGCTGTAAACATGTTTATTTCTGCAGTAAACGTGTTTATTTCTGCTGTAAACATGTTTATTCCTGCTGTAAACATGTTTATCTCTGCTGTAAACATATTTATTTCTGCTGTAAACATGTTTATTCCTGCTGTAAACATGTTTATTTCTGCTGTAAACATGTTTATTCCTGCTATAAACATGTTTATTTCTGCTGTAAACATGTTTATTTCTGCTGTAAACGTGTTTATTTCTGCTGTAAACATGTTTATTCCTGCTGTAAACATGTTTATTTCTGCTGTAAACATATTTATTCCTGCTATAAACATGTTTATTTCTGCTGTAAACGTGTTTATTTCTGCTGTAAACGTGTTTATTTCTGCTGTAAACGTGTTTATTCCTGCTGTTAACGTGTTTATTTCTGCTGTAAACATGTTTATATCTGCTGTAAACATGTTTATTCCTGCTATAAATATGTTTATTTCTGCTGTAAACATGTTTATTCCTGCTGTAAACATGTTTACTTCTGCTTTAAAGTTGGTCTTTTTAACATGAGAGTCTATGGGGATTTGCTCAGTTTTGCAGCCCCTTGTGGATGAAGGGGGAACTGTAGTTTTATGCACTTCCACATTGGCTTCACTTTGAACCGCCAGAGGCCCCGTCGATCTTTTATATACGGTCTATGGTAAAAGTTTTAAAGTGAACTTGCAATCACAATGTGTAAAATAAAAACAAATTTAATTTTCCTGTATTACTGCAACATCACTGTAATAATAAAATAGGAATACACACTTGTGATCTGTTTTTCTTGATGATCTAATGAGCTTTACAGAATTCTAAAGACACTGATCCTGCACTTTGCCTGTGACTGTGGCCTCAGCAGGGAGGAGCTTCTCAAAACTGAAGCTCATCCCGACCTACCTAAGGTCATCGATGCCACAGCAGCACCTCACCCGTCTGGCAGTGCTCAGCATCAACCATGAGACGGGCAAACAGCTGTCATATGAGGACATCATTGATGACTTTGCAAATAAAACAGCCTAGAAACAGACATTTTGAGGATGACACACTGTAACTGTTACTGTGAATAATGTGTATTATTCACTGGTGTTATGCTCAAAAGTGTAAGACTCAGGTAATGAAGCATTATTTAAGAGTTGGTCTGTTGGATTTTCTCATTTAAATAAACATTTTTATAAATGCTTAATATTTTCTATATTGACATATAGACAACTGTTTTCCTTGTATTCTATTCTATTCTACAGTCATTTAACAGACGTTTTCATCCAAAGCGACTTACATATGAGTGAGAACAACACAGGCAGTAAATCAGACAGTAGAGGACATCGTCGGAAGGTGCTGGTGGACTGTCCAGTTGGACGCAGGTCCTTACATGAAGTGCTACAGGCTTTGTTTTTGTTTTTCTCCCTCCCCCTATAGGTAATAATATCACCTATGTTATAATACAAAGAATGAATACCATAAAGGTTGTTGCAAAGAACTGGGCTAAGTTCTCCAACTTTCCAACAAATACAGCTAAACAAAGTATTGAAGTGCTCCTTGAAGAGCTGAGTCTTCAGCTTGCTCTTAAAAGTAGACAGGGTGGACAGAGTTTTGGAGATCATTCCACCATCGTGGAACAACAGAGGAAAAGAGTCTGGCTGGTGATTTAGTCCCACGTATTGGTGGTAACACGAGGTGTCTTTCACTGGATTGTAGGTCTGGATTAGGGAGTGAAGGAGTGAAGGGAGACGGGAGCCGTTTGAGTTCTTGTTTTGGAAGCCATAGTTATAGTTATAGTGCTTTTAAAGACAGATTAATTTGCTGAGTGTCTTAATTTAAGATGTTTACCTTTACCTGCAGCCTGTTTTTCTCATTAAGTGTAACAGATGTCGACATCTTAGTAAACCATCTAAAGGGTTTGGAATCAGCGGGGCCTCTAACAGCATCTTGCCCAGGGCCCCCACGAGGCTAGAAACGGCCCTGTCCGTAATCAGTCATTCATCTCCGTATTTATTTTAATATTCATTCTAGATGGATTAGTTTCCGTTTACAGGAGAATAAGAGGATAATTCCAACCCTTGCTGTCCGGGTATTTATTTTGAAATTATAATCCCGGAAGCCCCCCGCCACGCCCCCTCCCTCCCCCGTTTGCTTAATGACGTCTTTGGCCAACCGGTAAAATCCACCGACAGATCCACGGACTGTGCCGGAACTCACGGCGTCGCACAGCCCGCCTCGCCCCCTCCCCTTGGCGGCCCGAGGGCTCGCGAACCTCCGCTGGCACCAGAATCCGAGCCGGTTCCGTTTCTCCGGTGATGCTGATGGATGAGAGGACCCGTCCGCCCCGGCACTCCGGGATCTGGTACTTCTGAGCATCTGGAATGACCCTGAACTCCTTCTCTCCCCGCTGAAGTGGCTACAATGTCACCACCAAGGAGACACCGGTTGAAGCACCGGATCCCTCCCGGTTCTCCTCCCGCTGGCGTCCCACAGCTGTTTGTGATGCTGCTGATGGAGAGAAGCGGACCTGCCCACCACGTCTGACCGGGAGAGCTGCTGGCTGGAGGGGAACGGAATCTTTTGGGTTTTTGGATGTGAACCGGTCCCCGAAGCAGATTCCTTGCGGACGGACCGTAGCCGGGGGAGGAGGGAGGAGGGAGAACCGAACCGACAGCCTCTTTCCCGGTGGAGGGGGGAGGATGGGAGGCGGAGAAGCGGCGAGGCGGACGGAGGAGGATGAAAAGATGGGTTTAGTTTTCGGACTTCTGTGGCTGTTTACGAGCTTCCTGCAGGGCGTGCACGGCCAGGGTGTGTACGGTAAGGCCCGACTGTCGGTTCCGCGCGCGGACACTTTCATCCAGGCTCCATTCATCCCGGAAAACCTCCAACACACACTTGACCTTGTCAGGGATTTAGAGCGTTTATGCTAAATGTGTGCGCGCGTGTAAAAGATGGAGGGAGAGAGAGAGAGAGAGAGAGAGAGAGAGAGAGAGAGTGAGTCATATCACATCCATGCCTGGCCTAAGGGCACAACAGGTAAGCTGCTGCACACACACCTGTGGTACCAGGAGAGATATCCTTCACATCTCACGCTGGTTCCTGAACATTCCCAGTGTGAAGGATCTTCCATGTTCAGGCTGGAGTGTGTGTGTGTGTGTGTGTGTGTGCGTGTGTGTGGTTCCACCGTTGGCAGCGTTTCTGTGTGAACTAATCTGAGCTCTCCTCCTTTCTGTGGGATTCATGTTGTCATCATGTTGCTGCTGTTGTGCCTCCACGTCTCTGGAGGTCCTGAGGGGACTGAAGACCACCTTCCTTCCTGTTGTCCCATCCACATGGCACTGTTCACTTTATCTCAACTACTCTGGCCGAAGTCTCCAGCCGTCAGCGTGATCCTGCTTTAATGTGGTCTCTGGTGGGGGGCAACTACAGCTTCCAGACTGTTAGCGTAACATTGCTTTAGCTTCAGCAGTAAAAACTTGTTTCTAAATGTTTTTTTTATTTGACAGACATTAAGCAGATAAACCTGGTAAACGCAGCCTGCATCCACAGTAAGATGTTGATGAGAAATCAGATTTTATGCAGCATCAGCTCACCTACTTGGGTGATATTTGTCTCTCCAATCTGTTTCATTTCATAAAAAAGATGTAGTCATCATAAAGCCCCCAGATTTAACCAACTGCAGTTAACCATAAAGTCCACTACAGCCTATATGCATATATAAATTGGCTGTATAATCTCAGTCCTTTTAAATCCCAGTCAGCATGTAGACGTGATGTTTCAGTGCAGACATGATGTTTCCATGCAAACGTGATGTTTCCATGCAGACGTGATGTTTCCATGCAGACGTGATGTGTCCATGCAGACGTGATGTGTCCATGCAGACGTGATGTTTCCATGCAGACGTCATGTTTCTATGCAGACGTGATGTTTCCATGCAGACATGATGTTTCCACAGAGATGTGATGTTTCCATGCAGACGTGATGTTTCCATGCAAACGTAATGTTTCCATGCAGACGTGATGTGTCCATGCAGACGTGATGTTTCCATGCAGACGTGATGTGTCCATGCAGACGTGATGTTTCCATGCAGACGTCATGTTTCTATGCAGACGTGATGTTTCCATGCAGACATGATGTTTCCACGGAGACGTAATGTTTCCATGCAGACATGATGTTTCCACAGAGATGTGATGTTTCTATGCAGACGTGATGTTTCCATGCAGACATGATGTTTCCATGCAGACGTGACGTTTTCATGCAGACGTGATGTTTCCAATCAGACGTGATATTTCCATGCAGATGTGATGTTTCCATGCAGACGTGATGTTTCCATGCAGACGTGATGTTTCCATGCAGATGTCATGTTTCCGTGCAGACGTCATGTTTCCATGCAGACGTGACGTTTCCATGCAGACGTGATGTTTCCACGGAGACGTGATGTTTCCACGCAGATGTGATGTTTCCACGCAGACGTGATGTTTCCACGCAGATGTGATGTTTCCATGCAGACGTGATGTTTCCATGCAGATGTCATGTTTCCGTGCAGACGTCATGTTTCCATGCAGACGTCACGTTTCTATGCAGGCGTCATGTTTCCATGCAGACGTGATGTTTCCATGCAGACATGATGTTTCCATGCAGACGTGACGTTTTCATGCAGACGTGATGTTTCCATGCAGACATGATGTTTCCATGCAGACGTGACGTTTTCATGCAGACGTGGTGTTTCCAATCAGACGTGATATTTCCATGCAGACGTGATGTTTCCATGCAGACGTGATGTTTCCATGCAAATGTGATGTTTCCATGCAGACGGGATGTTTCCATGCAGACGTGATGTTTCCATGCAGACGTGATGTTTCCATGCAGACGTTTGTAGAACTAACACACAGATTAGCAGTTACCAATCCTTTTCTCATCTGCGCATCATTTTGTCTTGTCTAAAACAAACTATTTACATATTTACACTTAAGCTATCTGTAACAATTTACACCACAAAGTTACAAACTACCATTTCTGAGACAGGGATGATGATATCAGCGATGGCACAAGTGAGGAGCTGGGGATCTCGTGCAGTCTTAACGGTTCACCAGTCAGTTATGCTGGTACACAAAATAAAACTTCTGATTTCTTTTAAAATGTTTCTTCGTGATCAGTGAATTAAGTGTTTGAGCAGCAGCATCGTCCTCAGTAAACAGTTATAGATGAAGAGTAATTCATAGATGGAAACTTCCATCATGGGATGATAGAGCTGCATTTTTTTCATTTCCTTTTTCATTATTTATTTCTAAGGTCTTGTGTAGATGTGCCATCTTTTTCCACCCTGTACCCCCCATCGAAAGGTTTCCAGGCTCGCCACTGTTTGAAGCTGCTAGAGACTGATTTGTTTCAGTGGTTGTGATCCAGATCTGATGCTAACTTCAGTGTAAACAAAACGTTTGTGTCAGGACCATCTGCAGGTATCATATAACTTACATATTATATTCGATATTCAGGTAAAAAACCTTTTAATGTGCGCTTTAACACAGCTGACAGTCTGTATGAGCAGATGGGCGTTGCTTCGTCGTGTATATATGACCTCAGTGAGACAATTTTATGGAGTGATATTTAGCTGCATGATTAGGGAACAACTGGTCTGACCATCTGCTGATCATCATGAAAAGAAGCTCAGAATTAAACGCTTACAGATGGAGCGTGCTGTAGTTCTGTTTGTTGAAATTATCATTTAGGCCAGTGTAGTTTTAAAGCTCATCTGACCTCTGATTATACAATCCAATTAAAAATGTCTTTATGTAAAATGTTAATAAAACCAGAATTAGCTGAATTCATCACCTCGTCTTTTTCCCAGCAGAAGATAAACAACATGTCAGGTGATGAAACAAGACATTTTGTCATTTCATGGAAATATGACATAAAACATGTTATTTCTCTGTACTGAAAAAGTAGCGATGCAGAAAATCTCTAGAAAAAAACATGTAAGTATCCCAACGTAATCTGCGTGAGTCATGCAGCAGAGGTGTGTGTAGTTGTATTTTCTGCTGATGTTTTGCTCTGCTGGAATTTCCATCATCTCTCCTGATTTTGCTGCATGTGGGATGCGTTTGTTCTGCGACACTTTGGTAGACGCCGTGCATAAACTAGCCAAACACACCCCAAGTGTCACTTTTATGAACACACACACACACACACACACGATTGTTGTGAGAACAAGTTAAAGGCTGTAATCTTCAGATGTGAAAGTCAGTGCATGTTAATCATGTGTCTGATTCTAGTGAATTAGCTTTAATTTTTCTGATTTATGATTCACTTACAATGTAAGCATATGAAATATAGAAATGAACAATAAGTTTAGTAATGAGTTGAATAAGCGTGTAGTGCAGATGGAACCAGGCAGATGTGCAAAAACAGAGAAGCAACGGCTCAATGTGCACAAACCAAAAAAACAGCAGAACAGCAGTAAAGCTCGCCGTGCACCAGACTGCTACCTGATGCCCACATGTCCACACCACAGCTGTCTCAGACTACCTCCACAAGGACATGGGACCAGTTTCATACGTCAAAATGTGTTTCAAGCCAACACATTTAGTCATATAAGTACACCAGTGACAAAAAATATTTGCTTTTACTTATGTATATGTGTTTTATAATAGTTTGATGTTTTTAGTGGCCTTTAGAAATTAATGTTGCGTGTTTTCAGAGTGCAACAACTGGTCATAACTCCTAGTAACCAGTAGATGCAGTGTAGCGACCAGTTTCACCAGAGGAAAGGTCACTGGATGGACTACGGTAAAAACATAGACATATAAAATATGTGCAGAGTCTCTGTGATGCAGAGGTGTAGAAAGTAGAAGTAAAAATAAAGTAGAAGTCCTGCCATGTTTTTGGATCTAGCGATGCTTTTAGAACAGGTGTTTCCACCAACAGGCTCGTCTACCTACAGTGGAGCTGAGCTGGTTACATTCAGCTGGTTAAGTGACTGGTTGGAACAGCTGCAAGACAGGACTTCGACTTTCTACTTCTACTTTATTTACCTTTGCCGAAATGTCAGACGTAGGTTTCTGGAAATCTGAGGTGAAGCTCATTGGATGGTTCCCACCATCATCATCTTGGCTTTTACACAAAAGTTGTGTTGCATCATGACATTTATTTCTGCAGGATTCTGAAAAATACAAACCGTTACAACAGCAGGGTGTTTGTCAAGTAGAAACATATAATATAACCTCTGTATTGTTAGCGATCTCCATTCCATTACTGACATTTGCAAAGTTTTTCTCATATAAAATTAATTTTTGCAAATTTCTTCCTGAAATCTGGCAAATTTGCTTCCTTTTAAAGACTTTCTTAAAACTCCTCGTTCGGTGACCCACATTTATAATGAGCATCTCTATAGCCGTTGCTGTCCAGCAGTGGTCTGAAGCTGAAAAAACACTTCATGACTTTATCTTCCGAGAAGCTGTGAGAATTTGCAGCTGAGCTGAGCTTTGTGCTCTCCATCACTTGTTAGCGATGGGATATAAAGACACAGACAATTCTGAATGCACAACGTCGCTGATTTAGCAAAGAAACACAAGCAGATGTTCACAGAGGAAGACAGAAAGAGAGAAAGCAGGATATAGGATAAGATTCAAGACTGACTTTTAATCACTGGAGAGATCTCAGAGTCCAGGTGGGATGAAGATAATGCTAGGTTAGCGTCAGAAGGAAAGTGCATTCCTGAGGAGGCCTGATAAAGTTCTGTAGTCCATTTCTTAAAACGGAATGCATGATATTTATTGCAGTATCTGAGATCTTTTGCATGACTTTGTGGTAAAAAAAAATAAATAAATAAAAATAAAAAATCTCTCTGTAAACCCTGTTGGACATTATCTGATGCTCATCTTCTGTCTCCTGGTGGACACCTTTTATACTACAATGATTCTGCTATTTTACATTGTATTAAATGCAACATATTATGCAAACTATACACTCATTGGCTGCCAAAGATGTCTTTCTAAATCCAAACGTGCACTGCAGAAGACACAAAAAGATGCCAAAAGATTCTGATTCTGTGAACAGAAAAGCGATTTGGACAGGTGCGCACATCAAAATGATCTCTGAGTAAGGTCCAGGCCGGCACTCAGCGATCACCCATTAAGAATGCGAGTTGTGCATCCCCAAAAGCACCACGACGCATGCACCCCGATCCTCCATATCGGCTTGTCCAGAACCCAACACAACACGGTCCTGAAAGATGAGCTAAAGTGCTCCAAAATGCCGGCTGGCAGCCAATGAATTCATTTTTTCAAGTGTGAGATGAAGAATTGAGATTTAAAAAAGGTATTTCTATGCTATTTCTTGAGTCAGGCTTTAAGGTGTAAAACAGTTCTCTCTGTAGTTTCAGAGGTGCAAATGTTTTTCTGACTCCATATCAAGTCTGAAATCCTGGTCTGGTAATAAGTTCAGTCTCAATCCCTGAACATTTTAATGAAACTATTTCTGGGACCAGTGAAGTAGTATTTATAAGATTAAGATGCAACCAGTGACTCTCCATTTAGCAAACCTTTCAGAGTAATGTCTGTTAGCAGACCACAGATTTTCTCTGCAGCACGACGGTAACTCAAAACAATGCAGTTTATGTAGCACAATGTTACCTGAGACATGTGGAACCTCGTTTTATCTGCACCCTGAGAGGAAACATAAGCAAACTGAAGCTGAGTGTGACGCTAGCTGAGCATTGCATAACACTGTAATCTGCCTGTGCTCAAAACTTCTCAGAAATATCTCCATAGCAGCTATTTCAATGACAAATACCCTTCGAGTTTTCTTTAAAGCCCAATCTGCTCCAGACAAGCTGTGTTCAAAGTGTGTCAGAAGTTGGATTAATGACAGCTGATGCTGGTAATGCTCCAGTTGACATTTTCAGAGTTATGGTCTTTCTGCAGGTATTTAGGCAGCAGCCTGCATGGTGACGGAGATGTGGAGGAGGGAGAATCAGGTGGATGATGTTCATACCGTTTCCTGGACTTTAACAACTCACACTGCTTATATTTAGCTTCAGATAGCTGAATCTTCTGTAAGTCACAGCGTTAACAGGCTGAAAATGTGGTGATGAAGAAGATGAAATAGAAAGCAGTCCCATGAAGCGTTTTGCTGTTGTAGTTCATGTGAACATCAGGGTCCTGTATGGATGCTGGGGAAGATATTAGGAATAATATTCCTTTCATTACACACAATAATGTTCCAATAACATAAGAGTGTCCATATGTACACCTGGCATCAGGATTCCCTGGGCCGCAGTTCGATAATCGATTTTGTAGTCGTATCGTTGGACCTGCGGCCACATGCCTTGGACACTCGGGTGAAGAGGGGGGCGGAGCTTCAACTGATCACCACCTGGTGGTGAGTTGGCTCAGATGATGGGGGAGGAAGCCAGTCAGATCTGGCAGACCCAAACGTGTTGTGAGGGTCTGCTGGGAACGTCTGGCTGAGTCCCCTGTCAGAGCGAGCTTCAACTCCCACCTTCAGCAGAGCTTCAACCATGTCCCGAGTGAGGCGGGGGACATTGAGTCCGAATGGGCTGTGTTCCATGCCTCTATTGTTGAAGCACGGAGGTAATCCCAGGACTCGTTGGAGGACACCAGCAGTGAGGGATGCCATCAAGCTGAAGAAGAAGTCCTATCGGGCCTTCTTGGCCTGTGAGACTCCGGAGGCAGCTGATGGGTACCGACAGGCCTATCGGCATGATCTCCCGCTCTCACTTAAACGATTCACAGCCGAGTGTGAAGCGGCTGGGATGAGAATCAGCACCTCCAAATCTGAGACCATGGTCCTCAGCCAGAATAGGGTGGATTGCCCTCTCCGGGTCGGGAGTCAGGTCCTGCCTCAAGTGGAGGAGTTTAAATATCTCAGGGTCTTGTTTATGAGTGAGGGAAGGATGGAGCGTGAGATCGACAGACGGATCGGTGCGGCGTCTGCAGTAATGCGGACTCTGCGCTGGTCTGTCGTGGTGAAGAAGGAGCTGAGTCAGAAGGCAAAGCGCTTGATTTACCAGTCGATCTACGTTCCTACCCTCACCTATGGTCATGAGCTGTGAGTCGTGACCAAAAGAACGAGATCTTGTATACAGGCGGCTGAAATGGGTTTCCTCCGCACGGTGGCCGGGCTCTCTCTTAGAGATAGGGTGAGGAGCTCAGTCATCCGGGAGGAGATCAGAGTAGAGCCGCTGCTCCTCTGCATCGAGAGGAACCAGTTGAGGTGGCTCGGGCATCTGGTCAGGATGCCTCCTGGACCTCCCTGGTGAGGTGTTCCAGGCACGTCCCTCTGGGAGGAGACCCCGGGGAAGACCCAGGACACGCTGGAGGGATTATATCTCTCGGCTGGCCTGGGAACGCCTCGGGATTCCCCCCCACAGAGTTGGCAAATGTGGCTGGGGAGAGGGAAGTCTGGGCTTCCCTGCTTAGGCTGCTGCCCCCGCGACCCGACCCCGGCTAAGCGGTGGAGAATGGATGGATGGATGGATGGATGGATGGACACACAATAAAGGAAATGCTCAGACACTGAATTCACCCCTTTGTGCTCAGACATTTCTCAAAACAAGAGGCAAGAAGCAGACTTGCATTTGTTTTCTCTGAATGTTTCTTGGAAGTGTGGATATTTAAAGATGAGTTTAAGGACTTTACATATTTTCTCTGCCCTTCACAGTTTTGCCAGCTGCGTTTGTGGTTGAAGAGAGATTGGAGCTGAGCTAGTTTATTTTTTTCATTCTTTCACCAAATAAAACAATCATAAATCTCAACAGCTGAATGAAAAAACCGAAAGAATAAAACCTGATTTCATCTGTCCATTAATGATTGGGCAGTCACTTGCTCATTCTCTTAACCGCTTAGTCCAAGTAAGGGTTGCAGGGAGGCTAGAATCTATACCAGCAATCATTGGGCAAGATGCAGGTACACCCAGACAGATCACAAGTCCATCACAAGGCCACACAGAGAAACAAACAGTGGTGTGCAGTCAGGGTAGGCAGGGTAGGCAGTGCCTACCCAAGACAGAAGGGATCAAATGAAATAATTTAACTGTAGTGATTCGATTTATTTTATTTTTAAAAAAAAAAAAGCTTTTATTTTATAATTACTGATCTTTAATATACATTTTCTAATTATAATTTCTTAATGCCTGTAATGCTTGAAAGTGCAGGCATTTAGTGCTCCTCATAGTTCAATAAAAATAAAAACCTCAACCGCACCCCCTTCTGGCCATGAAATGAAGTTGCATAAGTGACTCATTGCGCTAATGTGATCAGGCCACGCCTTCTATTGAAGGCACAGCGCTTCTCTGCCTTTACCTCCCATATTACCTCAGCGGTGTGTGTTCATGCATGCGCAGTTAGTTTCTAATATAAAGATTATATACGTAAAAAGGCAGATCACTACGATGCCTTTTTTACGTTAGGCAGCGTAGTGACTGTACGTTACTGTACTATGGAAATGATCTATGTATGTTAAGAGAGAATTTGTGAATTGATCCTCTGGTCTGGAATTTGCTGGCGGGTTCACCGGCAAAATGATTTCTCTTGAGAGGCTGAAACAGTTTTCACGTCTTTCATTTGAGGAAAAACGTAAACTTTTGAATGATTGGAGACCAACACCTGAGCTACATGATCTTCAGCAAAGGAAGGGTCAGAAAATTGTTCATACTTTTCAGAGTGAATGGTACAAAAGGAAGGATTGGCTGTGTGGATGTCCTAAGTTGAACCGGCTGTTCTGTTTTCCATGTTTGCTTTTTGGCTGCACCTCTGACAATGTCTGGAGTAATGCTGGATGATTTAAACAACTTGGCCTGTGCCATAGCCAAACATGAAAAATCAATGGTCCACATTCAGAGCCAGATTGCTCTGAAAACTTTTGGTCACAGCAGAATTGACCTGGCTTTGGATGAGCAAAGGTGGCTGGGCATTAGCATGCATAATGAAACAGTGAGGAAGAACGGAGAAATCCTCAAAAGTTTCATAGATGTTGTGTGTTTCCTGGGAAAACAAGAGCTGGCTTTCCGTGGGAACGATGAAACGGAAAACTCCTCGAACCGGGGAAATTACATTGAGCTGCTGCACCTGCTAGCTAGCAAGGATGCTAGTCTCTCCGCCCACTTGGCTTCATCCACGGTGTTTTCTGGAACTTCAAACAGGATTCAGAAGGACCTGATTGAGGCGATCGCAGATGTTCTGTGGGACAACATAACAGAAGAAGTGGGTGTGGCACCGTTTGTTGCTGTGGAGGTAGATGAAACCACAGACATCACAAATAAGGCACAACTCTCCATTATTTTAAGATATGTGTCTGGCAGTGAGGTGAAGGAGGCTTTTCTGGGCTTCGATGATGTCAGTGATGATTGGAGAGCGACAGCAATCGCCAAATATATCATGGATGTCCTGGACAAGCTGGACTGTGCACACAAGCTGGTCACACAGACATATGATGGCGCATCAGTTCTGGCATTGCAGCTAAACGGAGTGCAGGCAAAAATCAGAGAAAAAGTACCCGAGGCATTGTTTACTCACTGTTACGGGCACAAACTGAACCTCGTCCTCTCGCAGTCTGCACAGGTGATCCCTGACTGGAAAGTCTTTTTCAAGACTCTGGAAGGCCTTGCTGCTTCTTTCAGCGGCAATCTGCTGGATGAAGTGGTCAGAAGACGCATTCCATGCGCAGCAGCGACCCGGTGGACCTCCAGGCTTGTTCAAACCGTCTTGTTCCACTATGCAGAACTTCTGGAGGTGTTCAGGCTCATTCAGGAAAACCCTGATGACTGGGATGGACCAGCTCTGACAATGGCCTCTGGTTTCAGCATCTGACTCTCCAAAGCGCCAACCTGCTTCCTCCCCATGGTGTACAGCGCGGTTTTCACAGAGACAGACTCATTGTTCCATGTTCTTCAGGCCAAGGTGATGGACATAGGATTCTGCTCTCTATGGGTCAGAGACACAATGAAAGCCTTGAGGAACCAGTGCAAGTCTTTTGACTCATTTTATGAACAGTTTCAGCAGCAGTGCAAAGTGCTGAACTTGGTGCACAGCGACACCCGCAGCCAGCGGCTGGATGGAGCCACGTCAGCTGTTTTACCGCATCCTGGAAAACATCAACTTGCACATGGAGGCCAGATTCAAGAACTTGGGAGAGTTGGATTTTCTGACTTTAATCAATCATCGACATTTTGATGGATTGTCAGCCAAATTTGATGATGCAAAACTGCACAGCCTTGCTAAATATGGGAAGCATTTTGATTTTGTGAGGTTAAAGGCCGACCTTATTGGCCTGTACAGCTCACAGATGACCAGAAACATGTCACCTCATGAAGACGACCTAGAACACACTGTTCCAGAGGCTGCAAAACTCTTGAAGTTGGCGTTGACCATTCCAGCCACCACAACATCAGCGGAGAAGTCTTTTTCAACCTTAAAACAGATCAAAACCTGCAGCAGGACAGAGCGAGGAAGACTTTAATCTCTCGCTCTGATATCAGGTGAAAAGGAGAGGCTCATCAAACTGAAGAGTTTTACAACGCTGTGATCAGCAACGTTGTCCAGAAGGACAGGCGCATGGACTTCATCTTAATGTAACTCTTTATCTCCCTCCCTCTCTGTTGTCATGGCAGTGTTCATGTGTAAGCCATGTGGTGATTATGGTCCAACATCACCTTGTTGTTTTATGGATCTAAAATGCTTTAATACTGACATGAGTTTTTTTTTTTAATTCTTAAACCTTATAACCGTGTAAATTGCATAACAAAGGCACGAGGAGCTGCACATGGGTGCAGTAGAATATTCTTGTTTTTGGTGTTGCGCTCAAGTATCTTTACATTAAATGTCTATCTGGGGTGTGGACCCTTGAGATACCGACGTTTCAGCACTGCAGACAGCTCCGAGTTGTCAGTCTCTCTACTTATTGCATTTGGGAAAAAATCAGGCTGAGCTGTAATCAGTTGGATAAACGTGGACGGTCCATACGGCTCAGTTGAATTTGCTGAGCATTAAGGTCGTAAGATTCTCCGTTATGACTTACGGGAATTTGGAGGATGTGGCAACATGTAACTTGTATGTTGAAAAATTGAGCACTTCTGCTCTGTATTCTGTGTCCAGGTTGATTAAATTAGATTTCCTTTAGATGGCTGTGTAGAGGAAATGTTCTAAGAAATTGGGAATTTTTCAGGAATAATAGTTTTAAGTGCTCTTATAGTTCAAGCAATGATACGAAGCTTTGGCTGCTTTCCGCACTTGGGTAATAGTTTCTTAACCACAGCAAAGTGCGGAAAGGCTGGTTTGCTGGATCGGTATATTGCCAGTCACAAATGGCTGTGCATATGTATGTCCAAGCTCATGCGAGCTCCCTGCTGTGCGAACAAGCATGTCCACGAGTTTAGAGCGGGGATGGTGCGCACAAAAATATTTTCACAAAGGCATATAACCATAACGTTATTTATCGTACTCCTTGTCATGACGTAAAATTATTGTGAGAGTCTGACATCTTGTTAGATTAAGTAGGGAACTTTTATAAATGATAAATTAATTTTAAAAAAATTGTCCCTTGCAATTTGCCACTACCTACCTAAGCCTAGAACTCACGGCACGTGCCTGGAGACAAACCATTATTCATTCAACAAAATGTTTAATAAGATGAACTAGAAACATCAGCAGACTAACATGCTGCTGATTTCCAACAGATACTTTATATCGTAGGTTTCAGAGCAAAACCAACAGCTTTTCTTAACACTAGATGAGATTTTTCCTTCTTAAGTTTCTTTTTTTATATATATATAAAAGCTGATTCTTTATGCACAAACAAATGGTAGTGGTATAGGACTGGTTGGTTTCTTCACCAATCAATCCTTTACCACTTAATTTTCTGGGATGCTGTGAGACCCAGAAAGCCGACTTGGCTGGGTGCGCACATCAAAATGTACGGAAAAGGTGCTCCTCAGTCACGTTCCAAGCACACACCCAGCACTCAGTCAACATGTTGTGCTCCGAGTGTGCATCCGGAAGACGCCCTGATGCATGTACCCGTCCAAATCAATTTTCCGTGTGGGTCCATGTTTCAGACCCAACAAATGATAATCTGATTTAGGAGTATGCCATTCTCCACCATGCAAACTAGCATACCCTCCATAACCCCACCATGCAGACTACCATACCCTCCATAACCCCACCATGCAGACTGCCATACCCTCCATAACCCCACCATGCAGACTACCATACCCTCCATAACCCCACCATGCAGACTACCATACCCTCCATAACCCCACCATGCAGACTACCATACCCTCCATAACCCCACCATGCAGACTGCCATACCCTCCATAACCCCACCATGCAGACTACCATACCCTCCATAACCCCACCATGTAGACTACCATACCCTCCATAACCCCACCATGCAGACTACCATACCCTCCATAACCCCACCATGCAGACTACCATACCCTCCATAACCCCACCATGCAGACTACCATACCCTCCATAACCCCACCATGCAGACGAGCATAACATTCTTAACCCCATTATGCAGACTACCAAACCCCCCATAAACCCACCATGTGGACTAACCTAACCCCCATAACCCCACCATGCAGACCAACTCCATGCCCCACCTTGCAGACTAGTTTAAAACTGGGTAATTTCGGCTCAGATGCAGCCACGCCTCTCTCCTGCCTGCTACCGCCTGTGCTATTCACCCTGTCCTCTGATTGGTTACGCTGCAGAGGCAGAGCTTCCGAAGAAGAAGCTGTCCTCACACACTGGAGAGTGAGAGGAAAAGTTTTCTTGTGTGAGAAGATCCAGAGAGAAAACACGTGTCAAAGGTAAATGCAGAAAGCTCTTCCGAAATTGTAATAAACATCCCGGTACTCTGCGTCTCACAACTACTACTAACGTTACAGTGAGCAGCAGAATAACGGAAGAGCAGAGTAAACCTTAGCGGTAGCTCTGCTGACTCGTATTACGTCTCAACATGTCTGTGAATTATTTAAAAGAAGACTGCTGATAATATCAAGATGGAAACAGTCCATGATAGAAAAGCATGTGTGTGTGATTAAGAGAGAGTGCATAAAAAACTTAGTTCACTTGTTTATAGGAGCGCTAAGGTGGAGGCTGCCTAGCTTTTACCATAAAATTACTTCGTCGATATGGCTCCAAACGTTCTGCAGGCTTTGTATTAGCAAGGGGGAAAATACACCGTACTTTCCGGACAGTAAGCTGTTACTTTTGCTCACGCTTCAAACCCTACAGCTTATACAACGATGTGGCTAATGTATAGATTTCTACGGGCCAGCTTCATGCCGTCAATAAATACGTTCAGAAGGAACCTCGTCAGAATGAAATTACCGAACCGGTCACAGTGGACCAATGAAACTGTTCGTATTAAATCAAACGCACTTACACCACCCTCATTAGTCCCAAGTGGGCGAATCTTCAGTGAAGTTTCTACAATTTATGAACACAAGAGAAGCCGGACACTGGAGAGCACGCTGAACAACTTTTTTTTTTGCACCACAATCTTGTGCTGCTGATTGATTTGACACATTTCTGTGCAAATTTTATTTAACTTTGTTTTATTTTCTATTACTATAAAATCTCTGGAAGCAAGTTTTTATTTGCATTTACTAGAGACAATGCTGAGCCTGAGAACTTCTGCACTTTTTGGTTTTGTTTGAAGTTAAAACAAAGTTAAATTATTTCAGTTATATTGAAATTTTATTTTATTTATTTTGAAAAAATTCAGGGAGCTATTATCTAAGTTTTTATTTAACTTTACAAGAGGTGCTGCTGTGCCTGAGAACTGTATTCCCTGTATTTTTGTTGTGTTTAAACTTAAAACAAAGACAAGTAATTGTAGTTATATTTAAACTTTACTGTATTTTCTGTAGAAACATTTTAGAGTTATTTATTTAACCTTTTATTCAACTTTATAAGAAATGTTTCTGAGTCTAGGAAATTCAGGCACTTCTGGAGCTATTATTTTCTATTTGTGTGATTCCATAAACATGCTTTAAGCATTTCACTGGAGTTCAGTGTTTGCAGTATTCAATTTTTTACACTTTCACTGCAAATGAATATCGGCTCCAAATATTGGTTATCGGCCTCCTCTAACTACTAATAATCGGTATCAGTGCTGAAAAATCCATATCTGTCTATGTCTACCCTCCATACCCCACCCTGCAGACTACCATACCCTCCATACCCACCCTGCAGACTACCATACCCTCCATACCCACCCTGCAGACTACCATACCCTCCATACCCCACCCTGCAGACTACCATACCCTCCATAACCCCACCATGCAGATTACCATACCCTCCATACCCCATGCAGACTACCATAACCTCCATACCTCACTCTGCAGACTACCATACCCTCCATACCCCACCATGCAGACTACCATACCCTCCATAACCCCACCATGCAGACTACCATACCCTCCATACCCCACCCTGCAGACTACCATACCCTCCATACCCACCCTGCAGACTACCATACCCTCCATACCCCACCATGCAGACTACCATACCCTCCATACCCCACCCTGCAGACTACCATACCCTCCATACCCACCCTGCAGACTACCATACCCTCCATACCCCATCCTGCAGACTACCATACCCTCCATACCCCACCATGCAGACTACCATACCCTCCATACCCCACCATGCAGACTACCATACCCTCCATACCCCACCCTGCAGACTACCATACCCTCCATACCCTACCCTGCAGACTACCATACCCTGCATAACCCCACCATGCAGACTACCATACCCTCCATACCCCACCCTGCAGACTACCATACCCTCCATACCCACCCTGCAGACTACCATACCCTCCATACCCCACCCTGCAGACTACCATACCCTCCATACCCACCCTGCAGACTACCATACCCTCCATACCCCACCCTGCAGACTACCATACCCTCCATACCCCATCCTGCAGACTACCATACCCTCCATACCCCATCCTACAGACTACCATACCCTCCATACCCCACCATGCAGACTACCATACCCTCCATGCCTCACCCTGCAGACTACCATACCCTCCATACCCCACCATGCAGACTACCATACCCTCCATACCCCACCATGCAAACTACCATACCCTCCATACCCCATCCTGCAGACTGCCATACCCTCCATAACCCCACCATGCAGACTACCATACCCTCCATACCCACCCTGCAGACTACCATACCCTCCATAACCCCACCATGCAGACTACCATACCCACCATACCCACCCTGCAGACTACCATACCCTCCATAACCCCACCATGCAGACTACCATACCCTCCATAACCCCACCATGCAGACTACCATACCCTCCATAACCCCACCCTGCAGACTACCATACCCTCCATAACCCCACCCTGCAGACTACCATACCCTCCATAACCCCACCATGCAGACTACCATACCCTCCATACCCCACCATGCAGACTACCATATCCTCCATACCCCACCATGCAGACTGAAGCTCTGTTTCTTTTCCTGCTGCCAACTAATAAGCTGCTGGAAGTGATGAGGAACAAATCTCCTTGGCTGAGGCAGAAATGCTTTCTGACTGGAGTATTTGTCATGTGCTACTGTGGATCTGTCAGGTTGCTCAAGGTTTATTCAACAGATAGCTCTTTTTTTATTGGTGTTTAATGTGGAGCCTGGAATCTTCCATGTAGAACAGTGTTTCTTTTCACCAACCCTACCAGCCTTACCATATCATAAAGTCTGGTGTATACATTACAGCACATGCAGAATTACAAGGTAAAAGATGTGGGGGATCAGTGCAATTACTTCAGATGCAGTTAATAGTTTACTTTTTAAAGTCAGTTATCTGAGGTTGACAGCTTTAACCTTGATTTAAAACATATTTATTAAAAATGTATTATAAAGCAGCTGTTGGCAGCAGACACTACTGATGTTAGACGTCCAGTGTCAGAGATGTAGCTGCTTGCTGCTCGACAGGCTGAAACTTTTCTATTTTGAATTCATTCATTCATTCATTTTCCGAACCGCTTATTCCAATTCAGGGTCGCGGGGAAGCTGGAGCCTATCCCAGCCGGCTTTGGGCGACAGGCAGGGTACACCCTGGACAGCTCGCCAGTCCATCGCAGGGCCCTATTTTGAATAGATTTTATGGAATTTGATCATTGTTGTGTCTTTTATGTTTGAAACATCAGGCTGTTTACCAAACCAAAGCTGACTGTCAGCTCTATCATCATATTTGATTTTACGTAATTTGAACTGGTTCTCGTACCACCCATACTCGTTCCGCCTATGTTTAACAGGACTGTCATAAACTGTAACAGGCTAACGGAGGCCTGGAGCATCTGAGACAGAGCTGTGGGCTTTTCTCAGCCTGAACTTGCTGAATGTCCATCTGGGATGTCCTTTCCTCAACGTTTTCTACACGTTTGTCTGTAGAATGAATCTTATGTTGATGTTGTCTTAAACACATGAAGGCTACAGATGTGTGGACTACTAAAACTTTTTTTGGAACTTGTCTCTCTGATGATGCAGATTTGTTGTGTTTGATGGGCTGCATCAGGCTGAGCATTTCATTCCAGTGCAAACTCTGATGGTGGTCGCAGTTTCCTGTAATAAAGTTTAGAATGTCCCATGGTGTTTTCATGTCTTTTCGGGGAAGATGGTGGGCTACTGATCTCTCTATCAATGTATTTTCTCTCCCACAAGCCATTCAGACTGATGAAAGGTTGATTATTGACGAGTCAATGCATTCTCCTCCAGCAAACAGCTGAGCGTCGTGTTTATGTGTGACACTGCAGCAGCTGCAGTGTCACAAAAATAACAACAACTTTTTCGTATGAATTCTGTAATGATGAATTTAGTCTGTATTATTATCTGCCCAATGATAACTGATGCTGAACAGCTAACTTGCTCTGGATGGAGGACAAAAGCACCACCTCCTGACCAGTCATACCCACCCATCCTGTCGACATAGGTGCGTGGTTTGTGAGAGGAGCTGAGAAGAGGAGGAGCTTTTAGGGATAGATGCATCCTTTAACTGAGCATTTTGAAGTATGTTTTTCTTCTTGTTGTTGCTGTGTGACCAGTCTGCTTAGCTCCACCAGGGTTAGTAATAATGCTCACACATGCAGAACTCCAGAACCACGACTTTATGGAACCACAGCTCGTGCCGTCCTGGTGAGGAATTAATATTCCAACACAAAACAGGCGTGGGAGTAGAAGGAGGACCTAGAGTAAAATATTATACTGAGCTGAGGAAGCTCTACCTGCAACGTCTGGCACTAACTGATCAGAGGAATGTCAGCTTACATTGTGCGATGAATTAATCTTATATAATCTGACATTTATGCAGAATCAGCTATGTTCTGTCAGCACTCCTTACTGACTGTTTCTACGACAACAGTGTTGCTTTTGGCTTTGATGACGTGTTTAAATTCTTCCTATATGAGAAGAATAACTTTCTGCTCCTTCAAGGTGAAGTAGCTTCTCTGCAGGTTTTTCCATGTTTGAGTGGTCAGATGCTGCAAACTCTGCTTCTTTTACACACTCTGACTGAGATGAAAAACTGGGGTTGAGTGATCCTGGTAAACCCTGGCAGGTAACCTGCTTATCCAGATCCTGAATGTCTGGGTAACAGATAGCTAACAGATATCCAGGTACGGGTTTGATAGACCGACCGACCGGTAGCTAAGAGCTAACTGACCTAACTCAGAGCTCACCAGCTGCAGATAAATCGTGCTGTCATGCTGCTAAAAACCACTACAGTCTCCCATTCTGCTGTAAACATGTTTATTCCTGTTGTAAACATGTTTATTCCTGCTGTGAAGTTGTTCTTTTTAACATGGGAGTCTATGGGGATTTGTTCTCTTGTGGAACCCCTAGTGGATGAAGGGGGAACTGCAGTTTTTGGCACTTCTGCATTAGAGGTTGCTGCATGGCGTCAACCCAAACTGATGCTGAAAGATGATGGATATGATGGTCTGTACCAACACCGATGCTCTTCTTACTGAAAAGTGATCAGACACAGACTGAGTTCTTTTCCTGCATGCCTGTTAACCCTTTAATTCCTGTTCATTGCTTCTGAAGATGAGTAGGGCTCCAGAGTAATCAGGCTGGTCTGCATGTTTTTGGTGTCTGGGACAAGCAGGGACCTCAGAGAATGCATCCATGTGTCAGACCGGTTGTGTCTGTGACTGTGCCTGAGTAAAAACAATAACACAGAGGAGAAATGTGGAACTGCATTGTTGTTGCAAATCACAATCCAGGAGTGGATGAACCTTTTATTTTTCAGTAGATTTAACACTAGAGACATTATTCTGTGATTGATTAGTTTGGGTCTCATGTGGGTTTGCTCTTACTGATCAGAGTTGTGTGCTGAGTTCAGGCCCACACACACACATTTGCTCTGTATTTAGGACCTGATCAGCTGTTTCCAGCCTTTTGCAGTAACCTCTCATTAAGAACTGATCTTCCACAGTCCGGTCTGCTGCACATTGGTCAGGATAAAATGGTGCCAGCATGTGACTCTTCTGGCCAGCCTTGGGCTGTTTGACCAGTTTCAGCACCCCACCTTCGTCTTGATGTTCTTCACTTCTGCAGCCTTCATTCTGTAACTGGAGGACAGGACATCAGTTGGACAAATTTGTCTCGGATTTTGTGTCCTGTGGTCTTTTCTGGCACCCTGGAGACCATGTCAGCAGTTGTTTTTGGCCTGAACGTTCTGAGTCTCTACACATGTGGCAGTGGAGATGTGGCGTGGCCCCAAAGGCAGAGATGAGGGGGAAACCAGGATGCAGGTCAAAGATAGATTTATTCCAGGACAAGTTGAGGGCTGAACTAACAAAATGAACCAACAACCACAAACTGAAACAGAGGGGTATAAATACACTGGACAAAACGAGACACAGGTGAAACAAATTAACTAAATGAACCCAGGTGAACTAAATCAATAGGAAATCTATGAAGCTAAACAAGAACCAAGGGAACTAAACAGGAAAAACTACAAAATAAAACAGGAAACCAGAAACTAAGGCAGTGAATGAAACCACATCATGACAGGCGGTAGCTCATCCCAGAAGTTTATGGTCTGTTTTTATGTGAAAAATACGCCAGTCACAGAAAAAGCTTACATGTCCAAGCCTCTGGAATCTGTTTCGTGCTCTGGTAGAACTGCTTTCATGGCACCATCCTCTCGTGTCTGAAGTAGCTCCGAGTCTTTATGAAGCATCGGCTGAGACCGGGGTTTCAGAGCACCTGGTGCTTTGCTTTGCTTCACCCCATGTCCACACGTTTTCTTGCTGAGGTTTGGTCTCATGACCCAGGTGAAGTAAGTACTCGCCTGGGTGACTAAACATCTCGAGGAATCTTCTGATCTGACTGACATCTGTAGGCACCTCCATGGTGGTGACTGATCTTTGGCCGGGTCAGCCTTCGCTCCAACTCCATCGATGATCCGTCCCAGAAAGTTGAAGGAAGTTGTGAAAAACGCAGTTTTGCACCTGCTTGTTCCAGACTTCGCAGGACTGCTAGTGGTCTTCGCCATGCTGGGCTTGGGCTGCACACCCAGCACATCACCCCATCCAGGCCTTCCTGAAGCTGCGACATCCTCTTCTGAAAAGGTTCTGGCTTAGAGGAGATGCCAAAGCTGATTGAAGCAGCATGAAGGGGAGAAATAAAAAACGAGTGAAGCAAAAGAAATTTCTGAAATAACAAAGTTGCATCCGGTTTTAGGAATATTTTGGCTCCTTCCAGCTGTCAGCGTTCCACCGAAAGAAGCATGTGTCTCTTTAGAGAGAGAACCTCTTTGTCATGTGGTTCTGGTGCTGGGACCATCTCTGCATACCAGTCTTCTGGACCCAAGCAGCAGACAAACGCAGCATCATGAAAACAAAACTACATTTGTTCGCTCGATAAGCCTTCAGGTTACAAAACATCTGAAGAAGAGAATGAAGCAAGAGCAGAGAATGAAAAAGGCGAAGGATAAAAAAGGGCGAGTTGAAGACTACCTAGGGTTTGTTCTGAAGTCAGCATCAGGAGGAGTTCCAGGCAGGGATGGGGGTAGGTGTGCAGGCCAGAGGGCAAGCAGGTTAGCACATCTGAGAAGTCGCTTTCCAAACAAGAGGAAGCATGCTGGAATGAATAGGAAGATCCAGCGGGTCCTAAACACGCCATCCTAAAAGAGGAACAAGAAACAAGCGTGCGACAGCAGCTCCTGGACACCAGGTGAATCACATTTACCTGAGCTGCCGTAGCCAGTCAGAGTCCCAGAGCTGCACCTACAGAGCACCCTGTGTGGTCAGCCTGGCTCTGCACGCCGCCTTGTTCGTACTGAACCGGCTCAGCTCTGCGGTGAAAGCCCCTGTGACCGGGAGGCTGCAGCTTTTAGCCTTATATCCTCCTCTGGTAGCACGGTGACGTCTGCTCCTGGGACTATTTTTAGCTCACATTCTTGGTGATTTACTTTCACCGACGCATCATCAGTCTGTTTTTTCATCACGGATCCTCGTTTTTAGTTCCGGCCTCCCATCATCCCACTGTGCAGTTCTTCGTACGGCTGTGCAGTTGACACTGACTGATGTCTCACCAACAGAGATAGCTTCTCCAGACAGTCAGGACAGCATTTGGTGGGCGATGTTGGTGTTCTTCCTGTCGACCGTCACTCAGACAGGAAGCTGCAGCTCTTCCTGTTTTTCTTCTTCGTGGTTTGAGTGTGGTCATGTGACTCCATGGCTACGTCTGATTGGTTGCATGGTCTCTGGTTAAAACAAAGCATGTCTAATAAATTAGGTGGTAAAAACGTAGAAAGTAGTGAGCGTTGGCGATGTACAAAAATCGTTTCTTCACGAGTTGGAAAAATAAAAACTACTTGAGGACTTTTCCCTTCTAAAGTTACTCACGGAAATGTAACTCATCCCCCTTAGCGTACAGAGAACACCTGGAACCAGTGTTCCCAGTAACGGCCTCCCCAGCTGCATCTGGATGAGGTTCAGCCGATGCTTCTTCCATCAGTAACTGACTCGCTTCATGTTTTCTTCTTGTTGTCCCGCCGCCCGTACTAGCTCATTCCTTCTAGCGTTAGCTCGTCCCGCCTCCTGTCATCTGTCAACATGTGGCTGTCCTCCTGTTCTTCACCATCTGACGGAAATTAAGGGCATGCGCCTGACTGATCACCTTCTGCAGCATAATCCTTGCTAAACTTTTATGTTTGATCCAAAACAGACTGAAAAGTTTGCTTGCGTGAACATGGGGCGCTCGGCTTTGAGTTGAAAATAATCCCATGATGACATGAAGATGCAAATGAAATTGAGCTTTTTGCTTGTTGAGCTGTGGGATTGATCCAGCACAATCTGTGTTTTTCCTGCTGGCTTTTTCTGTGTGATGTCAGATTTCTCTCAGATTATCAGTAATCTTATTCATGTATGTCTCAGATTAAAGTCTGAGGAGACGTTGGGACATGTTGGCTGTGATGACGTGAGCGAGTCGCACTGCCAGAAACTCATTTCCCACCTGGAGCTGCCGTCTGTGTCGGCTGTCGTCACCAACACCAGCGGAAAGGAAGGAGGGAGAGGAGGCGAGGAGAGGAGGGAGGATGAGGCGAGGATTAGGATGCAACATCTGTGCATTAGTTTTATATTTAGCGAATTGTTGTTCTGTTTCTCTGCTGTTAACATGAAAACTGCAGCAGGAAGGACGCTGCAGGGTTTCCCTTCACTCCCACAAATATTGTCTCACTTCGTTCTACATGGAAGAAAAATGATTTATTGTAATGACAGCTGGTATTTTCATTTTTCCTGAAGACTATGTGTCCTCTGCCTTAGAGGGAAAGAGTTTCCTGTTGCCTGCAGCACAGCTTGGCTTGCAGATGTCAGCAGATTCATCGCTTCATTTTCACACACTTCGTCTAAAACTTCATGCATGACTTTCAGTTTACAAAATTAAAGTATGGACTTCGTACAGATTCTCTTCCTACAGAACAAAGCTGGCTCTTCCTCAGCTAATGGACAAACCAGAGCTCACGTTGAGGATTACTGGTGCGCAAACAAGGAAAAAGCATTTAAATTAGCATAAGGAGACAGGAAGGAAAGGGAAGGAGAAAAACAGAGCGGGGGTGTATCATCTAATGTAAGTGGAGCAGAACCCGGAAGCTGTGTGAGATTATCATGAAGACTAAGCCTGAAAGATATGGAAAAAAGCCTAATTGCAATTTAATCTGGAAAATTCCAGCTTCTGTTCCGTGTTCAAGCAGAAACATGAAACATGAGACATGAGAAATTCCCAATCTAAGCGAGTCGGGCGGACTATCCCGGTGTGAACGCATCCTAACTGTACCACCAGCAGGTACAGCTCAGTACGGGACAGTTTATCCACGTTGTGTTTCCATAGCAACCATACCCCCAGAGGCAGCATATCAGATAATGTCAGGAAAGATCTGTGGGATGATGCTGCGCAACACCAGCCTTGGATAGTATGATGAACAACGTGAAGAGAATAATGGACATGCAGCAGATTGTGTTCGGCAGGTAGCAGACTGAAGCATGTCGAGCTCCATCCTTCTGGACTGGACCCTGGATCGGGTCAGGACCCCAACAAGAAAGATCCTCAGAAAGTGGGTTGGTTTAGGCCGGATATTCTGGAACCCTTCCTGGTTCTGGCCATCATCCTGACATTACCGATGAAGATCTCGGTCTGAGGAAGCCGGTAGAACCACCTCATCTAGCAGAGATGAAAGCCTGAAGTCCTCCAGCCAGACTTCTCCTCCCCCTGAATGCACCTGCAGATGCATGAAGACCATCATGGGATCAATGGCATGCTGCAACCTTCATTCACATATTCATCCAGAGTGTGTGTGTGTGTGTGTGTGTGTGTGTGTGTGTGTGTGTGTGTGTGTGTGTGTATGTGTGTGTGTGTGTTATTGATAAGTAAAGGAGTGCTTATGTTCATCAGACTGAAGACTTAAATAATTTCAGATCAGTTTAAACCAAGCAGACAAAAATTAGCACGTTAAAAAGGATCCTGTCATCTCTCAGGTTTAACCCTGTGTGTGTGTGTGTGTGTGTGTGTGTGTGTGTCTGTGTGTGTGTGTTGTCATCCACAGCGTCTCCCACGGTGAGAATTGTCCACTCAGGACAGACCTGTAATGTGGAGGAGGAGCAGTACAGTGAGAGGGTGCACACCATCAGAGAGGGAGAGACGCTGGAGCTGCAGTGTCTGGTGACTGGACACCCGCGACCACAGGTAATCTGATTACTGGACACCCGCGACCACAGGTAATCTGATTACTGGACACCCGCGACCACAGGTAATCTGATTACTGAGAGGTTCGCTTTACTTCTGCTCATTAACTGGATTCCAGTTCAAAGACACCGAGCGATGAGTGGAGACAGTTCAGATTAATTCATACAGCAACTCTGTCTCTTCCTCTGGTCTGAAGTCATGTACCCAAAACTCCTATATGTGATGTGTGTGTGTGCGCATGTGCGTGCATGCATGTGTGTGTGTGGACAGTATGTCTGGTATTGTTCAGCATCAGTGGTCTGATGCCACAGCTCCAACAAACGGTGCTGCAGCAGAGATGAGACCACCCAAATTCCGTGTTTCCGTGTTTCCCATGTTCCCGTGTTTCCCATGTTCCCGTGTTTCCCATGTTTCCGTGTTTCCCGTGTTTCTGTGTTTCCCGTGTTTCCCGTGTTTCCCATGTTCCCGTGTTTCCCATGTTTCCGTGTTTCTGGTGTTTCCGTGTTTCCCGTGTTTCCGCATTTCCCATGTTTCAGTGTTTCCGTGTTTCCCGTGTTTGCGTGTTTCCGTGTTTCCCGTGTTTCTGTGTTTCCATGTTCCCGTGTTTCCGTGTTTAAATGTTCCCATGTTTCCCGTGTTTCTGTATTTCTGTGTTTCCGTGTTTCCCGTGTTTCCGTGTTTCCCGTGTTTCCATGTTCCTGTGTTTCCCGTGTTTCTGTATTTCTGTGTTTCCCGTGTTTCCGTGTTTCCCGTGTTTCCATGTTCCCGTGTTTCCCGTGTTTCCGTGTTTCCATGTTCCCATGTTTCCCGTGTTTCCATGTTCCTGTGTTTCCCGTGTTTCCCGTGATTCCGTGTTTCCATGTTCCCGTGTTTTCCATGTTTCCCGTGTTTCTGTGTTTCGTGTTTCCCGTGTTTCCATGTTTCCATGCTTCCGTGTTTCCATGTTCCCGTGTTTCCTGTGTTTCCCGTGTTTCGGTGTTTCCCGTGTTTCCCTTATTTCCATGTTCCCGTGTTTCCATGTTTCCTGTGTTTCCGTGTTTCCATGTTCCCGTGTTTCCCGTGTTTCCCGTGTTTCCGTGTTTCTGTGTTTCTGTGTTACCGTGTTTCCATGTTTCCGTGTTTCCTGTGTTTCTGTGTTTCTGTGTTACCGTGTTTCCATGTTTCCCGTGTTTCCATGTTCCCGTGTTTCCCGTGTTTCCGTGTTTCCGTGTTCCCATGTTTCCCGTGTTTCAATGTTCCTGTGTTTCCTGTGTTTCCCGTGTTTCCGTGTTTCCCGTGATTCCAGGTTTCCATGTTCCCGTGTTTTCCATGTTTCCCGTGTTTCTGTATTTCGTGTTTTCCGTGTTTCCCGTGTTTCCATGTTTCCATGTTCCCGTGTTTCCATGTTTCCTGTGTTTCCATATTTCCATGTTCCCGTGTTTCTCGTGTTTCCGTGTTTCTGTGTTACCGTGTTTCCATGTTTCCCGTGTTTCTATAATTACTGTGTTTCCATGTTTCCGTGTTTCCTGTGTTTCCGTGTTTCTGTGTTACCGTGTTTCCATGTTTCCCATGTTTCCATGTTTCCTGTGTTTCCGTGTTCCCCGTGTTTCCGTGTTTCCGTGTTTCTGTGTTACCGTGTTTCCATGTTTCCCGTGTTTCTATAATTACTGTGTTTCCGTGTTTCTGTGTTACCGTGTTTCCATGTTTCCATGTTTCCGTGTTTCCTGTGTTTCTGTGTTTCTGTGTTACCGTGTTTCCATGTTTCCCGTGTTTCCATGTTCCCGTGTTTCCCATGTTTCCGTGGTCCCATGTTTCCCGTGTTTCCATGTTCCTGTGTTTCCTGTGTTTCCCGTGTTTCCGTGTTTCCCGTGATTCCAGGTTTCCATGTTCCCGTGTTTTCCATGTTTCCCGTGTTTCTGTATTTCGTGTTTCCCGTGTTTCCCGTGTTTCCATGTTTCCATGTTCCCGTGTTTCCATGTTTCCTGTGTTTCCGTGTTTCCATGTTCCCGTGTTTCTCGTGTTTCCGTGTTTCTGTGTTACCGTGTTTCCATGTTTCCCGTGTTTCTATAATTACTGTGTTTCCATGTTTCCGTGTTTCCTGTGTTTCCGTGTTTCTGTGTTACCGTGTTTCCATGTTTCCCATGTTTCCATGTTTCCTGTGTTTCCGTGTTCCCCGTGTTTCCGTGTTTCCGTGTTTCTGTGTTACCGTGTTTCCATGTTTCCCGTGTTTCTATAATTACTGTGTTTCCGTGTTTCCATGTTTCCGTGTTACCTGTGTTTCCGTGTTTCTATGTTATCGTGTTTCCATGTTTCCCGTGTTTCCATGTTCCCGTGTTTCCCGTGTTTCCATGTTCCCATGTTTCCCGTGTTTCCATATTCCTGTGTTTCGTGTGTTTCCCATGTTTCCGTGTTTCTGGTGTTTCCGTGTTTCCCGTGTTTCCGCATTTCCCATGTTTCAGTGTTTCCGTGTTTCCCGTGTTTGCGTCTTTCCGTGTTTCCCGTGTTTCCATGTTCCCGTGTTTCCGTGTTTAAATGTTCCCATGTTTCCCGTGTTTCTGTGTTTCTGTGTTACCGTGTTTCCATGTTTCCGTGTTTCCTGTGTTTCTGTGTTTCTGTGTTACCGTGTTTCCATGTTTCCCGTGTTTCCATGTTCCCGTGTTTCCCGTGTTTCCGTGTTTCCGTGTTCCCATGTTTCCCGTGTTTCCATGTTCCTGTGTTTCCTGTGTTTCCCGTGTTTCCGTGTTTCCCGTGATTCCAGGTTTCCATGTTCCCGTGTTTTCCATGTTTCCCGTGTTTCTGTATTTCGTGTTTCCCGTGTTTCCCGTGTTTCCATGTTTCCATGTTCCCGTGTTTCCATGTTTCCTGTGTTTCCGTGTTTCCATGTTCCCGTGTTTCTCGTGTTTCCGTGTTTCTGTGTTACCGTGTTTCCATGTTTCCCGTGTTTCTATAATTACTGTGTTTCCATGTTTCCGTGTTTCCTGTGTTTCCGTGTTTCTGTGTTACCGTGTTTCCATGTTTCCCATGTTTCCATGTTTCCTGTGTTTCCGTGTTCCCCGTGTTTCCGTGTTTCCGTGTTTCTGTGTTACCGTGTTTCCATGTTTCCCGTGTTTCTATAATTACTGTGTTTCCGTGTTTCCATGTTTCCGTGTTACCTGTGTTTCCGTGTTTCTGTGTTATCGTGTTTCCATGTTTCCCGTGTTTCCATGTTCCCGTGTTTCCCGTGTTTCCATGTTCCCATGTTTCCCGTGTTTCCATATTCCTGTGTTTCGTGTGTTTCCCATGTTTCCGTGTTTCTGGTGTTTCCGTGTTTCCCGTGTTTCCGCATTTCCCATGTTTCAGTGTTTCCGTGTTTCCCGTGTTTGCGTCTTTCCGTGTTTCCCGTGTTTCCATGTTCCCGTGTTTCCGTGTTTAAATGTTCCCATGTTTCCCGTGTTTCTGTATTTCTGTGTTTCCATGTTCCCATGTTCCCGTGTTCCCGTGTTTCCCGTGTTTCCGTGTTTCCATGTTCCCATGTTTCCCGTGTTTCCATGTTCCTGTGTTTCCCGTGTTTCCGTGTTTCCCGTGATTCCGTGTTTCCATGTTCCCGTGTTTTCCATGTTTCCCGTGTTTCTGTGTTTCGTGTTTCCCGTGTTTCCATGTTTCCATGCTTCCGTGTTTCCATGTTCCCGTGTTTCCTGTGTTTCCCGTGTTTCCCGTGTTTCCCTTATTTCCATGTTCCCGTGTTTCCATGTTTCCTGTGTTACCATGTTCCCATGTTTCCCGTGTTTCCATATTCCTGTGTTTCGTGTGTTTCCCATGTTTCCGTGTTTCTGGTGTTTCCGTGTTTCCCGTGTTTCCGCATTTCCCATGTTTCAGTGTTTCCGTGTTTCCCGTGTTTGCGTCTTTCCGTGTTTCCCGTGTTTCCATGTTCCCGTGTTTCCGTGTTTAAATGTTCCCATGTTTCCCGTGTTTCTGTATTTCTGTGTTTCCGTGTTTCCCGTGTTTCCGTGTTTCCCGTGTTTCCATGTTCCTGTGTTTCCCGTGTTTCTGTATTTCTGTGTTTCCGTGTTTCCCGTGTTTCCCGTGTTTCCATGTTCCCGTGTTCCCGTGTTTCCGTGTTTCCATGTTCCCATGTTTCCCGTGTTTCCATGTTCCTGTGTTTCCCGTGTTTCCGTGTTTCCCGTGATTCCGTGTTTCCATGTTCCCGTGTTTTCCATGTTTCCCGTGTTTCTGTGTTTCGTGTTTCCCGTGTTTCCATGTTTCCATGCTTCCGTGTTTCCATGTTCCCGTGTTTCCTGTGTTTCCCGTGTTTCCCGTGTTTCCCTTATTTCCATGTTCCCGTGTTTCCATGTTTCCTGTGTTACCGTGTTTCCATGTTTCCGTGTTTCCTGTGTTTCTGTGTTACCGTTTTTCCATGTTTCCCGTGTTTCCATGTTCCCGTGTTTCCCGTGTTTCCGTGTTTCCGTGTTCCCATGTTTCCCGTGTTTCCATGTTCCTGTGTTTCCTGTGTTTCCCGTGTTTCCGTGTTTCCCGTGATTCCAGGTTTCCATGTTCCCGTGTTTTCCATGTTTCCCGTGTTTCTGTATTTCGTGTTTCCCGTGTTTCCCGTGTTTCCATGTTTCCATGTTCCCGTGTTTCCATGTTTCCTGTGTTTCCGTGTTTCCATGTTCCCGTGTTTCTCGTGTTTCCGTGTTTCTGTGTTACCGTGTTTCCATGTTTCCCGTGTTTCTATAATTACTGTGTTTCCATGTTTCCGTGTTTCCTGTGTTTCCGTGTTTCTGTGTTACCGTGTTTCCATGTTTCCCATGTTTCCATGTTTCCTGTGTTTCCATGTTCCCCGTGTTTCCGTGTTTCTGTGTTACCGTGTTTCCATGTTTCCCGTGTTTCTATAATTACTGTGTTTCTGTGTTTCTCTGTTACCGTGTTTCCATGTTTCCATGTTTCCGTGTTTCCTGTGTTTCTGTGTTTCTGTGTTACCGTGTTTCCGTGTTTCCCGTGTTTCCATGTTCCCGTGTTTCCCGTGTTTCCGTGTTTCCGTGTTCCCATGTTTCCCGTGTTTCCATGTTCCTGTGTTTCCTGTGTTTCCCGTGTTTCCGTGTTTCCCGTGATTCCAGGTTTCCATGTTCCCGTGTTTTCCATGTTTCCCGTGTTTCTGTATTTCGTGTTTCCCGTGTTTCCATGTTTCCATGTTCCCGTGTTTCCATGTTTCCTGTGTTTCCGTGTTTCCATGTTCCCGTGTTTCTCGTGTTTCCGTGTTTCTGTGTTACCGTGTTTCCATGTTTCCCGTGTTTCTATAATTACTGTGTTTCCATGTTTCCGTGTTTCCTGTGTTTCCGTGTTTCTGTGTTACCGTGTTTCCATGTTTCCCATGTTTCCATGTTTCCTGTGTTTCCGTGTTCCCCGTGTTTCCGTGTTTCCGTGTTTCTGTGTTACCGTGTTTCCATGTTTCCCGTGTTTCTATAATTACTGTGTTTCCGTGTTTCCATGTTTCCGTGTTACCTGTGTTTCCGTGTTTCTGTGTTATCGTGTTTCCATGTTTCCCGTGTTTCCACGTTCCCGTGTTTCCCGTGTTTCCATGTTCCCATGTTTCCCGTGTTTCCATATTCCTGTGTTTCGTGTGTTTCCCGTGTTTCCGTGTTTCCCGTGATTCCAGGTTTCCATGTTCCCGTGTTTTCCATGTTTCCCGTGTTTCTGTGTTTCGTGTTTCCCGTGTTTCCGTGTTTCCATGCTTCCATGTTCCCGTGTTTCCTGTGTTTCCTGTGTTTCCCGTGTTTCCGTGTTTCCCGTGTTTCCGTGTTTCCTTTATTTCCATGTTTCCATGTTCCCGTGTTTCCATGTTTCCTGTGTTTCCGTGTATCCATGTTCCCGTGTTTCCCGTGTTTCCGTGTTTCTGTGTTACCGTGTTTCCATGTTTCCCGTGTTTCTATAATTACTGTGTTTCCGTGTTTCCATGTTTCCGTGTTTCCTGTGTTTCCGTGTTTTTGTGTTACCGTGTTTCCATGTTTCCCGTGTTTCTATAATTACTGTGTTTCCGTGTTTCCATGTTTCCCGTGTTACCTGTGTTTCCGTGTTTCTGTGTTATCGTGTTTCCATGTTTCCCGTGTTTCCATGTTCCCGTGTTTCCATGTTCCCATGTTTCCCGTGTTTCCATATTCCTGTGTTTCGTGTGTTTCCCGTGTTTCCGTGTTTCCCGTGATTCCAGGTTTCCATGTTCCCGTGTTTTCCATGTTTCCCGTGTTTCTGTGTTTCGTGTTTCCCGTGTTTCCATGCTTCCATGTTCCCGTGTTTCCTGTGTTTCCTGTGTTTCCCGTGTTTCCGTGTTTCCCGTGTTTCCGTGTTTCCTTTATTTCCATGTTTCCATGTTCCCGTGTTTCCATGTTTCCTGTGTTTCCGTGTATCCATGTTCCCGTGTTTCCCGTGTTTCCGTGTTTCTGTGTTACCGTGTTTCCATGTTTCCCGTGTTTCTATAATTACTGTGTTTCCGTGTTTCCATGTTTCCGTGTTTCCTGTGTTTCCGTGTTTTTGTGTTACCGTGTTTCCATGTTTCCCGTGTTTCCATGTTTCCTGTGTTTCCGTGTTCCCATGTTCCCGTGTTCCCCATGTTTCCGTCCCACAGATCAGTCGGAAGCTTTCACACTGCGTTGCCCCACATCATGCTAGCAGGTCATGAAACCAAATTGTGTGGTGAGGTTCGGTCGACCTGCAGAGTCTTGCGTCTGATTCTAGTTCAGATTGTTGCTTCAGGAATGATGTTAGGTAAACTTATGTTCCACCTCGTTACAGGTTGGTTAGAAGACGTTTAGCTAGTCCTGTTCCCACTCATCACTTGGTTATGCCTGCATATATTTATGATGTTTGGAACCAGCTTCTTGACGTTTCGCCAAGTTCCTCCATTCCCCGGCCTCCAGAAAGTGTGTTGATCAGTGCTGCATGAGGCTCACAGGCGGGACCAGTCGGGGTCTATCTTTTCCATCATTATTTTTAACATCATGTTGAGGATGAAGAAGTGAAGTAAATGGAAAGAAGTCCAAACTTTCATGGCTGTGATTGGCAGATTCGTTGGACTAAGACAGCAGGTGGCACGTCGGACCTCCAAGGCAACTCCTCACTGCACAGTGAGACTCTGAGGATCGAGGCCATCAACCGCCACCAGGGAGGACGCTACTACTGCAAGGCTGAGAACGGAGTGGGATCTCCGGCCATCCGCTCCATACGAGTTGATGTCTACTGTAAGAACACACTCCAACACACACAGACCTCTGCAGTGTAACCACAGAGGCTAATAACAGTCAAATCCAATTAATATCACAATGACCCAGCTTTTCCAGCAGGACTTAAACGCAGCATGTATTTGCAGAATGTGCATGTCAGGCTGTGCATGCGCTCGCATTTCCCCGTCTGCATGCACAGAAAGCTTTTTATAGGATGAAACCTGCAGGGTTGTAAGTAAAAATGTATGTTTTCAATGTAAGTATGCATAAAGTTATTTTAAACGTTACTGAGACTAACTAGTCTCGGTAGAGGGAGGGGCTGTCTTCCTGCCTGCAGTGAAGCTGCAGGAACCAAGTCTTTCTGATGCTTATTTTTCATGCTGGTTTTTGGGACATGCAGTGAAAATGATGCATCATGATGTTTTGTTGGCGTCAGCAGAGAGAAAGGAAGCCTCCTCACAGCTGACCTTGTTTTTACATCTTGGTTCTGTGGAAACACGAGAAAAGTTGGACATGAAATTTGAATTCAGGCATTTGACAAAAACGTCTCCAGAGGAGTAGGTGAGGCAGAGCCCTTAGGGTCTTCAGAACTGGATGAGCACGGCCAAAGTGCTGCAGATCACGTCGACACAAGAAAAAAATAACTGTCACACTTTCACATTTAATATTAACATGTTGGTCCGACACAACTACAAAGCAATAATAATAACTAGATGTGAGTGGTGTGGAGGATGCATGCAGCTGCAGGGAGCAGATGTCCAGGTCCTGGGCCATCAGGAGCCTTCAGGAACCTTCAGGTCAACAATAAAACCTGACAATCTATCATGAAAAGAGCTTCTGCATTGTGGACCAGCTGCAGCTGGGAAACACAGGCCTGACTAACAGCAAGAAGCATGAATCACCCTGCCGAACCCATTCAACATCACAAAGGATTTCAGCTCACATAAAAGCCCAAAAGTTCAAACGTGACTCAAATATCACATCCAGATCCTTAACGTTGGACTTCTGTGGCCCCCAGATCCTTAGAGCAGAAAGACTTCAACTAGTTGCACCTGGACCCAAAAATAAGGCAAGAAACAAAATTTCTTCCTTTATTCCCACGTTGGGAAATGAGGCTCTGCTTTGTCTGTAGGTTGGCTTCCATGTCTACTTTCATGTCTGTGGCACTGTGAGGAGATTCAGCTCTGTAGTCCACCAGCCTGGATCCTCACAGATCAGGCCGGTTCCCTGAATGCTCCCCAGTGTTCCTCCATCTCTGCTGGCAGCTGCTGTTAACGGTCTTGTTATCTGGGCTGCGCAGCACACAGCAGGAAGCTCGAGGCTTCAGCTCATGGGAAGCCAACGCTTCACTACGTATGAGGATGCTCAGGTGACCTTACCTGGAACATCTCCCTGAAAGGGAAGTTTGTTTTTGGCAGAAATTTGGGGATTTATGAACATTTTGCTGTTGGTATGTTTTGCACCTCCTCCTCTCGCTCTGTCCTCCCAGACTTGGATGACCCGGTGATAACGGTGCATCAGAGCAGCGATGAAGCAAAGCAGTTCTACTTTGAGAGGACGGTGTTCCTGCGGTGCGTCGCCAGCTCCAACCCGCCTGCCGTCTACACCTGGAAGAGAGGCAGGGAGGACCTCTCCCAGAGCTCGGACTCAGGCGTGGAGATATACAAGCCCTTCTTTGCCGAGGTGAGCAGAATGAACCGGTGGAGGGGCTGCTTACTGAGCACCAACTCTCGGCTGGTATGACAGAATGTTTCCATGCAGATGAATAATAAAATGTGGAGAAAGCTGCAGATAAGCCTCATAACGGCGTTTCGTACGCCATCGCGCAGCGACTGACCATGGTCAGCTGACAGGAAGTGAGTCATCGTTAGGGTGCATAAGTCAGATGGCGACAGCCATGAAGGAGGTCCAGGTTTGGATCTTCCACCAGGGCAGAGGCGGAGCCTGGTGTTTGCTGCTGGCGAGCGGTCGCGGCTGCCCAGTGGCTGCTGGGACAGACTCCAGCTTCCAGTCACCCTGAACTGGAACCAGTAGGGAAACTGCAGGAATGAATATGTATAACTGTCAAAGCAAGCAAAGTATGCTGAAGTATTATTTACTACGAGGACAATAAATTATAGTTTCAAACTGGATGTAAGTCCTCGTGTGGAACCAGTGAAACCAGTAAGCAGTCCTGAGTGCCAGAACAGCAGACATCTGGTCTGTCCACATAGAACCCTGCAGCTGTTCGCTCATCGTGCAGCTGCCGCCATCGCCTGCTCTGTTCCCACGAAGCCCACCTGGCGGCGGTGGGAGGGGCCAGAGACTGGACCCGTTTCATCCACCTGGTGGCGGTGGGAGGGGCCAGAGACCTGACCCGTTTCATCCACCTGGCGGTGGTGGGAGGGGCCAGAGACCGGACCCGTTTCATCTACCTGGCGGTGGTGGGAGGGGCCAGAGACCCGACCCGTTTCATCTACCTGGCGGCGGATGTACATATGCATGATTACCGCGGTGCGTCCAGACTGGCAGACTATGACCGTCGGTCTCTGCGTTCAACCCAGACAAACCGTTCTAGGCATGAAAATAGAAAAGAAATGTCAGCAGCAGCAGCGAGGCAGGAAATAGGACAATAGCAGTGTCACATGGTGGTATGTCAGCGAGCACAGAGTGTGTGTGTGTGTGTGTGTGTGTGTGTGTGTGTGTGTGTGTGTGTGTGTGTGTGTGTGTGTGTGCTTTAACGTGGCATTTGCTGGGATTTGACCTAAGGCACATTCTGACCAGAATGAAGTTTGACAGACTGACCAAAACAAAAGAAAATGAACATTATGTTAAATGATAAAAATGTAAGTTAAATGATTCCAAATCACATAAATCTAATAAATGTACATTGTATTACAAAGAGGAAAACAAAATCATTTAAATTAAATCAAAATTGAAAACCTGCGATGAACTGGCGAGCTGTCCAGGGTGACCCCGCCTCTCACCCAAAGCCTGCTGGGATAGGCTCCAGCTTCCCCGCCACCCTCCATCGGTCTCTGCGGTTAGGATGATGAATGAATGAATGAATAAAATGAACATAACAAATTAAAATAAAATAAAGAAAGGATTAGTTTTGATTTAGTGTTTTGTTTCTGTGGTTTCTGGAGTCTGGAGGACGGCGTTCTTCTCCAGGATGTAGAGTTTATGTGTTCTTGCTTGCACCACATGTACCTGCTGCCTGTCACGCTACGACAGGACCGTCAAACTCAGATGTCCAGCGGGCCAAAATGTAAAATAGTTATTTTCAGGTTTCATTAGCTCACAAACTTCTTCACAAACATTCCCTCAGTGAAGGGCGGGGCTTATTTCGCCATCCCGGCAGCAGTAGCTTGAAGTTGCTATGACTACCGTCTACAGAGGAGGTCCTGTCCCGATCAACACGCCATACCACCACCGTTGCAGGTTTGTGAAATCGGCGGTACGTCATCTGTCTTGTGGGCCAAATATAAATACACTGTGGGCCATAATTGACCCACTGGCCAGAGCTTGACACCTCTGCAATAGATCATGAGACATTATCCCCATCATGTAGCTCTGGGTTCGGTCCCACCTGGCAGGGAGGACATTTTGTGACCCTGTGTTGTGGCACCCCGCCCCCACAGGAGGCTTCAGCTCTTATTTATTTCTTTTTGTTGGAAACTTCCTCCTCCAGGTTGTACTTTTAGAAATCATAAGTGCTCCCCATATTTCTGCCGCTGGGTGTACATGCCTCTGGGCTCCTACTGCGGGGCTTGTTGAAGCCTTGACGATGGCTCCTTCCCTGTTGGTCTGGGGCTTCTGGCACACTTTGTGGAAGCTATTTCCACCAGTCCAGTCGTGAAGTGAACTCAGACAGACAGATCAGCGCGGCGCTGAAAACGAAGACTTTCGAGTTGTGTCTTCAGTTCTAGTTTCCTAGTCCTTGGTATTTATAACCAAGGGCAACAAAACTAGACACAGGTGAAATGGATGAACTAAGGAGACCAGGTGAAAACTATGAACAGGAAGAAAGCTACACAGAAAACAAGGCAAGGGAACTGAACAGGGAAAACTACAAAATAAAACAGGAAACTAGAACAAAAGACACAACATGAAACACATGAAAACATCACGACAATCTTATTTTAGTCCTTTTTTATTTTGTTTTGTTGTTCTGTTTATTTTCCTTTAGTGTTTGATGTCAGAGTTCGGCGCTTTAGTCAGAACCTGTTGGTTTTTATCGATATAAAGTTGGATTGGCTCAGAAAAGATGTTTTTTAGTCATGTCGGCAGAGAAACATTTATTGCAGTTCAAAATAAGTCTCACCATGAGAACAGCAGATATATTGAATCATTTATATAATATATGTTTTATTAAGTTGTCCATTAAAACAACAAATACAGCTGAAACAACACAGTTGGGGTATAAAGAGGCTCCATGACACAAAGCAGACAATAAGAGTCAGACTCCGCAGCAGCAGGAGGAGAATGGTGTTTAATGCAACTCCGGAGTTTCGTATGAGTGGAAAGTTTTTATTTGGGACGACTTCATCCTGAAACGCCTGTGTTTCAGCTCTGAACAAGACGCAGCCTCACGGCGACGACTTGCTTCTGATTTTAACCCGAGCGGGTGAACAGAGGATCCACCTGATGCAGAGCTGAACTCTGTTCATGTTTCTGATGCTTTCATGATTCTTTTATTGAGTCTTAACTTTTGTTTATTATTTGTCAGTTTGAGACAAAAACAGATTCAACACCAATGTTGTGTTGTGTGACACCAATGTGTTTGACAATAAGTGGCATCCTGCTGAGAAGGAGGATCCTCACACAGAAACCGGCTAACTGAGAGAGCCAGATGCCGTCTGATTAACCTGACATCGTCGGACGCTGGCGCTTCCACTCACGCCGTCTGGAAGGCGTTTGCTCCATGTCAGGACCTGACCAACAGCCAAACTCCTTCTGCAGCTGTGTCTGATGGCACACTGGGTTGTGAAACTTCTCCAGGGCTACAATCCTGCAGGTTTTCCATGCATCCTTGCTCCAACACACCTGACTCAAATCAATCATTGTGCAGAACTTCATTGGTCGTTAAATCCATTTAATGGATGCTGTGTTGGAGCAGGGATACATGGAAAACCTGCAGGACAGCAGACTTATATGATCCCTGCCATGAGCTGCTGGTCTGCAGGCCCAAGCTGCCACACTGTACTGCGCACTTTGCTTGTGCTGATTGTGTTTATATTCTTCATTTTAAAGATGGTTATCATATGAACTGTCAAAGTGATTCACTCTGTAGGGAATAAAAAAGTTCTCTCCGAAGTTAGGATTGAGTGTGCATGTTATATATTCACTGGGAATACAGGCCGGCATCCCACTACAGTCCGGCAGGAACGGCCGGCTCGCCCCAGAGGGGCAGCAAATTCTTCCCAGCAGCAACAGTTGGGAAATCCTCTCGTGTTTCATGAGCTGACTACCCATCATTCCCAGTATAAGACACCTAAAACAGCAAACTGGACATTTACAGTGCACAAAGTCACCACTCCATCCTTTTAAAACTTAAAGCTTTATTTTAAAAATCCACAAATAAAACAAAATGAATGAATTGCATGGCTGAGAGAAGTAACTGTGTTTCAGGGGGAGACCAAGATCTTGAAGCTGAAGAATCTCCGTGTGCAGGATTATGCTGACTACACCTGCATCTCTTCTGTCAGAGATGTCTGCGGCATCGACGACAAGAGAACCCACTTCAGTCTGAACAACCGGACAGGTGCACAGACACACACACGCATGCAGTTTGCCAGATGTCGACATGAACGTCGGGCTTCTGGTCGTTGACGTGTTTCTGAGCGATGCTTCAGGCGAGGCTGAAAGTTTCCGCAGGATTTCACCTGCTTGCAGACGTGTTTCTGGATGTGGGATTAGTTCTGCTGAAACATGCAGAAGAACGATAAGGAACAGAAATAATGTTCATGTATGCATCCCACAACAAAACCATCATGTAAGATACCGTGGGCTTTTACACAATAATCCCTCTCATGAGTGTCTCACCTGTACGGTGGTCCTGCACCACTGGAGCTGATTAAATTTTCATGAGTTAGCTTAACAAAGGTCAGCTTCGCTATTTTTATCTCTTTCAGTATTATTTTCACATTTAGCTGCTTTATGCAGTTCCTAGTGTGCAACTGTTGGAGCAGCTCTGCAACACAGTGCTTTTATAGTGTGTGTTACTGCAGTATGGAGCATGTCAACATGTTTTATTCACATAGGAGAAAAGCTTTTAAAATATTAATATAGATCATTTTTTTCATTCATTTGATAATAGAAATCTACCTGGACGTTAAATATAATCAACATGGTTAAAGAAAGATCCTAATTTTTTATGTCAAATAAAATCTTGAAATGATAACCATTCATTTCCATTTAGTGAAGACCAGAGATCTGAACCACAAGGACAGCAAAACACCCTAACTTCAAATCAGCCACTACAATATGCCTGTTATTATATTTGCATTATTTTTATTTGGGATATTCCTCCCATAATCTGCAAGGAACTGAACATCATGTTATGAAATCCAGATAGCCGTCACCAGTTCCATCAAAAGTTTTAATTAAAGCTGTCAGTGTGAAAGCACCCAGACTCAGCACTTTTCTGTAGGGAGGGCTCGCACTTCATCACCCGGATCGTCTAGAGGACCGTAAAGCTAAAGAAAAAGTTATAGAGAGAAAAAAGTCAAGAAGAAAAACACAATGTCAGATGTTTCCATAAGGAGAGTAAAGAGAGCAGAGAGCAGCCCAGTGCATCATGGGACGCCTCCCAGTATACAACAGAACGCCTCCCAGTGCATCATGGGACGCCTCCCAGTGCATCATGGGGCGTCTCCCAGTACACAATGGAACGCCTCCCAGTGCATCATGGGACGCCTCCCAGTGCATCATGGGGCGCCTCCCAGTGCATCATGGGACGCCTCCCAGTGCATCATGGGGCGTCTCCCAGTACACAACGGAACGCCTCCCAGTGCATCATGGGACTCATCCCAGTACACAACGGAACGCCTCCCAGTGCATCATGGGACGCCTCCCAGTGCATCATTGGATGTCACCCGGTGGATTATGGATAATCTCCCAGTGGATTATGGGTCGTCCCCCAGTGGCTCATCATGGGACACATATTGATCATTCTACAGTTTTAAGATTCAGGACAGAACCTTAACCTTGGTTCTGACTGCCATTCATAATGTTGACTCGACTGAGAAAAATGTTTAGTTATCATTTTTAACTGAAATTTACATCACACTTTGCTATTTTCCCTTCTGATTGGGAATTGTTTTTTCTTTTTTTGGTGTTTTATCCCCATCAGCTCCTCCATCTATAAAACTCCTTCTGGATGACCCCCTGGTGGCCAACCCTGGAGAGACCATTACTTTGGCGTGTGTGGTATTAGACGGAGACCCTCCCCCCAAACTGAGATGGTTCAGGCTGGGAGGAGAGGAACTTCCAAAGAGGAGCATCGTCAACGGTGGCACGCTGACGGTCCCAGTTGTTACCATGGACGATGGAGGCAGCTACACCTGTGAGGCATCCAACAATGTAGGAAGCCCTGCTAAGAAATCCACCACCATTCTGGTAAGAGGTGAGACATGAGCTCTGAAACCGGACATTAACTAAACACTTTCCCTTGTTTGTGTCTGTTTTAACTAACACAAGGCTTGATACTCCTTGGAGTGGTCCTTAAAGTTGGGGTAGGTAATACTGGGGAGATAGCAAAATTTGAATGTGGCGCCCTGTATCGGCTCCTCCTCCGCTGGTTTTGCTTCTTGTGTGATCCAAACCTTTTTATAAGAAATTAACAACTCCTTTTCAGTTGGAGCATTTGAATTGGTCAGAGTTTTTACAGATTTACAGTAAACTGAGGGGTCTAAACTAGATTTCTTATTCTTCATGATTACAGAATTTATAGACTACTATCAGGACGAGGAACCACTTCACCCAGAGTTTTAAAAAAAATGTCCCTGAGCAAGATAACCTACCCCAGCTTTAACTGGTTCAGGTCCTTTTTAGAAGTTCAGACTTATTTTGTGACAGTGAATCAGAATAAATCAGTAGTAATCCCTTGCAGAGCACCTCAGGGATCAGTCATTGGACCTCCTCTGTTCAACATGTATCCGCTCCTTTTGGATGAAATACGACCAAACTTTTGTATTGATTATCACAGTTATGCAGACAATATACAACTTTAAGTGTCTTTGGTACCAGACGACTGCCGTCCAGCAGACTTACTGTCAGTGTTTGGAGCAAATAAACACCTGGAGGAGAGAATTTTTTTACAATTTCATCAAGATAAAACTGAGATGATTTTGTTTGGTAGCAAAGAGAAGAGTGTTAGTGTTGGTAAACACCTGGACACTCGACTCCCGGGTCTCGAACCTGGACACTCGGCCACCAGGTCTGGAACCTGGACACTCGGCTCCCGGGTCTCGAACCTGGACACTCGGCCACCAGGTCTGGAACCTGGAGACTCGGCTCCCAGATCTCAAACCTGGACACTCGGCCACCAGGTCTGGAACCTGAAGACTCGGCTCTCGGGTCTGGAACCTGGACACTCGGCTCTCGGGTCTGGAACCTGGACACTCGGCCACCAGGTCTGGAACCTGAAGACTCGGCTCTCAGGTCTGGAACCTGGAGACTCGACTCCCGGGTCTCGAACCTGGACTCTCAGCCACCGGGTCTGGAACCTGAAGACTCGGCTCTCGGGTCTGGAACCTGGAGACTCGGCTCCCGGGTGTGGAACCTGGACAGTCGGCCACCAGGTTTGTAACCTGGAGACTCGGCCACCAGATCTGGAAACTAGAGACTCGGCTCCCGGGTCTGGAACCTGGACACTCGGCCACCAGATCTGGATCCTGGAGACTTGGCCACCAGATCTGGAACCTGGAGACTCGGCTACCGGGTCTCGAACCTGGACACTCAGCCACCAGGTCTGGAACCTGAAGACTCGGCTCCCGGGTCTGGAACCTGGAGACTCGGCTCTCGGGTCTGAAACCTGGAGACTCGGCTCCCGGGTCTGGAACCTGGAGACTCGGCCACCAGGTCTGGAACCTGGAGACTCGGCTCCCGAGTCTGAAACCTGGAGACCCAGCCACCAGGTCTGGAACCTGGAGACCCAGCCACCAGGTCTGGAACCTGGAGACTCGGCCACCAGGTCTGGAACATGGAGACTCGGCTCCCGGGTCTGGAACCTGGAGACCCGGCCACCAGGTCTGGAACCTGGAGACTCGACTCTCGGGTCTGGAACCTGGAGACTCGGCCACCGGGTCAGGACCCCCATGTCATGACCATAAACTGTAAATAAAAGATGGACGGAGTTTCCGTGATGTTACCTGAAGTTCTGAAATGAAGTTCATTGGGAAGAAGGGTCTAAGATGGTTGCTAAGTAAGTTTAACTTAGCCGAGTTCTGGCAAAATAAATGCAGGTTAAAAGAAGGAAGCCCACTTGTAATTTGAGATTTATCTACAGTCTTCCCTCAGATAATAGACAGTGATTTAAATGTTGAGCTGTGACAGGAAAAAATGCAGAAAACTAAAACAAGCCTGTTTGAAGCTTCATCAAGCAACCCCCTGATATCCTTGTGCCATGACTATGCGACTATGCAACCTCCGGTTACCCTTCCCGCGTCAAACACCTTTACCGGTAACCCCCTTCCAAGTCTCCTGCTGCAACAAAAGCTCTATTTGAGACAAGAGAAGCTTCTCACAGCAAGATACTGTTGTTATCTCCAAGCTCATAAATGACCATTCCGACACCCTGGAGAAAATGGTGAGTGAGAACTCTAATAGATTAACAAACTTTGAAAATAGGACTAAAAAACAGTGGAATTTGCCTGTGACAACACAAAGAACACCCCAAAAAGGTCTAGATACTTAGTTAAAGGGGGAGGAAGGAAAGATGGAAAAATGTCACGTGTGCACGGACGAGCTGGAAACAATACAAGAAGATGGAACCTATGGATCTATGGAGTTGCTGAGGACCTAAATGAAAACGTAAAAGAAAAGGTTTGGAGCTGTGTCATGAAATTTTTCCAGAGACAAATGGTGCCATGGTGCTTCTGTGGTTGTGGCTCACTGCCTGGGTAAGCGCATGCCAAATGCTGCTAAACCAAGAGCTGTCAGTGCGTTTTTCCATGAGGTCATACAGAGAGGAAGTTTGGAGAGCTGCCAGAAATCATACAACTATGCATGGAACTAATCTTTGTTTTGCCGAAGATTTGTCGCAACAAGGGAAGGAGGCTAGTGTGAAACTGTGACCAGCATTGAAGCCAGTAGGGTGCCAAAAAAGCCGGCTGGAACGATCAGCATGTCCAGGATATCCTCCTTTTCTCTGTCAGATAGGTTAATCAGATTGAGCCATCTGGCCCGTTCCTGCAAAACCCGAAATATTGTTCCCACAGACATAGGAATGAGCCTCAGAGTCCCTGTCCCCTCAGGTGCGAGGGAGGTTTCAAGCCATTTAGAGATAGCAGGAGTGCTATTCTAAATTATTATTTAGCTGGTTTGCTACAGCCAGGCCAAAAATAACTTCACAGTTATGTGTCTCAGTCTATTGAGAAACCGGAAAGGTGCAGCTAGCGCTTGGCAACAGAAAACTTGGAAGAATCCGTCCATGGAGAGTTAAGCTAGCTAGCTGTCAACAACTTAGATATGCTCTGTCCGAAGCGAGAAGAGGTAATTGAATGGCGCTGCGTCGTAGTGCAAGCTACTTAAAGGTAGCGTAATGTAAATGTCACAAATACCAGCCAATCCGGATTGGTGTAATGAGACAGATGCTTCTGATGAACACGCAGGGAGGCGTGTCCCGTAGTGAGACATCGAAACGAAAGCAATGACTGAGAACACAGCAGATGAATAAATGAGCTGCTTTGTATTTTGACCCAGAATGAACCGAAGCAAATTTTTTAAAAACTTTTACTGCTCACCTCAAGGAAAACCTTTCCTTCCTTTTATCTCAAGGTCTTCGTAAAGGTCGATTCTGGATCACACCAGACCCATATCATAATGAAGACAATATTCAGATCGGTCGGGAGGTGAAGATCAGCTGCCAGGTGGAGGCTACACCCCCAGAGGAGCTTCAGTTCAGCTGGCTGAAAAACGGTCGGCCTCTGAGGAGCTCTGAGCGGATGGTCATCACCCACACAGGGACCAGCCTCTCACCAGGGACCACAAACCTTGACATCATTGACCTCAAGTTCACCGACTTTGGCACTTACACCTGTGTAGCATCACTGAGGAACGGTGGTATTCCAGAAATAAGTATCGATGTCAACATTTCATCCACTACAGGTGAGACCCTAACGGTTGTATTAACCGAAATGGAAGAAAGTTGGGTTACCCATATTTTATTCCCAGCAGGAGATAAACGTCCTATCAGATGATGAAACTAAGACATTTTATCATTGTAAGGAAAATATGAGCTGACTGTGGATCTGATGCAGCAATACATCTGTAAAAAGTGGTTCAAGGGTGATGTTTAGCATCATTAGCAGCTGTTAGTCTATGTAAAAAGGAATTCCAGAGTGATGTTTATCATCATTAGTAGCTGTTAGTCTATGTAAAAAGGAGTTCCAGGGTGATGTTTAGCATCATTAGCAGCTGTTAGCATATGTAAAAAGGAGTTCCAGGGTGATGTTTAGCATCATTAGCATCTCCTCTTATTCTAACATATGTCTGGCAACATTTGGGAAGTGAATGTTTGTTTACATTTTCACAGACCTAAATTTTGATGAACTGAGTTTGCAACATCTTTATTTCCTCACTGTGTGCTTACTTGGTATTTTTAAGTATTTAGAGCAATTATTATTAATTTACAATGTATTTAATTAACTGTAAGAATATTTTTGCCAATACAAAAAAAGTTTTCCTGCTGCACCAAATTTTTTATTTTACAAAAATTTGGACGATTAATCAGGTTCCTGTTTTAAAAACGTATTTAAAAAATTTTCTTTGTATTATTAGTAAGACTGCAACGATTTGTCGACAAAGTCAACAACATCGACAGTGAAAATTCATCTATGGGAAATTTCATTTTTGACACGTGGCTTTATAAACGCCCGTAACGGCTTTGCTAATAAAACACTGCACCAGGCAACTTAACGCCATTTACCAACCACGACTTTTCAGACAGTATAAGAACTCTAAACACCAAGCAAATGACACAAAGCACCACAGGAATTTTTTTAGGGCAGTATTGTCATTTTGTGCAACGTCTTTGTTTAAACAAAAAGGAAGAAACTGACAGCGGCGCAACCCAGTGCCATTTAGAAAGAGAGTTATGACACTCTTTGAACTTGCTGACACGCCTTCACGTGGTTCATGTAGCTCTCAGTAATTCCAAAAAGCTCAATGCTGTCAGTCCATTTCAATGAGTTCTGGCGGGAGTCAGCGCAAGTACATCAATTTTCCCCCCAATTTTTCCTCAGTAAGACCCAATAATGTGTATTGATTACTATACTGTCTATATAATTTATCAAAGCTTTATTTTTGGAAGCAGCAGAGACTAAATTAATCATATTCAACAGAAACGAGATGGTACACACCAGTAGTGTGTGTGTGTGTGTGTGTGTGTGTGTGTGTGTGTGTGTGTATAATATATATATACATATATATATATATATATATATATATATATATATATATATATATATATATATATATATATATATATATATGTATATATATATATATATATGTATATATATATATATATGTATATATATGTATATATATGTATATGTATATATGTATATGTATGTATATGTATATATATGTATATGTATATATATGTATGTATATACATATATATATACATATATATATATATATATATATATATATATATATATATATATATATATATATATATATATATATATATATGTGTGTGTGTGTGTATAATATATATACATATATATATATATATATATATGTATATATGTATATATATATATATATATGTATATATATGTATATATGTATGTATATATATATATATATATATATATATATATATATATATATATATATATACATATAAATATATATATATATATATATATATATATATATATATATATATATATATATATAGATATAGATATAGATATAGATATATATTCGCATTCCATTCTTTCTATAGAAGTCTAGGGGAGTGTCACAACTCTCATTGGAGGACTCTGGCGCAACCTATTTCCAAAGTTTGGGGATGTTTCACGCTAAAAAAAAGTGTCAAACAGGTGAAATGTGTCGTCTGCCATGCAGAGTTGGCGTACCACGGCAGGACGACAGTCATGCATGAGCATCTGAAACAAGAACACCCCGGAGTCATGGTGTCCAGCGTTACAGATGGCAAAGTTAGCACTAGAACCAGCTATTATTGAAACAATAGCAAATATGAATGCCCATTTATTGAACTATGTTGAATGATTGAAATGGAATTGCATGAGTATGAGAAATTGAAAAAAAAGCACATCTGACATTTTTTGCCTCACATCAGGTTTGAACCCATGAACTTCTGTATTGAAGCACACTGACTTACTCACTAGGCCACCAGCTCTCTTAGTTACACCTTGGAAAAAGCGCTCAAATTTTTTCCAATTGGGATGGGAATGCCTTTTTTTTCACTTCCAGCAGGGTGTAATTAGCGGGATTGCAAAAACATGTGCGAGGTTGATCTAAACTCCAGTAAAGATGTGACAGACTTTATTTAATGTAAACAACTCTTTTTTAATGTGTTTAAGATTTATCAAAGTCTTGAAATGTTGCAGGGAGCATTGTTGGAACAAATCCTTCATATTTAACTGTGACATTTGCAAATAAATTCCTTTGCTCCTTGAAGTGTGCAGCTGAGACCAATAGTTCACATTGAGCAGCCTGCAGAACTGCACACCATCACACAAGCAACAGTTGACAAACGACAACAGAGTTGTATGTTAAATGCTTCATTTGAACCAGTGCCTTGTATGTGTACCTGTGTACAAAATGGACCAATCGCTGAGCTGAATTCTGTTTCGTCCAATCACAGGAACGGATTTCAATACATTGACAAAAACTTGAAAAAATTAAAAAGTTTAAATGTTACAAAGACCAAAAGTCGTAGAACATACCTCATGAATGGGCTGAAGAGTTTGATACTTGAATGGTTGAACTGAAACAAACGGTGTAGGAGGAGTAGCGTTTCAAAGATTTTGCAAGAAAAGACAATGAAGACCGGGACCGAGACGAACCGGACACTGCAAACTGGTGCAGAGCTCCGAACCCCTGTTAAAGCTGTTTTCAGCTCATAATGCAAAAATTGACCAATCGCCGAGCTGAATTTTTTCAACATCCAATTTGGATTGGGTTTGAAGGACTTTCATCCAATCACAAGGCTGAATTTATTTTTACAAAATTCTAAATATCTCAAAAACTACAAAGATTTCAAATTTTAAAAAAAATCATAGCACACATGTCCTGAAGGAGCTGCACAGTTTAAGATCTGAATGATTGAAGTGACTTGAACGGTGCAGAAGTAGTAGCACGGCAAAGTTTGGCAGAATAATAATAAAAATAGCCGAACAGGATCTCAATAATGTGAGTGCCCCCATGGGCACATTAATTAGCAAGTAACAATGTGCTGTTGTTACCTCTGCCAAAGAGCTTCTGTTTTTACCGCCGTTTATCTGTTTGTGTTCAAGATATCTCAGAAAGTTATGGATAGATTTTTATGAAATGTTCAGGAGTTGTTGGAAATGTGAAAAGGAAGAAGTGATTTAATTCTGGTGCTGATCCGGATCACCGTTTGGATTCAGGAATGTTTTAAAGGATTCTGGCCCTTGTTTACCTACAAAGGCTTTTTCAGGATGTAAATAATCATTTCAATGCAATTCTACAAAAATTAAGATATTGAAATATTTTATTTATTTTGTTTTCATTTGATGCAAATTCTGTACAGCTTGGATATGACACTATAGCTGAGTTTGAATGTTTCAAAATAAATTAGTAGTAAGCTGTTAAGCTTAAACTTAATATTCAGCTGGTTCAGGAGTTGTTCTTTTAACTTCCTAAAGGACATCATGTTGGAACTGACTGGGAATCAGGGGATTCATATGATGCAGATAGAGAGAGTGGGGTAAAACATACTGGAACCAGTAAAAAGAGCTGCGTCACCTGGGAGCACAGATGGTGGGCGGGATAGAAATAATTAGGACTAATCGAAAAAAATATTTAGTTGCAGCCCTGTTAGTTTTCACTCTTCTGATTCTAACGCAGAAGTTTGCTCTTCCAGGAAATGTTAAAGTTTTGATCTGTTAAATAAACCACCACAGTGCCATTGCTTTGTTTTCCTTCCGTCTTTATGCAAGTAGCCGTCAGAGTCCGATTTCAGCATGTCTGCAAATGTGAGGATTTCTCCCTCTGCGTTTAAACGTCCTCGGTAATGGTTCTAGTCACATCTGGTGCAAAGCTGTATGCTTCAGCTGCAGATAAATTACTGCAGGAAACACTGCACTGCCATCATAACCTGCAGCTTAAAGCTCTTCACTGAAACTGGATTTGAACACAGTATCACAGAAAAACCTCTGAACTTCTTTCCTTCAAGGTTGTTAGTAATAAGTCGTAATCTGTCAAACTTGATATATATCCATACCTCTCTTCTCTGCTGGGTTGCCAGGGCAACAGATTCCCAGACCTCCGTCTCCCCCAGCTTTCCAGGGGGAAACACTGAGGTGTAGGAAGTCGCACGTCTGCCCTCAGGCCTCCTTCTGGTGGGACGCATCTGAAACGCCTTTATTGCTGTTTTCTTTGCTGTTGCATTATTACGAGAAATGATTTAATAATCATCAAATCAAAATGTCACAGTTCAAAGTTTATGAAACCATGTTATTAGGTTAACTTGAGTTTAGTTCACTTTTTTTTTCTTCATTTAGACATTTTTTGTACATTAGCTTGTGGTTTCTATATAGTCCAAGACATAAGGAAATATTCAGATCAGGGTGAAATGAATAGATGGTGTGTAGCGGTGTGACACAAACATTTATTATTCAACAGCATTCATCATGGTCCATATATCTATGAAATTATATTTCTCATCATACATTATAGATAGTGCCTTGAATGCACTATTCCACCCTGCAAGGCAAAAACTGGTCTCCATGTCCTACTGATGAATGCTCGAGGACATAGTCTGTATTTTACTGATGACAGTGTCGAACAAGAGGATAGAAATCATGAATAAAGATATCCAGTTTTAGTCAGAAATCCACAAACATCTTCATGTTTGACCGTTTTTTACCAAAACTATTTGGTGAATTTTTACTTTGTAACAAACCTTTTTAGTCATAAACCTGCTATTAAAAGGCCTGTTATTATTTTTCGGATTAGCAACCTAATCAAACAAACAGAAAGTAAAAGAATTAAAAAAATGTGAAAATAAAGAATGATGGGAAACAATGCTATGAAAATCCATCCCATCTCCGCTGTTTATAATTAATAATTAACTTTGTTTTTATCACATTTTCTTCATTTGCACACACACATACACATAAAGATGCATCTGAAAAATCACCAGAAAGTTTTGTTTTTGAGGGTTTTTTTGTTATGAAATTTATTCAAAGATAGAAACGCGCATATTATTGTCACTTACTGTTAAGTTTTCAGAAACTGTAACTTATAAGCATAAAGATGAAAAGAAATAAAGACCTGAAATCTACTGGTGTGATAAATCTATTTAAAACCATTTGTTTAGTTTTTTTAGATTGATTTACTGCTAATATCAGCATTTAATGGTATTCTATTCTATTGAGACGCACCTGGATGTACACAGAGTATACACATGCAGACTACATTTAAATACATACTTACAGTGTTGCTAGGGATGTAACAAAATATTGGTCTACATCTATATATAGATGAAATGGTCATTGAGCCGATGACCATCCTCTGTTGTCAGTGATATTGTTGGATTTGATATGAATTAAGATCATCTACAATATATGTTGTTTGCTGTACAAAAAGCTCCACTCAGACTTTGTTTCAAGCCATCTTCAAATGCTTTTTTGTTGATTTACCATGGTTTTTATTATTACTGTCATGCTGATTATGTAAAAAAAAAGAAAAACAGAAGTTAAACAGCCACGATGATAACGACAGAGATAGAAACCAAATAATAGAGAAAAATTGACATTTACAGGTTATTTGATTCTAAAATCTCCATTCTGTCCCTGTAGTTCCTCCTGAGCTCACCATCCCCAGCGGCCACTCCAAACTCGTCGCTCAGGAGGGCGACACCGTAGACCTGCAGTGTCTGGTCTCAGGAAAACCTAAACCAATCATTTTATGGTCACGTGTGGAGGAAAGCAGGGCTGCTGCCGCAGCGGCAACAGCTCTGATGCCTGACGGCTCACCTCAGATGGAGAGTTACGACGGCATCCTGAGGATCAGCAATGTGACAAGAGAGATGAGCGGGGTGTATCGCTGCCAGACCAGCCAGTACAACGGCTTCAATGTCAGACCGAGACAGGCCCTAATCCAGCTGCTGGTGCAATGTGAGTAACTGAAATACACAAATACACACACTGAGTTGATGCTCATTAAACCAAGTTTATCACTGAAGTCTGTAAAACTGTTCCGTAAAATAACGTGGGGCTTTGCTGAACAGCAGCACATCGTCTGCATACACTGAGACTTAGTGAATCAAATCTAAACTCTGTGATACCTTCAGAAACCTGTAAATGCAGCCACATTGTTAGAGCCTCAAATGCCTTTTCTGTCTCTGGAGAGAAAATGGAGACAGACTAGGATGAATATAAGAAAATATCATGATCATAGGTTTTTGTTTGGTATGATTATAGGCAGTGGAATAATCATGACATCACAATTATCACAATTATTCTGCCCTTATTATTTTACCAACACTACAAATTATCTAAATCAGATGGGCACACCTGATAGGTCTTTTAGTTTTACTTATTTATATCTTTTGATGCCATAATAACAAAAAAATGTAGAAGAAAAGTAGAGTAACCCAGAAATCTCATTCCAACTAAAGCTCCTCAGCTGTGGGCAGAATGAGTAAATCCTATATGTGTATTCTGGATTGGTAGCAGAGAAAACACATGGAAAGGCTAAGATCTCCATCTGGACTGGGGAGGCTTCTTTACGGAAACTACATTATAAATATCATTTTGAACAATTCTTTTCAAACTGAGTAGAGAATCTAGAAACGGAAGAAAAACATCTAGCACACTTCCAGTTGTCCTTTAGCGGAGTAGCTTCTGGCTGAAGCGTAAATAATAGTGGAAATAAAGAAACCACATATGTGGGATTAGGGCTGCTCGATCATGACAAAAACAAAAAAAAAAGATTATTTTTACTGAAATTGAGATCTCTATTATTTAACACAATTATCCAGTATTTATAAACAACGCCGCGCGTCGGGGTGTTCTAGACTCCGTGTCGTGCATTATAACTGTCTAATGCACGGTTCCGAGTTATTTAATCCGCTTTTACCGCTTATATAGGAACTATTTTACATTGGCCTGGATATAGTTTTTATGCCAAATAACCGCTGTCAGGCTGCAGCGCATTTCTCTCATTCACCTGTTAAAAGGCAGCTGATCTGAACCAGCTGGTTATCGTGTTGCTATGGTAACGCCCCGTAACGGAGGGACATTACAGTGTTTAACTCGCTGCAGTTATTCTACATTGACCTGCAGCCGGAGCCGACTGAGACTGGCCGCCTGGGAGTGCTTTAGGACGGGAGAGGCTCCCGCTGCTCCATCCTTACAGTAACTGCAGAACAATATGTGTCTTCAAGTCAGTCACCAAAACACCAGAAAAGTCACTAATAACTCCAGTAAAAGCTGCGAGATTTGTCGCTAGTCGCCTTTCACAAAAAAAGTCGTCAATGGGGTTTGGAAAGTTGGCAAGTTGGCAACAGTGTCTGAATGAAACCAAAGCAGCTGTGGGAGAAGTTTACAGCACAGCGCTGCAATGCCAGAGACGCTCGATTAGCAGCTGAAGACAGCAGGAGAGGAAACTGCAGAGAGAAAAATAATCACACCCTTTTAGTTTTATGATCGTTGAAAACCCAGATCGTAAATAATATTAAAAGCCGATTTATCGCCCAGCCCTACATGGCATGAACAATGCCGCTTTTACAAACTATTCTATAGCCTACTGGTGACTAAAAAGTGCCATTAACCTCACTCTAAAATCAAGTGTTGAAACTTTTTGGGTTTTTCTATCCATACAGTGTAACATTAAGTAAAAGCCACTTTAATCTCGACTGAACTTTAGATTTTAGTGTCTGTTAACCCAGCATCATCTTCATCAAGTCCCTTCTTGGCAATCTCTCCAGCCAGTTAAAGTCAGTCTGGTGCCGACTCTCGTCTTGTCTCATGCTCCGTCCTCTTCTCTCTTGCTTTTCCATTTTAATGTTCTGTTGGTTTACTTTGTTTCAGTTTCAAGCTTGAGTGACATGGTGCATAAACAAACTGCTGCTGTGGTTAGATGTGCTTTCTAAGCCTGGGGATGCTGCAGGACAACTACAGCTCCATGTGCATAATGAATGTCCCTGTGTCATCCAAAAAAAATCAGAAAAAGTTAGAAAGTTACATGGAGCTACTTTAAATCATTAGATTGTACTGAAAATTAAACAATTGTAATTTAAATGTGATGTTAGTTAATCATTAACAACATTTAATCTAGTTACAGAGCATTTACCTTTACTTTATCACGCAAAGCTGCTGGTTACAAAACATTTATGTACTTCTTCCTTTCACTCCAGCAACATTCCCACTGATTACTTCATCCATTTGTTTGGAGGGATTAACTCTCCATCTTGGCCTGCGATGGACTGGCGAGCGGTCCAGGGTGTACCCTGCCTTTTACCCTAAGACTGCTGGGATAGGTTCCAGCTTCCCCGCCACCCTGAAGTGGTTAGGAAAATGAATGAATGAATGAAGGAACTTTCCATCTTACTTTCCCTCTAACACACCTCTTCTGCAACACACTAAACAACAACAAACAACACAAGCGGTAGGACGAGTTGCTCATGGGCTTCACGCTGATCTAGTCCAACCCATGGCTTTGGTAGAGACGCTCCAGAGAAACAAAGGAGGAAATGCAATATGGAGGGAAAATCAATCAATAGATCGATAGAATGGCCTGGTCCATACAAACAAAACTCCATTCATGTATAGATCAGTTGGTAAGAACTCAAGTGGTTTTGAGAAGCTTTTACGCTTCTGGGATCCTCACAGCTTCATGTTAGTCGGTGCACCTAAACGCACCGAGATTTGGGTTTTCATCAGATTTTCTTCTCCAGTTGTTTCAAGGTGCGAAAGACGATAGATAGATAGATAGATAGATAGATAGATAGATAGATAGATAGATAGATAGATAGATAGATAGATAGATAATTTTATGATACATTTAATAATTAAATTATTTGATGCATTTATGTAATTATTTAATTGTATGATTAAACAATAAATTCTTATTGAAATATTGAATTAATTAATGACACATTTAAGTTTTTTTTTTTATTTAATAATGACACTTTTGTTCCCGCATAATATTGAGGAGTCTTCCAGCTCTTCATTTTTCAAACTAATAACATAAACTGACCCCAATGAAAGCTTCTGGTGCCTCCTGCAGAACTTTACAGTAGATTAGTTGGGATTTGGTTTCACTGGAATGGGATTTCTGACTGACTGGGAAGTGGTTGGTCCCATGACTGACAGCAGGCCTTCCAGGTGCTGCAGCTTAGCAATCAGGTAGTGGTTATACTGGGGTGAATCCAATATCTATAAACAAACCAGTGACTAAAGAAGAGGTTAAAGTTGGCAACCAAATCCATGCTATGTAAAAGAAGCCTGCTTAAATGACATGTGGCCCCCAATCCCTGTTTTAACTGAGGGTCTGGATCAGGATGGGACGGTTTGGTTTGATGTGGTTTGGTACAGCTTGGTTTTGGTAAATCCTGACTTCTGTTGTGTTTCCTCAGCAGTTGTACCCTAACCTCAAGGTGAGGTATCCACCAGATGGCCATTTATGCGTTAGCTCCATAACAGCATGATATTGTAGCAGTTCCACAAGTTGGATTATAAGGAAGAAGGTGGTGATCAGCAGCAGAGGAGAATGGTGGACAACCAGCAGATCCTTCCTTTCCTGCCTCTTCTGCTGATTCACAGGACAGGATGATTATTTCAATATTTCAAACAATGAATGGATAGCAAACTCCACCCTGTAGGGCTGGATTGGTAAGACTGGGACCTTGAAATGGATATTCTGGTACCTTTTATCTGGCTTTTAATCCGTTTAATTCATTATTTTATTGTGATTTTTTTTTGTTGTCTTTTATGCTTCTTTAGACAGATGTCAAGAGATAAAAAGAAACAGACATCCTCTGAGTCGGACTGTGGAAAGTAGAGAGCAGAGTGACTGTCCATTTCCTCTGATGGAGTCATCCACTGTCACTGTTTCATGTGAAAACAGATTGAGATGTGATGTCAGGACAACTGCTTTCCTTCAGCCCTCACAGTGGTTGTCACATTTGCTGATGGTAGGCAGTCAGCCTCCGCCTGTGGCTCCACCACTGAAGTGGTGACGTCCCTTTTGGCCAAGTTGTTGCCGTCTGTCATCCAGCTGACAGCTTCAGTTCATCATGAGACCATAGAATCCACCCTCTGTCCTCCAGTGTATTTTTGGCTAAGTCTGTGCCACTGGCACACTGAGTCGATTGTTCTGAGATCTGCTCACATCTTACATGCACATTGCTTACAAGGCCTTCCTTGTATCCATGTTTTTACCTGTGAATGGATGAGTATGGTATCTAGCCATCCATTAATGAAATGAAATGAAAAATGAAATGAAATGAAAAACACGTTATTAATCACCAAAGGGAAATTCAATATTGTAGTATATAATGATAATTAACTAGAGGAGGTTTTGTTCCGGAGGCTGATGGCTGCTGGCAGGAATGATCTTCTGTTTCTGTGTCTTACATGGGACCTGAAGAAGCCTCTCACTGAACACACTTTGTTGTTTCCTCACTGTGTTGTGGAGAGGGTGTGAAGAATCCTCCATCATCTTCATCAGCTTGTGCAGCATTCTTCTTTGGACAATCAGCTCCAGCGCCTCCAGAGTTACTCCAAGCACAGAAGCAGCTTTCTGGATCAGTTTGTTGATTCTCTTCAAGTCTCTGGTTCTGATGCTACTACCCCAGCAGATGCTGCAAAGCTGACTGCACTCTCCACAACAGACTTACAGAAGATATGCAACATCTTGGTGCAGACGTTAAACCATCTCAGCTTCCTTAAGAAGTACAGTCTGCTCTGACCTTTCTTGTAGATGTAGTCAGTGTTGCATTTCCAGTCCAGTTTGTTGTCCAGCTGAACTCCAAGATACTTGTATTCCTCCACCACCTCCACCTCCTCTCCCAGGATGGAAACAGTGCTTTGTTTATTCTTGTTCCTCCTGAAGTCAACAATCATCTCTTTTGTTTTGCTGGTATTTAATATGAGATGATTGTCACCGCACCATTTAAGAAACTGACTGACCAGTTCTCTGTACTCTGCTTCTTGTCCATCCCTGATACACCCCACAACTGCAGAGTCATCAGAGTATTTCTGCAGATGACAGGACTCCATCTCAGACACACAACCTTTCAGTCTCACAAACTGGGGTCTGTTTGTGAGGTAGTCATAGATCCAGGTGGTTGTGGAGGTATCCACCTGGAATTTATGGAGCTTCTCATGTAACAAAGCAGGCTGAATGGTATTAAAAGTACTTGAGAAATCAAAGAACATGACCCTCAGAGTGCTGCCTGAATGGTCCAGATGAGAGTGTGCTCTCTGGAGCAGGTATATGATGGCATCTTCAACCCCAAGTCCATTACGATATGCAAACTGTAATGGGTCCTGAAAGGTGTTTACTTGCTTGTTGAGGTGAGCCAGTAAGAGTCTCTCCAGGACTTTCATGATGTGAGATGTCAGGGTAACTGGTCTGTAGTCACTTGTTTCAGCTGGTTGTGTTTTTTAGGCACTGGGACAAGGCAGGAGGTTTTCCACAGCACTGGGACTCTATTTGGTCTCAGACTGGTGTTAAAAAGGTGCTGGAGAATCGGACATAGTTGTTTTGAGCAGGTCTTGAGAACTCTGGGACTGACACCATCTGGACCTGCAGCCTTGTTCTGGTTCAGTTTCTCAAGTTGCTTCATAACCTGATTGCAGGAGACAAACAAGGTCTGTAGTCACTTGTTTCAGCTGGTTGTGTTTTTTAGGCACTGTTTTTTAGGAGGTCTCAGGATGTCCTGATGTGGAGGGAGATGAAGCTGTGTTCTGGTCCATGACTGAGCTGCAGGGTGACAGATTGGAGGCGTGACAGGAAAGCAGTGGGCTTATGGAGGGTGTGTGGTCTGTTGGGCTGGAGGTAGGGGGTGAACTAAACCTGTTGAAGAATATGTTCAGCTCATTAGCTCTGTCCAGACCTCCATCAGGCTGGTCCCCCTTTAACTTGAAGCCGGTGATCTTCTTCATTCCAGACCACACATCCCTCACGTTATTCTGCTGGAGCTGACTTTCTAACTTCTTCCTGTAGTCCTCCTTGCACTTCTTAGTTTGTGTTTTAAGTTGTTTTTTTGTTGCCCTCAATAACTCCTTGTCTCCATCCCTGAAGGCTTTCTTTTTGATGTTCAGCAGCTTTTTCAGGTCACTGGTGATCCAGGGTTTGTTATTGGGGAAGCACCTCACTGCTCTTGTTGGGACGATGCTGTCCACACAGAAGTTTATGTAACCTGTCACACACTCAGTCATGGCGTTGATGTCGTCTCCATGAGGTTCACAGAGGACGTTCCAGTCTGTAGCCTCAAAGCCTCCTCTAAGAGCATCTTCAGCTTCAGCAGACCAGATTTTGATAGTCTTTGTGATGACTGGTTGCTGCTGAAAGATGGGCTTGTAGGTGGAGGTGAGAAGAACCAGATTATGGTCAGATCTTCCTAAAGGAGGCAGGGCAGAACAACTGTATCCATTATTCATATTTGCATAAAATAAGTCCAACATCTTATTTTCTCTGGTGGAGCAGCTGACAAACTGGTGGAATGTTGGTAGAGTTGCAGAGAGAGAGATGTTGTTGAAGTCTCCAGAGATCGCCATGAATGAGTTTGGATGCTGTGTTTGTAGCCGAGCAACAACGGAGCTGATGACCTCACAGGCTGTGTCTGGTGTGGTACCAGGTATTATATAAACCGCTACCAGAATAACACAGGTAAACTCTCTGGGTAAATGATATGGATGGAAGCTCACAGCTAACAGTTCCATGTCCCTTGTGCATATCTTCTCCTTGACAGTAACATGTCCAGGATGACACCAACACTGGTTAACCAGCACTGCAATTCCACCACCCTTTAGCTTTCCGCTGTGTTGTCTACTGCGATCTGCATGGATCATTTTAAAGCCCGGTACAGACACATTACAGTCAGGGATGTGTTCATGCAGCCATGTCTCAGTGAAGCACAATACTGCACTCTCTGTATTCTTTCTGAGACCTTGTTAGCATCTCAAGCTCCTCCGTTTTGTTAGCTAGCGATCTCACATTACCCTTTGACAACGGTAGGGAGAAATGGTTTAAATCTCCATCGCTGTCTTCGCTCTCTGACTCCCGCTCTGCATCCTCTCCTCTTTCTTTTCAACTCCATCAGGATTTGATGTGTTGTTTCACTGATAATCCTGATTTGGGAAAGGTTAATCAGTTGATCCCGATTGTAAACAAGTCTTTCGTTGCCATGGAGACTGATCATAACAAGCCTTGAAAGAGCAGAAATATGCAGAAAAATCTTCCTTGCAACACACCCTCTGAACTGGCATGAAATCCTCAGAAAAAAATACCTAATTTGAGGTAATATCTATGCGAGAAGACTTTGTACTTTCAAAAAAATCAAGATAGCAAGTCAGAACTACTACAATCCTTCCATTAAGTAATTAAATAATCATTCCTTTTAATCCATCCATCCATCCATTCATCCTTCCATCCATCCATTAATCCATCCATCCATCCATTAATCCATCGATCCATCCATTAATCCTTCCATCCATCCAATAATCCTTCCATCCATCCATCCATTAATCCTTCCATCCATCCATCCATTCCTCCATCCATCCATTAATCCTTCCATCCATCCAATAATCCATCCATCCATTAATCTTTCCATCCATCCATCCATCCATCTGTCTTGCTGCATTCCATCTTCTCCTGGGTTATCCCTGGGTGTTCCCAAATCAAAGAGGATATACTATCCGTCCAGCAACTCTGGGATCTGCCCCACTACCTCCTCGCCGTAGGACAGGATTTTTTAAAACAGCCCTACAGGGGCTGCTGTCCAGCAGGTTTTTGATGTTTTCGTGCTCCAACACCCCTGACTCAAATGAATGAGTCAGTGTGCAGAACCTCATAGACTGTTGGATCCTTTTGATGTGATGTTCCTGAACCACCTGAGCTGACTCCTTTCTATACAGAGTACCTCCCTCTCCTGATTATCCAGGCCCATCCCAGCTTCCTTCTGCAGGAAGCTAATTTTAGCTATTTGTCTATGCAATTTCATCTTTCAAGGCAGAGCTGAAATCTGGTGACTAGAGCTGCGGACTGAGACACTGCTAGACCAGTCAATGCAAAGCCTTGCCTTTCAGCTCAGCTGTCTCTCCATCACACTGCTGCTACAGCTCCCCACTGCTGCTGAAGAAGATCATTGGTTATGTACTGTAATCCAAGATTCTATGAGTATACACACAGCCCTTTAAGGCTATCACTCGTGGGTTCATCCAGGTTTATGCGCGTAGCACTGAAATCTTTAGTCCGCACCCACCTACTGGTGGAATATTTTGTGCCGAAGATGAGGATACAACTCTGATTTTGGATTTACAGTGATCTAATAGTCCACATCGGCGAGTCTGGTACCCCATATTTCCACAGAATTTTCTGAGGGGTCCAGTCTACATGTCCACACAAACAGAAACAGATGCAACCCCCACTGGTTTTTGTCTGAATGTACAAAACAGCAGCTGTTTGCAATAAACATCAAACAAGAACCATTTAAACTGCTCAACACAATATATGGTTTCTCCAAATTAAACAGAAAATGCCACTTTCAGTGACCACTGCCAAGTCAACATGATTCAGCCCCTTCATGAAGAGCATTTCTAGGAGTTAGTAGAGAACACCTTTGCTTTTATGACCCACTGCAGACATGCTGCATAGCCAGACAGCTAGTCTGGCAACGTTCCTGTGGAATCTCAGCCCAGTCCTCACGGACAAAGGTCTCCAGTTCGTTATGTTCTTGGTTCGTATGCTGCAACTGCTTTTTTCAAATCCCAGTCAATACTTTCAGACGGGTCGACTGCAATGGCCGCTCTAAGGTCTCCCAGAACTTCTTGGAAAACCCGGTTTTGGTGGACTTTGAGGTCTGCTTGGGATCATTGGAATGTCCAATGATGGCCAAGCTTCAGCTTTCTCACAGATGCTATTTTCCGCCAGTATTTCCTGATTCATGATTGAATCCATCTTGGTCTCTGCCTGAGGAAGCAAAGCAGCCCAGAGCATCACTGATCCACCGCCATGCTTCACTGTGCTTGTCAGCGTAGGCGTCTTTCTTCCTCCTCCAGATATACCGCAATGATCTCGCCTCTGAAGGCTTTGACAGTTCTCTTTGCAGAGTGTCTCAAACATGCAATCCATTATCACGGTCAATAGTCCAGGTATCTGAGGTGCAGGCACACCTGATGCACCAATGAATTGCTTATGGGGACTTCTGTTGAATTGCATTGAGACTGCAGTGGTCATTGAAAGTGGCGTTTACTGTTGAATTTGGAGAAATCACATATATTTGCTGTGTTGGGGTGGCAGTGGTTCCTGCTCCCCCACGCTGCTGCAGCCCCAAGATGGACATGGTTGTTCTCTGAGGGCCGGTCCTAAGCCTGAATAAATGCAGAGGGTTTTATCATTTCGTGATTCACTGTGGTGACCCCTTCAGAGAGACAAGCTGAAAGGGAAACAAGTTAAATTAGCTGGTTTAATGGTTCTTGTTTGATTCATAAACTGCAAACAGCTACTAGTTTGTACATTTTCCACTTAAACCTAATTGGCTGTGGGGGAATCATTTTAGTTGCAACTGTAGATGGTCAAACTCTGCTGAACCCTCAGCAACTTGGCAAGGATATAGATCTGGCCAACTGATCCGAGACCTGGATTCAACCCACACTCCTGAATCTGAGGTTGGACAATCAGCTGAACCCTCTTTGTCAACTCCCTGGAGTAAACTCACCCAGGCAGGTGGAGAGGTATGATGATCCCTCTGTGGCTGAACCACTTTCCCCGTCTGCCACTCCTCAGGTGTTGTCCTAGATCAGCTTTTCTTCAATTCGGGCCTCAGGACCCCCTGCCCTGCATGTTTTATAGTCAACCCTACCTGAACACACCTGAATGAAATAAAGGCTTGTTAACAGGCTGCAAAGAACTTGATGAGGAAGTTAATCTGACTCAGGTGCTCTGGAGAAGGATCACGTCTAAAGCTTGTTACGCAACGTTTTAACAAATAACATAACACAACAGAACGTTTCCACGAGAAGCAAGAACTGAGTTCTTGTTCTCGAGGCTGCAAGAACAAGAAAAATATTATTTTTCATCAGGTCCATCCATCCTCCAGGAGAAGCAGGTCTGCAGCGGGGAGGGATGTTTTAAAAGATTCTTTAACATTGTGCTTGGCGGAGGTTTCCGCTCTCCGAGTTTCTAGTTTCATATTTAATGAGCAACTTTGTCCGCGGCAGGGCGGGTCGTCATGCACGCGGCAGGGTGGGTTGTACACGCGGCAGGGCCCGAGAGTTTTAATGCCACATGTAAAAATGTTGGCACTTTCTCACCACCTTGATCAGCTGTTTTATCAAAACAATCCGTTTTACCTGCAACAGCAAAAACGCAAAAGCAGCAACTCCGCTTCATGCCTTCACCATGTTAACCACGCCCACCTCACATGTCTGACCAATCCCACGATACTTCTCGGAGCCCCGCAAGAAAAAGGTTCTGCCAGCCGATGGGTCATTTTCTTCTCAGAGCCTTGAGAACAAGAAAAACGTTCTTGCTTCTCATGGAGGATGGAACAAGCTTAAGACAGGCAGGTAAGGGGTCTGAAAACTGGACTTGAGAAACAAAAAGAAAAGGGGTATCATCCAAGACCGCCTACAATATGCAGAGCCTCCAGCATCCCAGAGCAGATATTGTCCACATCTGGGGCACTGCAATCAGGGATCTTTTTTTACCAACTAGACAGTGGCAGCAGATTAATGCATAGCCGGTGTCTTCTTCATCTTTCTGCTGCTCTGATCTATTTTTATTGTTTTTATCCACAGAGTTGGTTGTATTTCTGTTCTACACGCTGGAACAGCTCGCTAGTAAACCGTGGTCTAAATTTAACAGTGTTAACCAAAGGGCTATCTTTCATTTCTAATCTCTTGGCGGCTGTAACTTCCTGAAATAGAACATAAAATTAGAACGCAAAGACAGTGACAGATGGCAGCAACAGACTTTCGGCACCAGAAAAGGGATTTACAGGTTCATATTAGTTCTATTGTTGTTCTGTGTGACTGTTTTAGGTAAACAATGTGTGTGTAGTTCTCTGATAGTGTGGCGTAGCTTTCAGACAGAATGCTGACTCATCGATAAGCTTTTCCTCCACAGGAGCTCACAGCCCACTACTGCTGTGCTGCTTATCAGCCCATGCGCACCACATCCAGACAGGTGTGCTGTTCTTCTGTCTTGTGTTGGGAATAAAAAATCTGTTTTAAGATTTGTAAATCATTGCATTCTGTCTCGTGTATATTTTTCATCAAAGTAACACAGACATTAATTTATTTATTTATTTTTATTCTATTATACATTTATTATTTCATTGAAAAAAAAAAAAGTGCCAATGGCGTGGGCAGCTTCCACATCTGGGAAGCTCCATCAATGCTGAAACATCTGCTCCCATCCAGACAACGTCTCTTTCAGGGAAGACCTTGCAGGTTCCACCATGCTGGACCACATCCTGATGGTGAAACAGGAGAACTGGTCCAGCAGGACCATGCTGGACCACATCCTGATGGTGGAACAGGAGAACTGGTCCAGCAGGACCATGCTGGACCACATCCTGATGGTGGAACAGGAGAACTGGTCCAGCAGGACCATGCTGGACCACATCCTGATGGTGGAACAGGAGAACTGGTCCAACAGGACCATACTGGACCACATCCTGATGGTGGAACAGGAGAACTAGTCTGCTGCAGTCCAGATGTTTTAACCAGTACTAAACATCTGGAGCATCATGGAAGCAGAAACCCAAGGTCCACTAGAGCAGCTGGAATCCTGCATCAGACCAGAACAGGACGACATTCCTCTCCTAAAACTCCCGCGACGTCAGGGATTTCTTCAGATGAATAAATAACTGCAAAAGCAGCTAAATGCAAAATAAACTTAGAAACGTGTGGTCTTGTTGGAAACCTGAAACTGTTGAAGTCCAGTTAGTGGTCTTTATCAGACCTGTTTTTCTGTGTCCCCCCTGTGGTGCAGTCCCCCCCACCGTGGAGCCGGTGTACACGGAGGTCCGTCAAGCGTTGGGTCGAGCTTTCAGCCTCAGCTGCCGCTTGCTGCAGGCGCACCCTGCTCGCATCCTGCAGTACGAGTGGAAGCTGGGCTCTCGCCTGCTGACCGTCGGAGAGTTCACCGACGAGACGCACGACACAGAGTACCACGTCCGAGCGCTGAACCGAGAGGGCTACGGTGAATACACCTGCGACATCACCAACGAAGCTGGAGCGGGACGCTGCACCTTCCTCGTTACGGGTGAGACAGCTGCATGACTGGGCATAGATCTCACTTATTTACTCGCTTCCATTGTTATGATTGATTGATTGATTGACATGGGATATGATGGAATATTAACATGTCAATGACTTTTGGCTTTAATGAGATACCAACAGCTAAACAGAACAGGGACCAGTTGGAACTAGTTTAGGTTAGTTTTAGGTAAATACTGTGTAATTAGCATGGGTTTTTTTTTGTTACCTTTATGTGTTGAGTTAAACTCAATCCTGCTGTCATCATCACCATCATCATCGTCACCTTTCTGCCTTTGACAGACTGTGTCCATCGTTATTTCTTTTTAATCATCTTTATGTCTGTGGCTGCTTGTAACGTATGAAGTTTTAAGTAAACATCAGTACTTCTCGCCCTGCTGTTTTACCTTTAATCCTTTGAACATGTTGATTTGCAGAGTGTACATGTTGACTGTATTCTCAGTGCAGCTGGGATCTGGTGCACATGGGATCTGGTGCACATAGGATCTGGTGCAAGTGGCAACCTCCGGCGGTTAAAAGTGATGCCTATGCGGAAGTGCATAAAACTGCAGTTCCCCCCTTCATCCACTAGGGGCTGCAAAACAGAGCAAATTCCCATTGACTCCCATGTTAAAAAGACCAACTTCCCAGCAGAAACATGTTTACAGCCTGGTTCAAAAATCCATTTTCGGTTTATAGGTCAGGTTTACCTTCATGACAGCTGTGGGGGGGGGGGGGTGGATTTTTTTCTAACTCTCCCATTTAAAAGTAATTTAATCTCGAAGTTCGGCAAATGTAGAAGCGTGGCCTTTTGATTGACAGGTACCAATCTCCAGCTTCAAGTCAGGAGAATGTAGAACAACCGCGGTTTTTAGCCGGTTAACAACGTGACTTAGCTTACCTCCGTTAGCTGGTTAGCTCCCGTTATCTCGGGGTTAGCTCGGTTAGCTTTTAGCTACAGAAAGCTCAGAGTTTGCTCGATGTCAATCATTCATGACGCTGCCAACATGGCAACGGTAGGAACCGCCCACCGAGCTTCAATTCAGCTCTTCAGAAACCTACGGGTGACGTCACGGAGACTCCGTCCATCTCTTTATATACAGTCTATAATCTGGTGCATATGGGATCTGAAGCACATTTTGACTGTGTTCTCAGTGCAGCTGGGATCTGGTCTTATCTGTATAACTAATGATATTACTGCTTATTGTTCCTTTTTGTTTCAGTGCAGGGAAATGTTAGTGGATAAAACTGCCAAAACACCGAAACATTCATCTCTATTCAAAGATTTTCCACTTTCATGAAGTTTTTGTTTTATTGCATCAGTATCTGTCATGAAAACCAAAATATGATTCAAATTCAGACTTTCAACCTGCAGGTGGATAACATTAGTCTGTAGTGTCACGTGATCAAAATGTGGAGAGACCCTGTAGAAGTACCAGAGATGTTTTGTACTGGTGGGGACTGGTAGGGCCTGGTCGGGCCTGGAAAGGACTGGTGGGGACTGGTATGGGCTGGTAGGGCCTGGTCGGGACTGGTAGGGCCTGGTAAGGACTGGTGGTGACTGGTAGGGCCCGGTAGGGACTGGTGGGGCATGGTGGGGACTGGTCGGGACTGATGGGGACTGGTCGGGATGGTGAGAACTGGTGGGGCCTGGCAGGGATGGTGAGGACTGGTCGGGATGGTGAGGACTGGTCGGGATGGTGGGGCTGGTGAGGACGGTGAGGAGTGGTTGGGACTGGTGGGGCCTGGTAGGGATGGTGAGGACTGGTCGGGATGGTGGGGACTGGTGGGGCTGGTAGGGATGGTAAGGACTGGTCGGGATGGTGGGGACTGGTGGGGCTGGTAGGGATGGTGAGGACGGTGAGGACGGTGAGGACTGGTGAGGACGGTGAGGACTGGTCGGGATGGTGGGGACTGGTGGGGCTGGTAGGGATGGTGAGGACTGGTCGGGACTGGTGAGGACGGTGAGGACTGGTTGGGACCGGTGGGGCCTGGTAGGGATGGTGAGCACTGGTCGGGACTGGTGGGGCTGGTGAGGACGGTGAGGAGTGGTTGGGACTGGTGGGGCCTGGTAGGGATGGTGAGGACTGGTCGGGATGGTGGGGACTGGTGGGGCTGGTAGGGATGGTAAGGACTGGTCGGGATGGTGGGGACTGGTGGGGCTGGTAGGGATGGTGAGGACGGTGAGGACTGGTGAGGACGGTGAGGACTGGTCGGGATGGTGGGGACTGGTGGGGCTGGTAGGGATGGTGAGAACTGGTCGGGACTGGTGAGGACGGTGAGGACTGGTTGGGACCGGTGGGGCCTGGTAGGGATGGTGAGCACTGGTCGGGACTGGTGGGGCTGGTGAGGACGGTGAGGAGTGGTTGGGACTGGTGGGGCCTGGTAGGGATGGTGAGGACTGGTGGACATAAAGAATCATAGTGAAAGATCTGAAGCAGATAACAGACACATAACCTACAGTTCAGCTGAGGAAGAGGAGGCCTGGCTGGATTATCAGATTCTTTATTTTTTCTGTTGATTTATTTTATATATAGATTTATTAAATAGATTAATTACACAGTAATTAACTCACATCGGGATACAGTCGTCGTCCATGATGCCTGATAGGAAGACCTGGACTGACATGCAGGAACACGGTAGATTTGCTCATAGATGACTTCACCAACCAGATCGACCAATCAGAAGGCTCCATTCCATGCATCAGCTGTCAGGTTGTCAGCTGTAGTCAGATGAGCAGGACAGAAGGCCTGCTGGATCCAGCTGGATGGCCGCCCAGAACTTTCCACATAAAAAGGATCAGTTTGTGGAAAAGTCCCGTTTTCTGCTTCTGTGGTTTGTTACGAATCGTCTTTTTTTTACTCCACATATCCATGAGCTGGTGAAAGAGTAGAACCTGAAGCTGGACTCTGACTCCGGTGGTCTGGTTGCTGGATGCTGGTGATGTTTGGCACAGCTCCGTGTGCGGTGAGGTCTCTGTTAGACTACCTGCATCTGAAGAGTTTGTGTTAGCGGTGCAAACTGAGATGGAACAAAGACATGAAACCTCATGACGCTGGAAGAGTTGCATGCTTGTAGATGCTCTGCTGGATTTTGGATTCTAGATGGCTCCATCTGCAGATGGATATTTGGCCCAAAGCTGACCACCATGTGAGACCCACAACGGTGCTGACGTAGCTCCATGCAGCCTGGCTGCTTGCATCGGCTCCTTCATGATCCGGCCCAAACCTGCCTGCTGGCTGGCTCAGTGTGTGTGTGTGTGTGTGTGTGTGTGTGTGTGTGTGTGTGTGTGTGTGTGTGTGTGTGTGTGTTAGTACGTGGGACTGTGCTGCTGTTGTCTTGACCAGGTGAAGATATTTATATAAATGAGGCCCGTCCTTCAGGAGCCTCTGTGACCTCTGACCCCTCCATCTCCCCAGGGAAGGCCTACCCTCCGGAGTTTTACTACGACACCTACAGCAGCGTGTGGCAGGCCAGACCTCAGGTTTACAGCTTCAGGCTGCAGTGGACCCAGATGGAGCCCAACGCTGTGGATCGGATCCTGGCCTACAGACTCGGTATCAGACAGGTCAGTCCAGATCACATGAGACCCAAGACTCCGGGATCACACAGGGTCTGAGGAATCCTGAAAGTTCCTGTGTTGTGTGTTTCAGATGGGTCAGTCTCGTTGGTGGGAGCAGGAGATTCCCATGGAGGGAACCATCCAGAAGGGTCAGCTGCTGACCTACAACCTGACTGAACTGATCAAACCGGAGTCCTACTTGGTCCGCCTCACCCCCATCACCCGCTACGGCGAGGGAGACTCCACGGAGCGCATCATCACGTACAGCGGTGCGTCGCCGTGTGCTCGTCAGCGGGAAGTATCGCCCGTTTATCTTTGGACTGATTCATCTGCAAACTGTTTGCAGAAATGTTTTTGTTGTTTCCCTCAAAGTTCAGATCAGTTCGGTCTGCAGCTGCTGCTCTGCTTCTCCTCCCCATGAAAAGAAGACGGCAGCGTCTGTCAGACTAACCCATCCAGACCTGAAAACGAACAGTGTCAGAGGATTTCTGCCAACAGACAGAAATAATGAAGCGTAGCTTCCTCTCAGTCTGAAAAGAACTCAAACAACTTCAGCTTTTATCGTCTTAAAACATAATTTCCGTTCAACACATGAATGGTGGAGGAGGTTAACCCCCCTACATCTGTCTACCATCAGAAAAACAAATAACATGGAGAAAAATAAATAAATGAAGAATAGCTTCTTCATTTAAGTTTATATGTTTATTCAAATAAATTAAACATATTTATGTGGTTTTGATAAATAAACATATTTAAAGGTAGAATTCAGATTATAAAAACTAAGGTAACATTTCTTTAAAAGCTTTGCAGTGAACACAAACCTTTTGTCATGGTGTGAAGATGTTGGACCCACATGCACGATCAAGCAATCTGGAGAATGTGAAAATAGTTTATTGGAGAACTGAGGGGATGGTTCCAGAAAGACCCGAAGGCGGGGTTCTCTGCAAAGATAGATCTATGAGTAATGGAATGATGGAATGAATCTCTGGGAAGTGAAGGTGTCCTACTTGTTTCGGAGTTGCCGTGAATTTGGGTGGTGTCAGGAGGTCCGAGAGGATGGATGTTGGCAGTGGGTGCCAGTGAGGGTCCTTTCGGTGGAGGGCGGGTAGGCAGCGACAAGCTGATCGGATCCGGAGGATAGCCAGTGGAGAGAATGCCAGGTTATTGGTAGGGAGTGGTTGCTGGAGATGATTGGCCGCTGGGAGGAAAATCACAGGTAGCTCGGGAGAGTCCACAAAGGAGTGTCTCTGGAAAAAAAAACAAGAATTCTTAAAGTTTCTCAAGGGTTAGAGGACACAGGAATTCGCCGGAGGGCTTAGGTTTTACCACAGAGGCTCAACGCTGGCAATCAGCTCCAGATATAGTGCTGGTAGATGATCCCTAGTTCTCCACAGGTGTGGAAAATGGTTCCTCTGGCTCCCTCTGGTGGAAGCTGAAAAATGTATCAAAGAACCCACACCCCCTGACACCTTTAGCTTCCTTTCACCTGCTCTAAATGTTTATTTGTGTTTTATTTAATTGAAAATTCTATAAATCAATAAATAAAAGTGAGAGATAAAAGTAATAAAAGAGAGAAGTAATAAATATATTTCTAGGCTGTCGGAAGTGTTTTGCAGCATGTTTGCAACTGGCATGAAGAGCTTAAACTTCACCTTCACAGAAACATAAATCCAAACAGCTTCTGGTTTTACTGGTTTCACTGGTCTGATCCTGGTCTTGTTTCCTGTCCCTCCACAGCTCCAGTAAACCCACATCTCAGTGAGTATCTCCACACAAGCACAAAGTGAAAACTGAGCCCGTTAAGCTGCAGACATGTCTGTCATGTTCTAATATCTACTGTAATGTATGACTTTCATGTATCATCGAGTGTGTGTGTGTGTTTGTGTGTTCAGGGGAGTTCCAGTGTGGTTTTGAGGACGAGGCGTTGTGTTTGTTCTCTCAGGACACGGCGGATGACTTTGACTGGACCCGTCGCAGTGGTGCCACTCGGAGCAGCAAATCCACACCGAACACGGGTCCCAACGCTGACCACACTGGCTCCAAGCAGGGTACACACACACTCACACACACACACACACCACCCTTACATCTTGTATGCTAAAACCACTGATTTCATCAGAGGTGTTGCATGATGGAACATCTGGAAAATGCTTCTCCTCTTTGGCATTTTATTATTCACGCTGTGAAAACCTGCTGCGGGAGACTCAACCCGACCTGCATGCCACTGCGATCCAGGGGTAGAAGAAGACAAATGCATTCATTTTACAGGCGACAGACATCTCAGGCTCCTCCTGCATCTTTATTTAATCCACAGAATAATGACATTGTTTAGAGAAGGAAAAACAGACTAGCAGCTTGACTGGTTTGTGTACTGAGAAGACAGACAGATGAGATGACTGATCTGATGTTTTCCAGACGTTTCAGTTCTGCTCATCACATCGGATTCCTCACCTCACTTCTCACAACCAGCTGTTGTGTTGCTGAGTTGCACTAACTGCTGTTCTGCTGGGGAAACATCTGTCAGAAGGTTAGTCAATGGATCCCAGTTGGGGCCCCCCCAAAGAGCACAGGGCCCCCTGGACTTTGACTGTTCAGAGCCAGTGTGATATAAATGAAGACCACGTCCACATAGAGACGCCTCAGTTTTCATCGTGTTGGTGCTTCCTGGAAGCAGAGTTTTGGAGCCTGAAAACCTGGGCCATTAATGAAACATGTGAGGAACGCCACAGTGCAGATGTTCCCTTTAACTTGTAAAAAGGTGAGGCTGTAAGCTGGTGTTTAGCCTAAGTTTGGCTTTATGAAAGGAAAGGATTCAGAATGCATCGCTTACGGTGAGAGGCAGCTAATGAAGCATAAAACCAAGCACGGTTTTAGCATGGGGGAGGGGTGTCCACAGCTTTTGGCTAGTTGCATGAAGGGGATTCCTCAGGGAATAGAGCAGAGTGGTGCAAGTTATGTCAGATCAAGCCTCCTTCATCTCTGCAGAACATATAAAACAAACTGAGGTTAACCGCAGAGCTTCACAGGATGAAATGACATCATTCAGAGGTGGAAGTCTGGTAAGCCTGTCCTCCATCTGCCACAACTCCTTCTGACTGACAGTTTTCGTCCATTCCACTTCATTTACTGCACTTTTGTCCCTCTGCACTCTCCTTCATGGCTTCATATAACCTGGTCTCTGGTCTGGACTCTGCTCTGGACTCTGGAATCTGCTCTGGATGCTGGTCTCTGGTCTGGACTCTGCTCTGGACTCTGTACTCTGGTCTGGACTCTGGTCTCTGGTCTGGACTCTGGACTCTGGTCTCTGGCCTGGACTCTGGACTCTGGACTCTGGTCTGGACTCTGGACTCTGGTCTGGACTCTGGTCTGAACTCTGGAATCTGGTCTGGACTCTGGTCTCTGGTCTCTGGACTCTGGTCTGGACTCTGGACTCTGGTCTGAACTCTGGTCTCTGGTCTGGATTCTGGTCTCTGGACTCTGGTCTGGACTCTGGATTCTGGTCTGGACTCTGGACTCTGCTCTGGACTCTGGACTCTACTCTGGACTCTGGTCTCTGGTCTGGACTCTGCTCTGGACTCTGGAATCTGCTCTGGATGCTGGTCTCTGGTCTGGACTCTGCTCTGGACTCTGGACTCTGGTCTGGACTCTGGTCTCTGGTCTGGACTCTGGACTCCGGTCTCTGGCCTGGACTCTGGACTCTGGTATGGACTCTGGACTCTGGTCTGGACTCTGGTCTGAACTCTGGACTCTGGTCTGGACTCTGGACTCTGGACTCTGGTCTGGACTCTGGACTCTGGTCTCTGGTCTCTGGACTCTGGTCTGGACTCTGGACTCTGGTCTGAACTCTGGTCTCTGGTCTGGATTCTGGTCTCTGGACTCTGGTCTGGACTCTGGTCTCTGGACTCTGGTCTGGACTCTGGATTCTGGTCTGGACTCTGGACTCTGCTCTGGACTCTGGACTCTACTTTGGACTCTGGTCTCTGGTCTGGACTCTGCTCTGGACTCTGGAATCTGCTCTGGATGCTGGTCTCTGGTCTGGACTCTGCTCTGGACTCTGGACTCTGGTCTGGACTCTGGTCTCTGGTCTGGACTCTGGACTCTGGAATCTGCTCTGGACTCTGGACTCTGGTCTGGACTCTGGTCTCTGGCCTAGACTCTGGACTCTGGTATGGACTCTGGACTCTGGTCTGATCTCTGGACTCTGGTCTGGACTCTGGTCTCTGGACTCTGGTCTGGACTCTGGACTCTGGTCTGGACTCTGGTCTCTGGTCTGGATTCTGGTCTCTGGACTCTGGTCTGGACTCTGGTCTCTGGACTCTGGTCTGGACTCTGGACTCTGGTCTGGTCTCTGGACTCTGGTCTGGTCTCTGGACTCTGTTCTGGACTCTGGTCTGGACTCTGGACTCTGGACTCTGGTCTGGACTCTGGTCTCTGGTCTGGACTCTGCTCTGGACTCTGGAATCTGCTCTGGATTCTGGTCTCTGGTCTGGACTCTGCTCTGGACTCTGGACTCTGGACTCTGTTCCGGACTCTGGTCTCTGGTCTGGACTCTGGACTCTGGTCTGGACTCTGGACTCTGGTCTGAACTCTGGACTCTGGTCTCTGGTCTCTGGTCTGGATTCTGGTCTCTGGACTCTGGTCTGGACTCAGGTCTCTGGACTCTGGTCTGGACTCTGGTCTCTGGTCTGGATTCTGGTCTCTGGACTCTGGTCTGGACTCTGGTCTCTGGACTCTGGACTCTGGTCTGGACTCTGGACTCTGGACTCTGGTCTGGACTCTGGTCTCTGGTCTGGACCCTGCTCTGGACTCTGGAATCTGCTCTGGATGCTGGTCTCTGGTCTGGACTCTGCTCTGGACTCTGGATTCTGGACTCTGGTCTGGACTCTGCTCTGGACTCTGGATTCTGGACTCTGGTCTGGACTCTGGTCTCTGGTCTGTACTCTGGACTCTGGAATCTGCTCTGGACTCTGGACTCTGGTCTGGACTCTGGTCTCTGGCCTGGACTCTGGACTCTGGACTCTGGTCTGGACTCTGGTCTCTGGTCTGGATTCTGGTCTCTGGACTCTGGTCTGGACTCTGGTCACTGGACTCTGGTCTGGACTCTGGACTCTGGTCTTGACTATGGACTCTGGACTCTGGTCTGGACTCTGGACTCTGGTCTGGACTCTGGTCTGGACTCTGGTCTGGACTCTGGACTCTGGACTCTGGACTCTGGACTTTGGACTCTGGTCTGGACTCTGGACTCTGTTCTGGACTCTGGTCTGGACTCTGGGCTGGACTCTGGACTCTGGTCTGGACTTTGGTCTGGACTCTGGACTCTGGGCTGGACTCTGGACTCTGGCCTGGACTCTGGTCTCTGGACTCTGGTCTGGACTCTGGTCTCTGGTCTGGATTCTGGTCTCTGGACACTGGTCTGGACTCCGGTCTCTGGAATCTGCTCTGGACTCTAGACTCTGGTCTGGACTCTGGTCTCTGGCCTGGACTCTGGACTCTGGTCTGGACTCTGGACTCTGGTCTGATCTCTGGACTCTGGTCTGGACTCTGGTCTCTAGACTCTGGTCTGGACTCTGGACTCTGGTCTGGACTCTGGTCTCTGGTCTGGATTCTGGTCTCTGGACTCTGGTCTGGACTCTGGTCTCTGGACTCTGGTCTGGACTCTGGTCTCTGGTCTGGATTCTGGTCTCTGGACTCTGGTCTGGACTCTGGACTCTGGACTCTGGTCTGGACTCTGGTCTGGTCTGGACTCTGGTCTGGTCTCTGGACTCTGTTCTGGACTCTGGTCTGGACTCTGGACTCTGGACTCTGGCCTGGACTCTGGTCTCTGGTCTGGACTCTGCTCTGGACTCTGGAATCTGCTCTGCATTCTGGTCTCTGGTCTGGACTCTGCTCTGGACTCTGGACTCTGGACTCTGGACTCTGTTCTGGACTCTGGTCTCTGGTCTGGACTCTGGACTCTGGACTCTGGACTCTGGTCTGGACTCTGGACTCTGGTCTGGACTCTGGTCTCTGGCCTGGACTCTGGACTCTGGACTCTGGTCTGGACTCATGTCTCTGGCCTGGACTCTGGACTCTGGACTCTGGTCTGAACTCTGGACTCTGGTCTGGACTCTGGTCTCTGGTCTCTGGTCTCTGGTCTGGATTCTGGTCTCTGGACTCTGGTCTGGACTCTGGTCTCTGGACTCTGGTCTGGACTCTGGTCTCTGGTCTGGATTCTGGTCTCTGGACTCTGGTCTGGACTCTGGTCTCTGGACTCTGGTCTGGACTCTGGTCTGGACTCTGGTCTCTGGTCTGGACTCTGGACTCTGGAATCTGCTCTGGACTCTGGAATCTGGTCTGGACTCTGGTCTCTGGCCTGGACTCTGGACTCTGGTCTGGACTCTGGTCTCTGGTCTGGATTCTGGTCTCTGGACTCTGGTCTGGACTCTGCTCTGGACTCTGGATTCTGGACTCTGGTCTGGACTCTGGACTCTGGACTCTGGTCTGGACTCTGGTCTCTGGTCTGGACTCTGCTCTGGACTCTGGAATCTGCTCTGGATTCTGGTCTCTGGTCTGGACTCTGCTCTGGACTCTGGACTCTGGACTCTGTTCTGGACTCTGGTCTCTGGTCTGGACTCTGGACTCTGGACTCTGGACTCTGGTCTGGACTCTGGACTCTGGTCTGGACTCTGGTCTCTGGCCTGGACTCTGGACTCTGGACTCTGGACTCTGGACTCTGGTCTGGACTCTGGTCTCTGGCCTGGTCTCTGGTCTGGATTCTGGTCTCTGGACTCTGGTCTGGACTCTGGACTCTGGACTCTGGTCTGGACTCTGGTCTCTGGTCTGGACCCTGCTCTGGACTCTGGAATCTGCTCTGGATGCTGGTCTCTGGTCTGGACTCTGCTCTGGACTCTGGATTCTGGACTCTGGTCTGGACTCTGGTCTCTGGTCTGGACTCTGGACTCTGGAATCTGCTCTGGACTCTGGAATCTGGTCTGGATTCTGGTCTCTGGACTCTGGTCTGGACTCTGGTCACTGGACTCTGGTCTGGACTCTGGACTCTGGTCTTGACTATGGACTCTGGACTCTGGTCTGGACTCTGGACTCTGGTCTGGACTCTGGTCTGGACTCTGGTCTGGACTCTGGACTCTGGACTCTGGACTCTGGACTCTGGTCTGGACTCTGGACTCTGTTCTGGACTCTGGTCTGGACTCTGGGCTGGACTCTGGACTCTGGTCTGGACTTTGGTCTGGACTCTGGACTCTGGGCTGGACTCTGGACTCTGGCCTGGACTCTGGTCTCTGGACTCTGGTCTGGACTCTGGTCTCTGGTCTGGATTCTGGTCTCTGGACACTGGTCTGGACTCCGGTCTCTGGAATCTGCTCTGGACTCTTGACTCTGGTCTGGACTCTGGTCTCTGGCCTGGACTCTGGACTCTGGTCTGGACTCTGGACTCTGGTCTGATCTCTGGACTCTGGTCTGGACTCTGGTCTCTAGACTCTGGTCTGGACTCTGGACTCTGGTCTGGACTCTGGTCTCTGGTCTGGATTCTGGTCTCTGGACTCTGGTCTGGACTCTGGTCTCTGGACTCTGGTCTGGACTCTGGTCTCTGGTCTGGATTCTGGTCTCTGGACTCTGGTCTGGACTCTGGACTCTGGACTCTGGTCTGGACTCTGGTCTGGTCTGGACTCTGGTCTGGTCTCTGGACTCTGTTCTGGACTCTGGTCTGGACTCTGGACTCTGGACTCTGGCCTGGACTCTGGTCTCTGGTCTGGACTCTGCTCTGGACTCTGGAATCTGCTCTGCATTCTGGTCTCTGGTCTGGACTCTGCTCTGGACTCTGGACTCTGGACTCTGTTCTGGACTCTGGTCTCTGGTCTGGACTCTGGACTCTGGACTCTGGACTCTGGTCTGGACTCTGGACTCTGGTCTGGACTCTGGTCTCTGGCCTGGACTCTGGACTCTGGACTCTGGTCTGGACTCTGGTCTCTGGCCTGGACTCTGGACTCTGGACTCTGGTCTGACTCTGGTCTGAACTCTGGACTCTGGTCTGGACTCTGGTCTCTGGTCTCTGGTCTGGATTCTGGTCTCTGGACTCTGGTCTGGACTCTGGTCTCTGGACTCTGGTCTGGACTCTGGTCTCTGGTCTGGATTCTGGTCTCTGGACTCTGGTCTGGACTCTGGTCTCTGGACTCTGGTCTGGACTCTGGTCTGGACTCTGGTCTCTGGTCTGGACTCTGGTCTCTGGACTCTGGTCTGGACTCTGGACTCTGGTCTGGTCTGGACTCTGGTCTGGTCTCTGGACTCTGTTCTGGACTCTGGTCTGGACTCTGGACTCTGGACTCTGGCCTGGACTCTGGTCTCTGGTCTGGACTCTGCTCTGGACTCTGGAATCTGCTCTGCATTCTGGTCTCTGGTCTGGACTCTGCTCTGGACTCTGGACTCTGGACTCTGGACTCTGTTCTGGACTCTGGTCTCTGGTCTGGACTCTGGACTCTGGACTCTGGTCTGGACTCTGGACTCTGGTCTGGACTCTGGTCTCTGGCCTGGACTCTGGACTCTGGACTCTGGTCTGGACTCTGGTCTCTGGCCTGGACTCTGGACTCTGGACTCTGGTCTGACTCTGGTCTGAACTCTGGACTCTGGTCTGGACTCTGGTCTCTGGTCTCTGGTCTGGATTCTGGTCTCTGGACTCTGGTCTGGACTCTGGTCTCTGGACTCTGGTCTGGACTCTGGTCTCTGGTCTGGATTCTGGTCTCTGGACTCTGGTCTGGACTCTGGTCTCTGGACTCTGGTCTGGACTCTGGTCTGGACTCTGGTCTCTGGTCTGGACTCTGGACTCTGGAATCTGCTCTGGACTCTGGAATCTGGTCTGGACTCTGGTCTCTGGCCTGGACTCTGGACTCTGGTCTGGACTCTGGTCTCTGGTCTGGATTCTGGTCTCTGGACTCTGGTCTGGACTCTGCTCTGGACTCTGGATTCTGGACTCTGGTCTGGACTCTGGACTCTGGACTCTGGTCTGGACTCTGGTCTCTGGTCTGGACTCTGCTCTGGACTCTGGAATCTGCTCTGGATTCTGGTCTCTGGTCTGGACTCTGCTCTGGACTCTGGACTCTGGACTCTGTTCTGGACTCTGGTCTCTGGTCTGGACTCTGGACTCTGGACTCTGGACTCTGGTCTGGACTCTGGACTCTGGTCTGGACTCTGGTCTCTGGCCTGGACTCTGGACTCTGGACTCTGGACTCTGGTCTGGACTCTGGTCTCTGGCCTGGTCTCTGGTCTGGATTCTGGTCTCTGGACTCTGGTCTGGACTCTGGTCTCTGGACTCTGGACTCTGGTCTGGACTCTGGACTCTGGACTCTGGTCTGGACTCTGGTCTGGACTCTGGACTCTGGACTCTGGTCTGGACTCTGGTCTCTGGTCTGGACCCTGCTCTGGACTCTGGAATCTGCTCTGGATGCTGGTCTCTGGTCTGGACTCTGCTCTGGACTCTGGATTCTGGACTCTGGTCTGGACTCTGGTCTCTGGTCTGGACTCTGGACTCTGGAATCTGCTCTGGACTCTGGAATCTGGTCTGGACTCTGGTCTCTGGCCTGGACTCTGGACTCTGGACTCTGGTCTGGACTCTGCTCTGGACTCTGGACTCTGGACTCTGGACTCTGTTCTGGACTCTGGTCTCTGGTCTGGACTCTGGACTCTGGACTCTGGACTCTGGTCTGGACTCTGGACTCTGGTCTGGACTCTGGTCTCTGGCCTGGACTCTGGACTCTGGACTCTGGTCTGGACTCTGGTCTCTGGCCTGGACTCTGGACTCTGGACTCTGGTCTGACTCTGGTCTGGACTCTGGTCTCTGGTCTGGACCCTGCTCTGGACTCTGGAATCTGCTCTGGATGCTGGTCTCTGGTCTGGACTCTGCTCTGGACTCTGGATTCTGGACTCTGGTCTGGACTCTGGTCTCTGGTCTGGACTCTGGACTCTGGAATCTGCTCTGGACTCTGGACTCTGGTCTGGACTCTGGTCTCTGGCCTGGACTCTGGACTCTGGTCTCTGGTCTCTGGTCTGGATTCTGGTCTCTGGACTCTGGTCTGGACTCTGGTCTCTGGACTCTGGTCTGGACTCTGGTCTCTGGTCTGGATTCTGGTCTCTGGACTCTGGTCTGGACTCTGGTCTCTGGACTCTGGTCTGGACTCTGGTCTGGACTCTGGTCTCTGGTCTGGACTCTGGACTCTGGTCTGGTCTCTGGACTCTGTTCTGGACTCTGGTCTGGACTCTGGACTCTGGACTCTGGCCTGGACTCTGGTCTCTGGTCTGGACTCTGCTCTGGACTCTGGAATCTGCTCTGCATTCTGGTCTCTGGTCTGGACTCTGCTCTGGACTCTGGACTCTGTTCTGGACTCTGGTCTCTGGTCTGGACTCTGGACTCTGGACTCTGGTCTGGACTCTGGACTCTGGTCTGGACTCTGGTCTCTGGCCTGGACTCTGGACTCTGGACTCTGGTCTGGACTCTGGTCTCTGGCCTGGACTCTGGACTCTGGACTCTGGTCTGACTCTGGTCTGAACTCTGGACTCTGGTCTGGACTCTGGTCTCTGGTCTCTGGTCTGGATTCTGGTCTCTGGACTCTGGTCTGGACTCTGGTCTCTGGACTCTGGTCTGGACTCTGGTCTCTGGTCTGGATTCTGGTCTCTGGACTCTGGTCTGGACTCTGGTCTCTGGACTCTGGTCTGGACTCTGGTCTGGACTCTGGTCTCTGGTCTGGACTCTGGACTCTGGAATCTGCTCTGGACTCTGGAATCTGGTCTGGACTCTGGTCTCTGGCCTGGACTCTGGACTCTGGTCTGGACTCTGGTCTCTGGTCTGGATTCTGGTCTCTGGACTCTGGTCTGGACTCTGCTCTGGACTCTGGATTCTGGACTCTGGTCTGGACTCTGGACTCTGGACTCTGGTCTGGACTCTGGTCTCTGGTCTGGACTCTGCTCTGGACTCTGGAATCTGCTCTGGATTCTGGTCTCTGGTCTGGACTCTGCTCTGGACTCTGGACTCTGGACTCTGTTCTGGACTCTGGTCTCTGGTCTGGACTCTGGACTCTGGACTCTGGACTCTGGTCTGGACTCTGGACTCTGGTCTGGACTCTGGTCTCTGGCCTGGACTCTGGACTCTGGACTCTGGTCTGGACTCTGGTCTCTGGCCTGGTCTCTGGTCTGGATTCTGGTCTCTGGACTCTGGTCTGGACTCTGGTCTCTGGACTCTGGACTCTGGTCTGGACTCTGGACTCTGGACTCTGGTCTGGACTCTGGTCTGGACTCTGGACTCTGGACTCTGGTCTGGACTCTGGTCTCTGGTCTGGACCCTGCTCTGGACTCTGGAATCTGCTCTGGATGCTGGTCTCTGGTCTGGACTCTGCTCTGGACTCTGGATTCTGGACTCTGGTCTGGACTCTGGTCTCTGGTCTGGACTCTGGACTCTGGAATCTGCTCTGGACTCTGGAATCTGGTCTGGACTCTGGTCTCTGGCCTGGACTCTGGACTCTGGACTCTGGTCTGGACTCTGCTCTGGACTCTGGACTCTGGACTCTGGACTCTGTTCTGGACTCTGGTCTCTGGTCTGGACTCTGGACTCTGGACTCTGGACTCTGGTCTGGACTCTGGACTCTGGTCTGGACTCTGGTCTCTGGCCTGGACTCTGGACTCTGGACTCTGGTCTGGACTCTGGTCTCTGGCCTGGACTCTGGACTCTGGACTCTGGTCTGACTCTGGTCTGGACTCTGGTCTCTGGTCTGGACCCTGCTCTGGACTCTGGAATCTGCTCTGGATGCTGGTCTCTGGTCTGGACTCTGCTCTGGACTCTGGATTCTGGACTCTGGTCTGGACTCTGGTCTCTGGTCTGGACTCTGGACTCTGGAATCTGCTCTGGACTCTGGACTCTGGTCTGGACTCTGGTCTCTGGCCTGGACTCTGGACTCTGGTCTCTGGTCTCTGGTCTGGATTCTGGTCTCTGGACTCTGGTCTGGACTCTGGTCTCTGGACTCTGGTCTGGACTCTGGTCTCTGGTCTGGATTCTGGTCTCTGGACTCTGGTCTGGACTCTGGTCTCTGGACTCTGGTCTGGACTCTGGTCTGGACTCTGGTCTCTGGTCTGGACTCTGGACTCTGGTCTGGTCTGGACTCTGGTCTGGTCTCTGGACTCTGTTCTGGACTCTGGTCTGGACTCTGGACTCTGGACTCTGGCCTGGACTCTGGTCTCTGGTCTGGACTCTGCTCTGGACTCTGGAATCTGCTCTGCATTCTGGTCTCTGGTCTGGACTCTGCTCTGGACTCTGGACTCTGTTCTGGACTCTGGTCTCTGGTCTGGACTCTGGACTCTGGACTCTGGTCTGGACTCTGGACTCTGGTCTGGACTCTGGTCTCTGGCCTGGACTCTGGACTCTGGACTCTGGTCTGGACTCTGGTCTCTGGCCTGGACTCTGGACTCTGGACTCTGGTCTGACTCTGGTCTGAACTCTGGACTCTGGTCTGGACTCTGGTCTCTGGTCTCTGGTCTGGATTCTGGTCTCTGGACTCTGGTCTGGACTCTGGTCTCTGGACTCTGGTCTGGACTCTGGTCTCTGGTCTGGATTCTGGTCTCTGGACTCTGGTCTGGACTCTGGTCTCTGGACTCTGGTCTGGACTCTGGTCTGGACTCTGGTCTCTGGTCTCTGGTCTGGACTCTGGACTCTGGAATCTGCTCTGGACTCTGGAATCTGGTCTGGACTCTGGTCTCTGGCCTGGACTCTGGACTCTGGTCTGGACTCTGGTCTCTGGTCTGGATTCTGGTCTCTGGACTCTGGTCTGGACTCTGCTCTGGACTCTGGATTCTGGACTCTGGTCTGGACTCTGGACTCTGGACTCTGGTCTGGACTCTGGTCTCTGGTCTGGACTCTGCTCTGGACTCTGGAATCTGCTCTGGATTCTGGTCTCTGGTCTGGACTCTGCTCTGGACTCTGGACTCTGGACTCTGTTCTGGACTCTGGTCTCTGGTCTGGACTCTGGACTCTGGACTCTGGACTCTGGTCTGGACTCTGGACTCTGGTCTGGACTCTGGTCTCTGGCCTGGACTCTGGACTCTGGACTCTGGTCTGGACTCTGGTCTCTGGCCTGGTCTCTGGTCTGGATTCTGGTCTCTGGACTCTGGTCTGGACTCTGGTCTCTGGACTCTGGACTCTGGTCTGGACTCTGGACTCTGGACTCTGGTCTGGACTCTGGTCTGGACTCTGGACTCTGGACTCTGGTCTGGACTCTGGTCTCTGGTCTGGACCCTGCTCTGGACTCTGGAATCTGCTCTGGATGCTGGTCTCTGGTCTGGACTCTGCTCTGGACTCTGGATTCTGGACTCTGGTCTGGACTCTGGTCTCTGGTCTGGACTCTGGACTCTGGTCTGGACTCTGGTCTCTGGTCTCTGGTCTGGATTCTGGTCTCTGGACTCTGGTCTGGACTCTGGTCTCTGGACTCTGGTCTGGACTCTGGTCTCTGGTCTGGATTCTGGTCTCTGGACTCTGGTCTGGACTCTGGTCTCTGGACTCTGGTCTGGACTCTGGTCTGGACTCTGGTCTCTGGTCTCTGGTCTGGACTCTGGACTCTGGAATCTGCTCTGGACTCTGGAATCTGGTCTGGACTCTGGTCTCTGGCCTGGACTCTGGACTCTGGTCTGGACTCTGGTCTCTGGTCTGGATTCTGGTCTCTGGACTCTGGTCTGGACTCTGCTCTGGACTCTGGATTCTGGACTCTGGTCTGGACTCTGGACTCTGGACTCTGGTCTGGACTCTGGTCTCTGGTCTGGACTCTGCTCTGGACTCTGGAATCTGCTCTGGATTCTGGTCTCTGGTCTGGACTCTGCTCTGGACTCTGGACTCTGGACTCTGTTCTGGACTCTGGTCTCTGGTCTGGACTCTGGACTCTGGACTCTGGACTCTGGTCTGGACTCTGGACTCTGGTCTGGACTCTGGTCTCTGGCCTGGACTCTGGACTCTGGACTCTGGTCTGGACTCTGGTCTCTGGCCTGGTCTCTGGTCTGGATTCTGGTCTCTGGACTCTGGTCTGGACTCTGGTCTCTGGACTCTGGACTCTGGTCTGGACTCTGGACTCTGGACTCTGGTCTGGACTCTGGTCTGGACTCTGGACTCTGGACTCTGGTCTGGACTCTGGTCTCTGGTCTGGACCCTGCTCTGGACTCTGGAATCTGCTCTGGATGCTGGTCTCTGGTCTGGACTCTGCTCTGGACTCTGGATTCTGGACTCTGGTCTGGACTCTGGTCTCTGGTCTGGACTCTGGACTCTGGAATCTGCTCTGGACTCTGGAATCTGGTCTGGACTCTGGTCTCTGGCCTGGACTCTGGACTCTGGACTCTGGTCTGGACTCTGGTCTCTGGTCTGGATTCTGGATTCTGGTCTCTGGACTCTGGTCTGGACTCTGGTCACTGGACTCTGGTCTGGACTCTGGACTCTGGTCTGGACTATGGACTCTGGACTCTGGACTCTGGTCTGGACTCTGGTCTGAATTCTGGACTCTGGTCTGGACTCTGGTCTGGACTCTGGACTCTGGTCTGGACTTTGGTCTGGACTCTGGACTCTGGACTCTGGCCTGGACTCTGGTCTCTGGACTCTGGACTCTGGTCTGGACTCTGGTCTCTGGTCTGGATTCTGGTCTCTGGACTCTGGTCTGGACTCTGGTCTCTGGACTCTGGTCTGGACTCTGGACTCTGGTCTGGATTCTGGTCTCTGGACTCTGGTCTGGACTCTGGTCTCTGGACTCTGGTCTGGACTCTGGTCTCTGGTCTGGGTTCTGGTCTCTGGACTCTGGTCTGGACTCTGGTCTGGACTCTGGTCTCTGGTCTGGATTCTGGTCTGTGGACTCTGGTCTGGACTCTGGTCTGGACTCTGGACTCTGGTCTGGACTCTGGTCTCTGGACTCTGGTCTGGACTCTGGTCTCTGGTCTGGATTCTGGTCTCTGGACTCTGGTCTGGACTCTGGTCTCTGGACTCTGGTCTGGACTCTGGTCTCTGGTCTGGATTCTGGACTCTGGACTCTGGTCTGGACTCTGGACTCTGGTCTGGACTCTGGTCTGGACTCTGGACTCTGGTCTGGATTCTGGACTCTGGACTCTGGTCTGGACTCTGGTCTGAACTCTGGACTCTGGTCTGGACTCTGGACTCTGGACTCTGGTCTGGATTCTGGTCTGGATTCTGGTCCCTGGACTCTGGTCTGGACTCTGGTCTGGACTCAGGACTCTGGACTCTTGTCTGGACTCTGGTCTGGATTCTGGTCTCTGGACTCTGGTCTGGACTCTGGACTCTGGTCTGGACTCTGGACTCTGGTCTGGATTCTGGTCTCTGGACTCTGGTCTGGACTCTGGTCTGGACTCTGGACTCTGGTCTGGACTCTGGACTCTGGACTCTGGTCTGGACTCTGGTCTGGACTCTGGACTCTGGTCTGGATTCTGGTCTCTGGACTCTGGTCTGGACTCTGGACTCTGGTCTGGACTCTGGACTCTGGACTCTGGTCTGGACTCTGGTCTGGACTCTGGACTCTGGTCTGGATTCTGGTCTCTGGACTCTGGTCTGGACTCTGGACTCTGGTCTGGACTCTGGACTCTGGTCTGGACTCTGGACTCTGGCCTGTCTTCGTGTCTCACCAGGCAAATGAAAAGATCATCTGCGATGGCGCTGCGTCATTCTTCTTATAAAAATGAAATTTATTCCTTGAAATAAATCTCAGAATAGTTGTGATCTCCAAGTCGTTCCTTCGCACCAGTCAGCCTGGAATCACTGATTATTTACATTTTTAACGAACGCAGAGAGCCATTCTGTTTTTATCCTCTTCTACGTTCGTTGGACGCTTCAGTCGTTCCATCCACAACTTCTTCTCTTTTTACAGGCCTTTTTTTTGTTTCCCTCCTCTTCCAGAGAGATACCCACCTTCTATCCATGGACGTGTGTATTATAAATACCAAAACGGAATCTATGAAATGCACTTTATTTATCACTGGCATTTTCCACATAATCAGGACCAGAAAGATCTGCTTTAAATGCCATTATTGCTTCAGGCGTCTTCTCTCTAACCAAGTTATCTGTCCTCCTGGTTCTTAGAGCAAAGCTCCAACAATGCAGAGACAGGAAAACGATCGCTCACCAGTAAGCCACTTTTCATCTTCCCATCAGCTGAACTTTCAACACAATGTTAAAATCCTGTTAAACCAATCACACCTTGTCATTGTGACTTTCATATATCTCAGAAATAATATTGTTAAATTTAATAAGGTGGGATCCTGGGGTTCAATAGACACAACTAATCAATGTATTTTTTATCTCTCAACATTAGTCGCGATTGTTAAACATTCCATCAATAGCCTGATTCATATTTTCAATCAGTTTACATTTAAGAAGGCTCCTCGCCAGCAGTGCAACGCCACCTCCCCTTTTAGAGCCTAGTGCCAGTTTTGTGCCATCTTCTGGCCAGCCTCTTGTTTGGTAACGTGTGATGTGTTTGCTGAGAAATGCACATCATCTTGGGACATGTGGTTATTTTCATACGTTCTCTCTGTAAATTCCAAAACCTTTCGATCACCTGTAGCTGAAGGTATCGGCAGTTTTTTTTACTGTGAGTGGATGCTCTGGCTTCCTTGTCTGTCCAGGTGGTGGTCTGATGAGCCTATTATACTCCATCCTAGTTCGGATCTATGTGTGAAAAGTTTTGTCCCTGTTGTGTTTTCAAAATAATGGAAACACCTGCTCAGAAAGGTGTGTGTGTGTGTTGATCTTGTAAGTTGCAGAATTTTGGCTTCCCAACGGCCTTGGGCCGGTGCAAACCCCCCCAGAACAGAAGAAGAGATGTTGATAGACGCTCTGTCCCTCTTCTCATCCACCCCCAGTCCCCTCCCACATGGCTTGCCGCCTCCCTGGACTTTGTGTGTCTTTGTCTGAGTATGTGCTTCAGTGTACAAGATTTTTTTCTCTGTCTCTTCAGGCTGCGTCATCTAGTGGCACGGCCCGGAGTTACATGACCTTTTTTCCCTCGACCCCCATGATCCCATGTATCTCTGTTCTCATCTGTTCTAAGGCGGCGCCGGTAAAACTGGCTGCGTGGCCTGAGCTTTAGCTTGGTTCTGGATTCTTTTTTTGTCATTAAGGTTACATGTCTGTATGTCTAACCTTGGACGAGCTGGCTTGAACCTTGAATTTCCCCTCAGGGATGAATAAAGTATCTTTGATGTGATTTGATTTGATTTCCTTATGAACCTGGGTCCCAAGAGGAACTGAGTGCTGGTGACACTGCAAGTAGTCCAGCAGAAACTGGTCAGGCGATGATGTAGTTATAAAAGGAATTTATTACAAGGTTCAAGATGAGAGTAGAGTTTAGAGATGCGTTGTCGATGCGTTGTAGAGTGGAGTCTCCCCTCACCCGCTTCCAGCCATGTGCATGTGCGCACTTCTTTGTAGCTTGGTCAATGCCTTGAATGCACGTTTAATTAACATGTCCAGAAGGATGACAAGAAAAACCACACTTCCCAGGACTAAGAGCCAATGCTGATAGGACCCCTACATCACAGTCTTGAAGGGGTGGTAGTTTCTGAGGTGAGGCTACAGAAATTCTGTTTCTGTCGTTGGAAGGTAAGACTTGTCCACCGGTATAAAGTAACGACTAGAGACCGGCTGTAGTTGGATGTAGCTCTCAGAATGGAGTCCTCGAACTTGTAGACTATGAATGCTCTTGCTCGATATGATTGTGTCATGCACAATGTGTTGGGCATCCACAGTTTTTCCAAGTACAGATGTGGAGTCGCTGTGTGTCCAGTATTGCATATGTGAGTATTTCTCTGTGTGGTTCTCGTACTGAAGGCACAAAGATGGGACAATATTTGAAGCAGCAGAAGCCTGTTGTGTTGATGTATGGGACATGACCTTGTGTATATCCTGGCTTGCACATTCTGCTGTGGAAGCAGAGACATCTGTTGTTGCTTCCTGTCTTAATGCAGCCAGGTTGGATGAAAGCAGTTGCGCGTGTTAAACATGTGTCACCTCTTACAATCCTTGGTCATGTGACCTTTTCTCGAGCATCCGAAGCAGAGCAGATTTTCATGGATTAATGTCCTTTCATCGTCAGCACTCTTTGCTTTAAAGGTTGGACACCTTGTGATGCCAGGAGCTTCACTTTTACCAACAGAGCAAGGTGATTCTGGTTTACTGCTGTTCGTTTCTCGTTTCTCCTGAGTGAAACTCTTTGATTGTGTTTTTCTGTGGAAGGTTTTAGCTCTCTTTTAAGCTCAATCTTCTGCTGGTCTGAAATTTATCAACAGTGGAGAGGCAAAGGGTTACAGGCTCTTTGTGCCTTTTTGCTCAGAAATTCTGCAAAGCATGCAACATCTGGAGAGCTGCCAGATGTGTCAAGTTCATCCACAACTCTTTGACTCAATTTGCACACAATCCATTCTGGCATTTTTTTTTAGCATCTTGTGATTTTCTTCACAATCATTAAGGATAGCGAGTCGCTTCAGTGCACCCTTGTAGAAAGCCATCAAACTCTCATACTGTTAGTGGTTCGTTAGTGCTGATCTTTTTAAGAGGACACATGTTCCCACTTGGTGGGTGGGGTTTTATGTTGACAATGACATCTACCTATCTGCAAACCTTAAAGCGTCACCACTAAACGTGGTGGTTCAGGGACTGGCAAGCAGTTCATACTGTGCTAAACGGGTAAGTGTCATTTCAGGAACTGCTTGGCAAGGTTGGAAGGAAGCAGCATCTGTATTTAACTGCATATACACTGCTCAAAAAACTAAAGGGAACACTAAAGTAACACGTTGTAGATCTGAATGAATGAAATATTTTTCTTAAATACTTTGTTCTTTCCATAGTTGAATGTGCTGACAACAAAATCACACAAAAATGATCAATGAAAATCCTATCAACCCATGGAGGTCTGGATTTGGAGTTCTACTCCAAATGAAAGTGGAAAAACACACTACAGGGTGATCCAACTTTGATGTAATGTCCTTTAAATAAGTCAGAATGAGGCTCAGTAGTGTGTGTGGCCTCCGCGTGCCTGTATGACCTCCCTACAACATCTGGGCATGCTCCTGATGAGGCGGTGGATGTTCTCCTGAGGTATCTCCTCCCAGACCTGGACTAAAGCATTTGCCAACTCCTGGACAGTCTGTGGTGCAACTTGGCGTTGGTGGATGGAGCGAGACATGATGTCCCAGATGTGCTCAATTGGATTCAGGTCTGGGGAACGGGCGGGCCAGTCCATAACATCAATGTCTTCGTGTTGCAGGAACTGCTGACACACTCCAGCCACATGAGGTCTAGTATTGTCTTGCATTAGGAGGAACCCAGGGCCAACCGCACCAGCATATGGTCCCACAAGGGGTCTGAGGATCTCGTCTCGGTACCTAATGGCAGTCAGGCTACCTCTGGCAAGCACATGGAGGGCTGTGCGGCCCTCCAAAGAAATGCCCCACCACACCATTACTGACCCACTGCCAAACCGGTCCTGCTGGAGGATGTTGCAGGCAGCAGAACGTTCTCCACAGCGTCTCCAGACTCTGTCACATCTGTCACATGTGCTCAGTGTGAACCTGCTTCCATCTGTGAAGAGCACAGGACACCAATGGGGAATTTGCCAATCTTGGTGTTCTCTGGCAAATGCCAAACGTCCTGCATGGTGTTGGGCTTGAAGCAAAACCCCCACCTATGGACGTCGGGCCCTCATACCACCCTCATGGAGTCTGTTTCTGTTGGAGCAGACACATGCACATTTGTGGCCTGCTGGAGCTCATTTTACCTCCTTCTTTGTGCAAGGAGGAACAGGAGGAGCACTGCCAGAGCGTGCTCCTCCTGTTCCTCCTTGCACAAAGACTGAGGTAGCGGTCCTGCTGCTGGGTTGTTGCCCTCCCACGGCCTCCTCCACGTCTCCTGATGTACTGTATGTCTCCTGGTAGCGCCTCCATGCTCTGGACACTACGCTGACAGACACAGCAAACCTTCTTGCCACAGCCGGCATTGATGTGCCATCCTGGATGAGCTGCACTACCTGAGCCACTTGTGTGGGTTGTAGACTCCGTCTCATGCTACCACTACAGTGAAAGCACCGCCAGCATTCAGACCAAAACATCAGCCAGAAAGCATCGGAACTGAGAAGTGGTCTGTGGTCACCACCTGCAGAACCACTCCATTATTGGGTGTGTCTTGCCAGTTGCCTATAATTTCCACCTGTTGTCTATTCCATTTGCACAACAGCATGTGGAACTGATTGTCAATCAGTGTTGCTTCCTAAGTGGACAGTTCCATTTCATATTTCTGGTTTACTTGGAGTTACATCGTGTTGTTTAAGTGTTCCTTTTATTTATTTTAAGCAGTGTAATTCTGTTGTAAATCTTTTGTTTTTATTTGCTCAACACAAACTGCCGCTGAGGCAACCACTTTGGCCGCCTGTAACTGCTGCAGTTTTGCTCTCCTGCTCCAGCTGTTGTTGCATTTCCACTTCCTTTTTAAGTTTCCATTCATTTTCGAATATGTGCACAACTAAAACTTAGCTGTGCAAGATGTGCATGGAAGCAGAGTCAGCTGACTGGGAACAGGTTGGTAGCTGGATCTCCAATGACATGTAATGAGCTTCCCTGCAGGGATGGAAAGTCTGTTGCAATCAACAGAGTTTTCACTGTAGCAGCCACTTAGATTGACCACATGAAGTGCAGAGAGCTTCGACTGGTGCAGCTTTACTGATACATCATTTCTTCCTACTTCCTACTTCCTTCTGCTTTCATGAACACTAAGTTTGAGCTCTGCCTGCTAGTATTTTGTCTTCCACACGCGCATCTCGCAGTGGCAGCTTTTACACACGACATACAAATAATACAAAAAAACAGAAGGGAACCACAGTTACATTTCTTCTCAATTTCAATACAGAATGCAACAAGTAAATAATTTGTTTGATTTTTTTTTTACCAACTCAACAGCAACAAGACCTGCTGTTTTCATCTGGAGTGGGAATCTTATAAATACCATAACAAGATAGTCACATAACAGGAAGTAGTAACATACCAGGAAGTAGTAACATAACAGGAAGTAGTCACCATAACAGGAAGTAGTACCATAATAGGAAGTAGTCACATAACAGGAAGTAGTCACATAACAGGAAGTAGTAACATACCAGGAAGTGGTAACATAACAGGAAGTAGTAACATAACAGGAAGTAGTCACCATAACAGGAAGTAGTAACATACCAGGAAGTAGTAACATAACAGGAAGTAGTCACCATAACAAGAGTAGTCACATAACAGGAGTAGTCACATAACAGGAAGTAGTAACATAACAGGAAGTAGTCACATAACAGGAAGTGGTAACATACCAGGAAGTAGTAACATAACAGGAAGTAGTAACATAACAGGAAGTAGTCACCATAACAGGAGTAGTCACATAACAGGAAGTAGTCACATAACAGGAAGTAGTCACATAACAAGAGTAGTCACCATCACAGGAAGTAGTAACATACCAGGAAGTAGTAACATAATAGGAAGTAGTAACAGTTTATTTTGTAATAGTTTTGTTTTTTGTACCCAGGGACATTCTAAATATAATTTGTATGATTAAATTCAGGACAGTTTCTACAAATAACTAATAAACCTGAATCTTCTGCATCAGCCTGGTTGTGGTTCTGCGTCCCTAGCAGAAGCTGCATCTACAACTAACAGCCTCAGGGTTTCATTCCTAGTCACCTCTGTTTTCCAGGTAAAACCTCGGTATCTAAAGAAGTCCAGATCCAGAACTGAGACGTAGGATCAGACGGTGGGGCAGTCAGGGAGTAGCTTTTGGTCCAGAACAGCTGTGAGAAAAGGAGGAGAGAGCAGAGCATCATCCTGAGCTAAACTGGCTCAGAAATTAGCTTTGTGGCTCTGTCCATGCTTTCATCAGTCTGTCACTCCGTCACATCACACAGGATTTTTACAACAGCCAGTCCTCACCTTCATCCCAGCCTTTCCTCCCCACTGGACCTGTCCGCAGCAAACCCATACCTGATCAAGTATGAGTCGATTGTTGGTTAAATGGCACTGCAGGGGCCAAAGCGGTGAGTTGTTGATCTGAAGAGGTGGTGGAAGCTGGCAGGCCCTTCCCACAGCTGTAATGGACAGACTGTCTGCAGCCATGTTTGAGGAGAACACAGCCTGAGATGGACAAATGCATGGATTGTCATGAAGATAAAATCCCATCATTTCTCAATTATGTAGGAAAAGGTCCTGTCCGGGTAAGCAGCAGAAAACACAGTGATGAGTATTTAAGCATGTTCGCTCTTGTTTTTCTGCCTTGTTATATCAAGCTGGCATGAAGGGCAGCACTGAACTGCCAGACAATTCTAGGCCAACTTTGTCACGTTCCTCAATGTGTTCTTCATCTCGTACTACACCATTCATCACCAGGTGTTTTTGGGCCGTTTGCCTTCGGGCTTTTAGTATAGTATTTGTGTGATGTTGTCTGAGGACATGTCCTGCATCGCTGCATGATGACACTTCCCATGCGTTCCTGTTTGCATTTTCAAGAAGCTTTTCATTGGAGATGGTTTCTGGTCAGGGAAGTCTCAGCCTGGTCTTTGTGCCAGAGTGTATTGAGCTCCAAACATTTTTTTAACATTTTGAAAGCATTTCTGACCTTTTGCTTTCGTTGCCTGGCAACAACTGAACTGATAGTGTTACTTGGAGCATCAGTAGACAGTAAAGGCTAAATATACACCACTACAAAAAGCAATGTGTAAAGTTTCTGCATCAGTAAGATGGGTTTAAATATCTGAGCAAACAGCCTATTATCCAGAGTTGTTTGACAGCGACATACCGAAGGCTACACAATCATTTAGTAACAAGGTCTGCACCTTCTACCGCTTTACTTTCACTGCTTTGCCTGACTTCCCTAGCTACCCATATAGCCTGATATCCAGATGTGGCACTGGAAACTTGAGTCTGTACCTGCAGGTATTTCAGGTACTCTTCGTTGAAGCCTTCTGTCCAGCCTCTGACCTCAGCTTGTTGTGTCTTCTAGGCTTCTACATGTACATCGAGGCATCAAGGCCACGGCTGGAGGGGGACAAGGCCCGTCTGCTGTCCCCCACATTCAACAGGAACTCCAAGAGTTCCTCCTCTTCGTCATTCAGCTACAATCCAACCTACTGCTTCGCCTTCTACTACCACATGTACGGGAAACACATCGGTAAGAAATACGATGCTGCCTGTTGCAGATAAAGTTAAAATGAGGAAAGTAAATTCCCTGATTGTGTTGTTGGTTTGTCTTGTAGGAGCTTTGAACGTTTTCTTGCGTCAGAAAGGTCAAAAGGTGACGGACACCTTAGTCTGGAATCTAGTTGGTAACCAAGGTGACGAGTGGCAACAGGCCAGGATCAATATTAACCCAACCACAGCCTTTCAGGTACAGGAAATCTTCACCTGCTGCTGGAATGATTACTTATACTTTCCCTCTATGATCTTTAAGCTTTACTTTGTCCATTTGCATTATCCAGTTAAAAATCCAGATAAGAACCATTTAAACATTTCACAGATGATTGGTTGTCTTTCTTTTTCTGTGTTAGGTTAGCTGCGTTTAGATTCCCATAAATGTGTGGAAGTTTACTGTGTCTCCATCTGGACAATGGTGGTCCAGCCCACCAGTAACCCATAAAAACAGCAACTGGAAATGAAAATAATCAGATGTGTTACTTATTGATTACTGTTTTGTTCTGAGAGACATTTAGAAACTGTGCTTCCTGTCTCCTTTTTCTGTAGATGGTGATGGAGGGAGTCAGAGGCTCTGGTGTTGAAGGAGATATAGCAGTCGATGATGTCGCCATTGAGGAGGGTGAATGTAAAGACCCTCCGCCCAACAGTGAGCACCGTCACAGTTTGGTTAGGCAGCAAAATACAAAGACAGTGTTGCTCTTTCTGCCATGTTTTACTCTAACAAAGACATGTTGGCAAGCTGCTTTTATGAAATGTGTGATTTCCTTTATAAAGCCTTAGTTTGACACTAATCCCTCATAATCCACACAACGAAGCAAAAAAAGAAAAAACTCCACAGGATCCAGTTGAATAGTTTACTTTAAGCTTTGACAACAATTTGTTCAGTAGTTCCTCAAAGTATGAAAAACAAAACAAAAAATGAAATTAGAAGAAATAAAACGAGAGAATAAGGTAAAAAAAAACCGTGCGGCTCTCCTCCATACTTGCCTGACTGTCTGCACCGGTGATCACTCACCCACTAATACGCCATATTACCACCGTAGAGTCACAGCATCCTCTCGCAACTTACAAGCCATTCTTACATTAACTTAACAAAGCAGGAACAGGTTATCTCCTTTTTGAATCACATGAAATGACATGCATCTTCAATATAATGAAAACAAACACAAAATCTTTACATTCATAACTAAGTTCTTCATTTTGCTTTCTCCATTTATTAAAGATGCCATAAACTAATCCTCCAAAACACCTTCATAACTGCTGCATGTGGAACAGCCTTGTTTATTTTACACCACTAACTCTCCCAGTATCATAGATTCAGTCTGGGAAGGAGGCATTCAGCTTGCAGTCAGATTTAATGACAGATTTACCTGCTTTAACACCCTTTTTAACTCTGCGTTAAACATTGTTTGTAAATTAGCGTTTGGCAACATGACTTGTAATATTTTACCAACCATGTGGGTCGTGTTCTTAAACCTAACCATGAAGTTTTTACTGGTTAACCAAATTATGTCCTTTTGTTTCTTGAATAAAAATATATAGTTTGTAGATAACTAAACCAGGAAAGTGATTTTCCTGAATCAGTTACACAACTTTGAGCTGTGAAAGTGATTAGAAGTTAAACAACAGTGAAAAAGCTGCTGCTGCGACATAACTTTATGGATATAAAATATTTAACATGTGTTTTTCTTTCTTTTTGTCTCACACAGATCTCAGGTTGTTCGCCTCATCCTTAACACCCTCAACATGGCAACTTTGCATTAGCCTGGTTGTGATTGGCTGGCAGAGGTGACCACCCCCAAACCTCCTATCCTTCATCCCCCACCTTCCACCTGCCTACCCCACAGGAGGCCGTGACCTTTGGCTCCTCTGGTGCCCAAATCTCGCCATTCCAATACATTCCATGGCTGCAGAGCAGGTTAAGTTCAGCAGTGAGGGTTGAGCTATGGATTGCAGTTCACCCGGGTGGCCAACAGATGTCGCTGTGGGTCCCAATCAGCTACATGGTCCTCCAAGTGGAAAAGAAAAGGGGACAAATGCAGAGTCAGAGGAGGTGACTGGAGGTCTGGGGCTACAGGGGCACGTGGGCTCTCACGTTGGTAAGAATAGTTGTTTAGAGAGGACTGTCGAAGCCGAGGGTCAGTTTGTTTGGATCCATGACTAAATGCTGCTAAGACCACATGTTTACTGATCCACGTTTAAAATAAACAGTGTTTACAGAAGGGCATTAAACAGGGATTCAGATGGCTCACCGCGACGGGACCTCAGGATCCAGGTGAAGTCTCCAGACTGCTGCAGTCTGGACTCTGGTCTGGACTCTGGTCTGGTCTCTGGTCCGGTCTCTGGTCCGGTCTCTGGTCTGGACTCTGGTCTAGACTCTGGTCCGGTCTCTGGTCCGGACTCTGGTCTAGACTCTGGTCCGGTCTCTGGTCCGGTCTCTGGTCCGGACTCTGGTCCGGTCTCTGGTCTGGACTCTGGTCTAGACTCTGGTCCGGTCTCTGGTCCGGACTCTGGTCCGGTCTCTGGTCTGGACTCTGGTCTAGACTCTGGTCCGGTCTCTGGTCTGGACTCTGGTCCGGACTCTGGTCTGGACTCTGGTCTGGACTCTGGACAACTATCATGTGACTGATGGGAACCAGTACAGACTGGAAACGAGTATGAAGCTGTGTAACTGGTGTGATGCGTCCCCGACACCAACTGTCCCGTACGGCTCTTCGAGTCGCTCCCACGAGGCTCCTGCAGCGTTTCAGCGTCTCCCTGCTCCAACACACCTGGCCTGCCTCCACTTCCTGTGGGCCAGGTGTGTTGCAGCAGAGCGACACGTCCAGGTGACCCGGAATGGCCTCCGTCTGAGCTGCTCCTCCAGCAGAGAGGAGTCATCACCTTCCTCACCTACCTCCATCACCTCCCCCACCCGCCTCCCCTGCCTCCCTCACCTCCCCCACCTCCGCAGATCAGCTGAACCGCTGATGGACCGAGGCTTTTTAAAGAATCTATTTTCCATCCTCGTCTGGACTTGTGTCTGAGGGAGAGGAGTCCGCCCTCCGCCATGACATCAAAGTGCCTTCAGACTCAGAGGAACAGAGCTGCGAAGGACCACTATAATCACGGAACGCCGCTCCGTCTTCGTGGTCGGACGGAAAGCAGCCGAGAAACAAGCAGACGTCCAGCAGGCGCAGAGACGAAGCCTTTCCTCTGTCGGAAGGACTGGACGGTCTACGAGGCCAGAGTCTGGATTTTATTCATTCAAAGACTAAAAGAAGGAAAATCAGGGATTCTCTGAGAATCTGTGACTGGACACGACAGCAAAAGGACCATTTCCAGAGTCTCAGAAGCATGTTGGACACCTTCAGTCCCCTCGCACCACGAGGCGGCTGAGGAGAACCGGAATGTAGAATGGAATCTGAAGGAATCCGTCTTGGCTCTTCCTTACTAGGCAGGACTTATTTCAGTAATCTTTCCTTTTCTTTTAAGATTTATGTCAGAAAACCGGGACATGTTGAAAAAGGTTCCTGAGTTTAATGTGGGCCACGCTGCCAAAACTTCTCTTTTACAAGTTTAGGGTGAAACCAGTTTTTGAGAAGCACAAAAAATTTAGCAAACATGGAAATAAAGAAAGGAATTCATCAACAGCTAAATGAAAAACCCACTTCCAGGTTCCACGTTTCCATGGTTACACAGAGCAGGGAAGTGGAGACATGAGCGGAGCTCAGAAACAGTCACTCTGCTCCCGGGAAGCTCGGCTGCTCCCTCCTCATGCCTCCACAGATGCTGTTTCAGTTGAGATTATCTTTCTTCTCCATGTTTCTCCATCATGAGCTGGAGACCCATCCTGCTTTTCCACTTCCAGGTTGCTTTGCGGCAGTTCCCCACGCTTCAGACCAGGCTGGTCACGTGCTTCTTCCACATTTCATGGTTCTGTTTCCATCATGGCGGTTTGGATACGTGCACTACTGTACGTGTTTCTGCTGCGGTGGAGGCATTCATGGAAGTTACAACATAAAACATACAATCCCAACCTAAAACAAAGGGCCTCAACGTAAACCGCAGAGAAAACAGAATCAAATCTCATCTTTTCTTCCCAGCTGAAGATAAGAAACATGTCTGATCATGAAACGAGACGTTTGATCATTTCATGGAAAATATGAATCAGAAGCAGCAACACGTCTGTAAAAAGTCGTTCCAGGATGATGTTTAGCATCGTTAGCGTCTCCACGAAGTTCTGTAAACATCTGGAAGTGAGGAGAGCAGCTGCTGGAATGTCGTCCTGTTCTGGTCTGATTCAGGATTCCAGCTGCTCTACTGGACCTTGTTGCTGGTTTCTGCTTCCATGATGCTCCAGATGTTTGTACTGGTTAAAACATCTGGACTGCAGCAGACCAGTTCTCCTGTTCCACCATCAGGATGTGGTTCAGCGTGGTCCCGCTGGACCAGTTCTTCTGTTCCACCATCAGGATGTGGTTCAGAGTGGTCCTGCTGGACCAGTTCTCCTGTTCCACCATCAGGATGTGGTTCAGCGTGGTCCTGCTGGACCAGTTCTCCTGTTCCACCATCAGGATGTGGTTCAGCGTGGTCCTGCTGGACCAGTTCTCCTGTTCCACCATCAGGATGTGGTTCAGCGTGGTCCTGCTGGACCAGTTCTCCTGTTCCACCATCAGGATGTGGTTCAGCGTGGTCCTGCTGGACCAGTTCTCCTGTTCCACCATCAGGATGTGGTTCAGCGTGGTCCTGCTGGACCAGTTCTCCTGTTCCACCATCAGGATGTGGTTCAGCGTGGTCCTGCTGGACCAGTTCTCCTGTTCCACCATCAGGATGTGGTTCAGCGTGGTCCTGCTGGACCAGTTCTCCTGTTCCACCATCAGGATGTGGTTCAGCGTGGTCCTGCTGGACCAGTTCTCCTGTTCCACCATCAGGATGTGGTTCAGCGTGGTCCTGCTGGACCAGTTCTCCTGTTCCACCATCAGGATGTGGTTCAGCGTGGTCCTGCTGGACCAGTTCTCCTGTTCCACCATCAGGATGTGGTTCAGCGTGGTCCCGCTGGACCAGTTCTCCTGTTCCACCATCAGGATGTGGTTCAGCGTGGTCCCGCTGGACCAGTTCTCCTGTTCCACCATCAGGATGTGGTTCAGCGTGGTCCCGCTGGACCAGTTCTCCTGTTCCACCATCAGGATGTGGTTCAGCGTGGTCCCGCTGGACCAGTTCTCCTGTTCCACCATCAGGATGTGGTTCAGCGTGGTCCCGCTGGACCAGTTCTCCTGTTCCACCATCAGGATGTGGTTCAGCGTGGTCCCGCTGGACCAGTTCTCCTGTTCCACCATCAGGATGTGGTTCAGCGTGGTCCTGCTGGACCAGTTCTCCAGCCTTTTGTTGCTCCTGTTCCGTTTCATCATCGCTTGCTGTTTGACCGTACTGGGAAGAAAATACGACCTGATGGGATGTGGAATCACAGAATTCTAGTTTTATTTTCATTTTCAACTATTTTGGATTTTAGGTTGTAAAACTTTTAATTCAAATTCTAACTTTATCGGATTTTCAGTTTCATTTTATTAAACAACTTTATTTTTCTTGTGTTCCTTTGACGTTGTTCGTAGTTGAATGAATTATTGTTGTGGTGAGTAAATGTTCTGATGGAGCGATGGACCGGTGACCCGTCCAGGGTGTACTCTGATGGCAGCTGCATAGGCTCCGCCCCCTCGCCACCCTGATATGACAAAGATGGTGAAGAAAACAGACAGATGGAGAATTATTCAGATTTTATTTCTTAAATATTTTGTCTTGAAATTTGGGTTGGTTTTTTTTTTCTTCATTTTGTTCAGTAAAACATTTGTGGTTCAGCAGAATTTGATTATTATATTAAACTTCTAGATTTTGTTTTGTATTTTAAAAGTTTTATTAAAATTATAGTTGCTGATATATTTTCATGCTGGTGGTCTTGTTATTTCCTTTCTAAAGTTGCAGATGAATGTTACATTAAGGTTTAAAGGACACCGCTGCGGAGTGAATCCGGAACAAACGCCGCCTGGATTTGGATTGATTCACTCAGTGTAACATTGTTTTTAAGGCTTTGATGAGAAAATCTCGCACTTATCCTAAAGAGAACTTATTTGATTTATCAAAAGAAAGCACGAGAATCTTTTGAAATCCCTTAATTATGCTGCTATAAGTTTAGACTGCTGAGGGACATTTCCTGATACACTGAGCTTCTTTCTTTTTCTCTTTATCTCTCTTTTATTGAAATCAGCAGAAATCCCGAGATAAGTAGCTGAAACTGGATGAAGATTATTCTAGTCTGAACTCTGGATCAGCTGCAGGTGCTTCAGAAAACATGACAGCCAGGATTTTAAAGCCCATTTCTCTCCCTGCATTACTTTGGGATGAAGCTGCAGAGCCCCAGACTTCCTGCTGCAGGTTCAGGTAACATCCAGGACGTTGATGTGGTCACACAGAAACCCCATGAGCTGTTTTCCATCCAACCAAACAAGCTCTGTATGGTCAGAGTTCAGATGCAGAAGATAGCAGGTTACCGGGTTTTTCTGTCTTTCAGAGCTTCATTCTGACAGTGTTGTCCAGGGGAGACATGTCCAGAGGAAAACTGAACCTGAAACTCCACCATAGGTTCTACTGATGACTGGTGGAAGACATGAACAAACTGGGATCTGTGATTTGAACCAGTAAATTATCTTTCAGTCCCAACAGAAGCCTTCTGGCTGGAATCAGCATTATTCATTCATATGTGAATGTCCTTTTTCTGACGATAGCAGAAGAAAACAGATGTGTGTCTCTGCTGTGATCAGCTCTGAACCTTCACCGAAATATAGCAGATTTTTCCTGGATGTCATTTCGTTAGTAACGAAGCTCAGAAAGTGATGATCGTGCTGGGCCAAACCAAGCCATGACTGTATTTCTGGAGAGAAACCTGATCCTGCGTGTTGTTATCGAGTAATGGAAAGTAATGAGTGGTTCTGCTTTAGAGGAGGAACTTTCAAAGCTATGGGACATTACTGTCTTACTTTTGTGTTCATATTGAATTATCTGAGAGATTGGGTGAACAACTGAACGTTTACCATGAGGTTGGTTTTTAACTGGACAGTCGTGGGAAGTTTATTATAGGAACATATGCTGTCTGTCCAAAAACAGGAGTCTTCTATTTGACAATTCCTGTAGGGTGACTCATCTTTCAACCACAACAAGTTCCTGAACCTCAACTGATGCACGATCAGCTCCTCATTTCTTCTACAAGCATGTGGAAAGACGTGAAAAAAATGTTCGTCTTGGACTCTCCCATCATCATTACAAGGTCTTGGAGAAAAATAATGCAACACTGTCATCCATCCATCCATTCTGCCGCTTATCCGGTCGGGTCACGGGGGCAGCAGCCTAAGCAGGGAAGCCTAGAGTTCCATGCTTCGTCCTTGGTCTTCCCCGGGGTCTCCTCCCAGAGGGATGTGCCTGGAACACCTCACCAGGGAGGTCCAGGATGCATCCTGACCAGATGCCCGAGCCACCTCAACTGGTTCCTCTCGATGCGGAGGAGCAGCGGCTCTACTCTGATCTCCTCCCGGATGACCGAGCTCCTCACCCTATTTCTAAGGGAGAGCCCGGCCATCCTGCGGAGGAAACTCATTTCAGTTGCCTGTATGCGAGATCTCGTTCTTTCGGTCACGACCCACCGCTCATGACCATAGGTGAGGGTAGGAACGTAGATCGACTGGTAAATCGAGAGCTTCGCCTTCTGGCTCAGCTCCTTCTTCACCACGACAGACCGGCATCAGGACCTCCTTATCTGCAAAAAGCACGACCAAATCCTGAGGCTACCAAACCAGCTTTCCTCAAGACCTGCACCTAGAAATTCTGTCCATAAAAGTTATGAATAGAGTCGGTGATAAAGGGCAGCCTTGATAAAGCCAATCCAACCCTCACCGGAAACGAATCTGACTTACTGCCGGCAATGCGAACCAAGCTCTGACTCCTGTCGTACAGGGACCGGACAGCCAAAGTTCAACTCACACTAGACATCAAACAAACTATTCACATGACCCCTCTTTTTTAGGTCTGCCACCCAGCATGCAACAGGTGAGGGTCCCACGTTTACTTCCTGCAGTTTGCTCCACTGCCTAAAATGAAAAATAATCAGGGGTAAGTTTCACTGGGTTCAGTTTACAATGAGAACATAATAAAACAATACATAAACAGAATGTTCATAAAGGCCACTACTGGACAGTCCTTCCAATCCAAATTAAATTCCGCCCTCTGGAGTAGGTCAAAGTGGATTGATGATACAGATTAACTGGTCCTGGCAAAACAGCAGTCTGGCACTAAATCTGCAATGAGGGGAGCATGGTTAACAGTTTTGACATCAACTGTCAAAAATACTTGAGGGACTAACCCTCCTACATTTCCAGTTTGAGTTACCTTGCTCTCTTTCAGGCCCTGATTAAAACAAAGGAGACCGCCGGAACAGTCGGCTGACAAATGGCTCCACTATATAACCAGGATTACTTCCCTTTTCAACATGGGGTTACACACATACATCAGCCAGGATAAAATCAGAACATAAATTTGCAATTTATTACTCCAAGAAGTCTTACCACAGCGTCCACCCGAATCCAAACAAACAATACTAATTGCCCTCACCTGTTCTTATAAAGAGGCAGGAGGCTGACTCCTCCCTAAAGAGGGCAGTGCTTATCACCATGCCTATCAACCCTCACACATGCATTCCCTTATGTCAACCAGATGGCAAAACAGGTTGCCAAGAAGCTCTGGGATGTTGAGTCGATCTCAGCGAGTCGGAAGGCATCGACATCTTGCCTGGCTGCTCCGCCAAGTCCTTCTACCTGACTGTACCCCTTTGCTACATACCTAGCTTTATAGGTCTCATTCCCTTTATCATCTTCTTTTAGGGCATAAACCCACCTTCCCCCCACTGTCTGTCTACCCTCTGGTAACTCTACGAGTGAGAAGGTGTTGTTTTCTTTAAATGAAGCCATTTCTGCTTTCATTGCCTTCTTCCACTTGTCAGATATCGGTGATGCCATAGCCTCAGTATAGGTCTGTGGCAGCCCAACTGTAGCTCGGTAGCAATAGTCAATAGTTATCTTATTGCTCTGCACTGCACATTCATAGTCCTCCAAGTATTTTGGTTTCTGTCTGACTCTGCCTGTACTTCGAGTAGTCTGCGTGTCAGTGGTCAACTCTGTCTCACTGTCCGCGTTTGAGTCTAACTCATTGTTTGAGTCCTTTTGTTCTGTCTGTTCAGTCAGTGGTTGACTAGTTTGACTTGGTATAGCTACCCACTCTGAGTAGTGGTCCTCCTGTTGATCCGCATCTGTCTGTGTATGACTCTCAGTCACGTTCTTTGTAATGAAGTGGACCAGTCTGTGTTTTTGGACCTTGTTTGTCTCTGAAAAATAAACCATATAAGCCGGTGAATGCCGGTCATAACCAACAAAGACTCCCTTTTTGGCTTTTGGGTTTAGCTTTTTCTTATTCTGCTCATATACAAAACACTCTGAACCAAACTTTTTCATTTTTGACAAATCTGGTCTTTCTCCAGTGAAAAGGAAATAGGGTGTCTCTCCTGTTCTCTTACAGTAGCACCTGTTTCTTATGACCACAGCTGTTCTGGCTGCATAAGGCCACAACTCCTTGGGTAAACCAGACTCAACAAGCATACATCGAACCATTTCAAAGAGTGTACGCCAGTTCCTCTCCGCTGTCCCATTTTGATGGGGGGAGTAGGGCGCTGACCTCTCATGTTTTATAGCACTGTCTCTTAGCAGTGACTGGTATTCTTCTGACACAAACTCAGTACCGTTGTCTGATCTCAAACGTTTCACTTTACCATAAGGTGCTGTGTCAGCCAGGAACTGCTTTGTAGCCTCAACTGCTTTGTTTTTATTCCTGAGGAAATACACATACATAGCACCAGAGAAATCATCAGTAAAAGTGATAGCATATTTGTACCCGTCAAATGACACAGGGGAGATAGGCCCACTTAAGTCTGTATGAACCAGCTCTAATGGTTCTTTGGCCCTTACATCACTTTGCCGATTTCTACTTTGGGTAAATTTTCCCTGTATACAGGTTTCGCATTGAGTAGGTCTACATGCCTTATCTTTAATTTTCATACCATCAACAACTGTTTCAAGTTTTGCAAGATCACCATAGTTGCAATGACCCATTATCTCATGCCACGTTTTCATATCACAAGTAGCATTACATGAATCCTCACTGTCAACATTTTTCCCTGTTACAGTGTTCAGATAGTACAGTCTGTCTTTTACCTCCATTTTACATGTCGTGCCGTCTGGAAGGATCATTTTGTTGTTGTCCTTCTCAAAGTTGAACCTTGCTCCTTTCGAAGTTGCTGCCTCCACAGAGAGAATGTTCTGTGGGTACCCTGGAATCAGGAGGGCGTCTGTGAGCTTAACTCTCACCATCCTGCCGTCGCCGTCAGTCAACTTCATCTGGGCGTCTCCTTTCCTGAGGACGCTGCCAGTGATCCGGGTCCCGTCCGCCAGCTGCATGATGTGGTTCTTGGGCCGGAATGTGTTGTCAAACCTGATGAAGGCTCCCTCGTCGGTCACGATGTGGGCAGAGGCACCGCTGTCCACAAGTAGACCTTGCTGCTGCTTGCCATGGGGTTGCCATTCAGTCACCTGGAGCACAAATGTCTCTTCTTCATCCTTCGCGGGTTTATGTCGTTCTTTCTTGCGGGAAATGCTTTGTCCAGTGTCAGTAATGGTGGCCACCTTGTTATTGTTGTTTTGTGCACTGAACGCTCTCCGCTGTATTTTCTTGTCTTTACTTCTACAGTCTTTTGCTTTATGTCCCACTTTCTCACAAATAAAACATTCCCCATTGAAGTATTTCTTCTCCTTTTCTTTGTACTTTGGCTTGGTCGTCTTGAAGTTAGCGGCCATTACTTCATCTGTCCGGGGCCTGCTGCGGTAGCGCAGTGTGCATTCGAAACTTCTCAGCCTCGCCTTGAACTCGTTGAAGGTTAGCACCTCCTTCGTCTGAGTTACATGCACAGAAAATGGGTTGTATTCGTCGGTCAGACCTTTAAGCACCATCGCCACGAGGAGTGCATCACTGAGGGTCTCCTTAGCTCTGTTTAATGCGGCCACTATCTTCTCAACACGGGCTAGATAGTCCGCTAGCTTTTCCCCATCAGCCATTAGCACATTAGTTAGCTCTGTGTACAGCCCGACGATTCGCGGCTTTTCTTCTGACTCAAAATGGCGTCTCAATATGTCTAGGCTTTTCTTGCCGTCATCCGGTGCTTCATAGAGAATTAGCGTTAGCGTTTGGTCATCCAAGCAACCACACAGTTCTGCGTACGCCAGCTCATTTCTCCTAGCGATCTCCACAGCATCTTGTGCATTTGCTCCCATTGCTAACTCAGTTCCCAAGATAGCGTCTTTGAGGCCTATGGTTTTCAAGTACGCTAAAAACCTTGCCTCCCAAATGTGGTAGCGAGCTTCGTCTCCGTCGAACCTCAGCGGCAATCCCCTTCCGTGCATCGCTGTGCTCGGGACACGCCTGGGCCCATAACCTGTTGAGTCGATCTCAGCGAGTCGGAAGGCATCGACATCTTGCCTGGCTGCTCCGCTGTCTGTAGACATCTTTCAATGTGTACTAGTAGCAGCAAACATATGACACAGGAGACATGCTTTCTTTGTGCTGGATACCACCCGCCATCTGCTCTCCGTCACCACACACCACTGTACTCTTCACTTGCCACGAGAAGAGGGAGAAGAGAGAGAGAGTTCGGGGAGGCTCCGCCTTTATTTATGTACCCGAACCTGGTAACAATCCGCTGCACAAACTAGTGCCCACAAATACAATGCTGTGGCAAACATCGCTCTAACATGGGATAATGTGTTCTGTGTTTATGGTTTCCCGGAAAGAGTACATTCTGACCAAGGCACAAACTTTGAGAGCAACCTTATTTCGGAGCTTCTCCGGCTGGCAGATATTGCAAAATCCCACACAACAGCTTACCATCCAATGGGAAATGGGGTAACTGAGCGTTTCAACCGCACCTTAGGCTGCATGTTGCGTACCCTTCCTCCTAAGGAGAAACAACGATGGCCTGAACAAATCCAGTCCCTCACCATTCCCTACAATGCTACCATTCATGAGACAACTGGTTACACACCCTTCTTCCTCATGTTTGGGCGTGTCCCTAGACTCCCTGTGGACATTATGTTCAAACAAGTTCTGGGTGACCCCAAAGTTGCTGACTATGACTCATGCTAAGTCCCTCTTGTCATCACTGAAGAGTGCTATGGATGTTGCTCAGAGACACGTTTTATCTGAGGGGGGCAGTGATGTGTGGCGTAACAGGCGTCACTTATAGCTAGGGGAATTAGGAGGCCCGATCACCCTCTTGCTTCTCCAAACCATGTACATGAGGTGACTTTTCAGTTGACTATGGAGACTTGGTCTTTATTTTTACTTGTGCCAGTGTGAACCAGTATTGGACGTGTCCTCTTTGATTTACTGTGGGAAATCTCATCAGAATATTGGTGAATTTCACGAGGGGTGAATGTAACAATGTAACAAGATTCTTTTATGTTTGGTATTCCACCAAATCCTGATCTAAACCAGGAAATCTCCACTCTGTTAATGCTCAGATTGTCTTCAACAAATTGTCTATGCTCCAGTTTTAATACTGGTACTGCTCCAGACCATCTTGGCTCCAGATAAACCAGCTGGTAAAAACCATTATTCAGTCTGTTTCTTATATATGCATCAAATAAAAAAACTACTAAAACTGTAACTGGATTAAATTACATACGATTCCTTTTATAAATTTAATCTTCTGTTTTATTCAGCCGTCTTGTTGTCAATCAACGACCGAACTCATTTCCGTTCTGCTTCTACAAGCTGTAATTCAGGAAATGTAACGATTGTTTGTGCTCTTGTTGTGCAATAAAGTTTAAAGAAAAAAAAACATTTGTCCTCTAGCGTAAACATTTGCTTTAAAACGCTCTACACTCACAGCAAGGCTGAATAAAACTCTGGAGTTCCTGCACTGGACAAATCTGTAAAAGAAGAGAAACCATGAAGAATCAACAAGAAGGACTTCGGTAGGATAAAAACAGAAGAAAATATGACGGAGCATAACTGCCTCTGGTATTGATCAGGTAATAATCAATGGTGGGTAATGAAGAGACCAAAGTGTGTTGCATGGATCCAGATATTATGAAGCCAGACAAGGTCCAACACCACTTGGGGACTTTTCCCTCTGACCACGAAGAAAAGCCTGCAGGTAACTGTAGAAATAAACACTGACCGTCACATAGTTCCATAAATTCCAAATAGAGCACTTGGCTCTCAGACTGCAGGTTTACTGGTGGTTCCCAGAGTCTCAAAGAGTACTATGGGAGGAAGGGCCTTTAGCTATCAGGCTCCTCTCTTATGGAACCAGCTCCCACCGTGGGTTCGGGAGGCAGACTCCCTCCACACCTTTAAGATGGAGCTGAAAACCTTCCTTTTCCATGATTCTTATAGTTAGGATATGAGCATCTCCTGAGTTGGAGTCTGCATGTACGGGACCCAACTGTCCAGGTTATGCTCATTGCTCTTATAGTTATGGGTAGTCTAGCCATCCATTACTTATGTAGCAATGGGGATGTTACCTGATGCTCTGAGAAGTCTCTCGCTCTATTTTTTCTAATATATTAATGTATAAATATATGCCGATATTGCCGTCTGTAACATATTTCTCCTTTTTTCCGCAGGTCTTCCTGAATAAGTGCAGTTGTACATGTTGATCTCTCTTTCCTGTCCTCTCCACCCCAACCAGTTGAGGCAGATGGCTGCCCTCCCTGAGCTGGGTTCTGTCGGAGGTTTTCTTCCTGTTAAAGGGGAGTTTTTTCCTTCCCACTGTCGCCTCGTGCAACTCAGGATGGGGGATTGGATCCAAATCATGACTCGATGCAATCAGTTGGTTTCTATTATAGGATATGTATGAATTGGCTTGAAATGATGTGGATGTAAAGTGTCCTGGGACAACATTGTTGTGCAGTGGCGCTATACAAATAAAGCTGAATTGAACTGAAGATGCAGCAGGATTTTCCTAAAGCAGCTTCATCTCAGAGAAATCTCGGCTCCCTTTGCAGATTCCTGGTTTAAAACGGTTCACCTGCAGAAGATGGGTCATAACACTGGCACTATAGTTAGGGCGGGGGGCATGGATATCCTTTGTGTCTGCACTGCAGACGTGCTTCTAGTAATGAAAAGACAACAAAGGTCACAAACATCGTTTAATAGCAAAAAGACAAAATAATCCATTAAACCATCTCCTACACCTGCTTATTCCATGCGGTGGTGCCTAGAAGCTTCTACATCACTTCACCTTCCTGGTTTTATCTGCAAACATCAGGAAAACTGGCTTTAGTCGCACATTTCCATTGATGCAGAATGTCAGCTGGGATCAGATCCTGGACTCCTGGTTCTGGTTCCTTGTGGGTTTCAGTTAATTTCTTCTGTGCAGGAAAACGTTTCGAAGTCCAGGAGGCCCAGTAGAGGGGAAGTTCTGCAGCAGCTGGAGCTCACACAGCTGCCTGGTGCTCCGGGAGCTTCAGTTTTTCCAGAAGTTCGGGTTCTGGGCCATCCTCCTCTGGAAGTTTTCATACCACTTGAGGATGCAGCTGGATGGGATGAAGGTCTCCGTGGGGTTCGGCGTCATCTGCGCCTGAGTCACGGCAAAGGACGAGGCGAAATTGTAGAGACTGTCCAGCATCTTCTGGGTGAAGAGCAGGAACGAGTCCACGGTGGACACGGCGGCACTGGTCACCGGGGTCTGCTGGGCCAGCTGCTCCAGAGGCTCCACCGACACCCCGACCTGAGCCACGGAGGGGGACGCGGAGGCCATCATCCCGAACGGGTGCGCCCCCCCCTCGCCGCTCTTCAGCCCGGAGATCTTAAAGATGGCGCTGGGCTTGTCGTTGCTGAGGAAGCCCAGCAGCTGCCACACCGGGCTGCCGCTCACCGGCTCCGGGAAGGAGAAGTACACCGCCCCGCCCGTCCCGGCCGGGAACGCCACGGTCCCCAGCATGAACACCACCACGTGGTTCACCTGGTCGCAGTCCGACAGGTGGAACACGAACTTGTCCTGGGCGACCGGAACCGCGTCGGTCTGCACGAGCCGCCCAGCCACCAAACACCCGAACATGGTCACTGGTCAGGCGCGAGCTTAGCCTGCTGACTCCGCGCACGGTCCGGCCCGGAACCGCGTGCACCAGACACCAGTCTGACCAGAACCGCGTCCACCAGACACCAGTCCGGCCCGGAACAAAACCTGCAACTAGAAACTTCCTATAAACATATCTACATAGAAGCCGCATCACCCTGCCCATGGCTGACGTCTGATCGCGCCGCCATCTTGGATGGGTCTCCACGCGCCTCCAATCCGTTTATCTGTGGGGTATAGGTCAAACCACAACAATAACTTCACCAAGTTTTATCTGATTTTTCTCCCAGTTTAGTTTGTTACAAATAGCAGAGATATTGTTATGATACAGATCACTGTAAAACATTAAAAACAGCATGCTTTAATGCTAAAATATTTTTATATTGCTATTTAACAAAGACATAAGGTAGCTACAGTATAAATAAATGTATAAATGAATTTGATACTTATATGTTTGATTGTTTATCAGTGCATTTGGATTTATCTATTTTTATCTGGTCAAATAATAAATTATTATTCAACTTTGTGAAATGTAATTCCACACGTCCTGCTTTCAATATTTTGCCGGTTATTGCAACCGTATGCTGAACAAAATACGGGAATAGTTGCAGGTTTCTCTTGACTACAGTTGACTCTTTCTTTTATTTGCATTTATTAATTTATCAATATAGATATACAGTTGTACAAAGTCTGAAAATAAAGTATTGTATCAAAACTGTGCAATTCAGAAGTTACCCAGAAAAACACTCGGAGAAAATAAACCTCCACCAAGGTCTTTAAAAGGTTCCTGGATCCAAATGGTGATCCGGATCACCACCAAAATTAAATCAGTTCTTCCTTTTCACGTTTCCAACAAGTCCTGAAAATTTCATGAAATCCATCCATAACTTTTTAAGTTATCTTGAACACAAACAGATAAAGCGGTAAAAACATATAGGAGTAAAATTTATCATTTGCATTTAGAAGATTATTCACTGTGTTAACATTATTTATAAACCAGTTATGTGGAAAAGCGTTTTGTTTGTGTGTAATATAAACGTGTTGTTCCACAGAAAACAGTTATTTGAGGAAACTACGTTGATCTGCAGCAAGACTCGAAAGCAGAGACCCATCCAATATGGCGGCGACGGTGGTTCACTCTCCAGCGCTCAATGAGGCGTCTATGTGTACTATGTCTATGGAAACTTCTTCTGCATATATGGTGTGTGTGTGTGTGTGTGTGTGTGTGTGTGTGTGTGTGTGTGTGTGTGTGTGTGTGTGTGTGTGTGTGTTCTTCTTCGGCGTTTTGCAGAAGAATCGACTTGCTGTGCCCCCCCCTGTCGGGTGGAATGATGTCTTTATACTGGAGCTGACGACACCCCACAGTGACCCCCAGGGGTCGCAGGGAGGGGTTGAATTTCTTTTAAACTGCAGCTGATGGGAAGGAATAGCATGCAGCACCGCCTCACTGGGGTGGGTGGATGGATCCTTCACTCGGATGTGGTTCTCAGATTAAAAATGACCAAACGGTAATCATTTCATATGCAGGTCTTGTTGAGTTGGAAACTTATGTTTACACAAGTTCCCTCCACATTTAACCGTCATCTGGAATAATGTATGAAGACGTGTGGTATGAAGCAGCCATGATGACTGGACAGGGACACGGGTTGTATGAAAACTTCATCAACATGTGGTTTTGTGTCATCAGGTGATAAAAGCTTCTGCTAAGCAAATGATCCATGCAGTCAGCAGACTCCTCAGAGCAGACCAGAACTTTCATTCAGGGTTTATTAGCCGACATCACAACAAACAAACTGATCCAAAATCATCCCGAGTTTCAGTTAGAAATGGGAGAAAATGGAGAAGCCAAATGGATCCTCTGAGACAGGAGAGATCATTTTAAAACATGTTCATGCAGGCAGCTGCTGAAACTGACATTCACCATAACAAGCCTGACCTGTACTCATCCACTGATGTTTTAGCAGATTTCCAGACCGGTTATGACCCAGTATGGGCTTACAGGTCCATCTCCACACAGCGGGACAAATTCTGCATCCACTCAGCTGAATGAAGGAAGAAGAAACTTTGTGCTTAAAATAAACCTTGTGGATAATTATTTCAGAATGATAAAAGGGAAAAATGTCTCTGTTTTAAGATTCTCAGCAAACACGATGTTTAAATTATTCTCTGCTTCACTATTCTTTGTATTATTGCTCTTTTATTTACTTATTTCATTTTTGTAATTATTTTCCACAGAGTGTCCACAGAGCTTCATGTGAAACGTTGTGCTTTAATTAATTAATTACAGGTTTGTTGTGATCACACACGCGTCAGGATGCTGCTGCTTCGCTCTTTTGGCTGCGTGTGTTTTACATTTGTGCATATTTGTATTTGTGCATAAAGTGTAATTGATGTGTCTGTGATAAATGAAGACAGTGAAAACTGTTTATTATTGAGAATGAAAACATTGCAGATTGAGTCAAAAATGCAGCATAAGACAAACTTTTTTTGTCTTGTCCAGGATTTAAGCAGCAGAATGATTTTCTGGATGCTGTGTTCTGCTGAGCAAAGTTTCTTTCCCAAGGGGAGCATTATAGATATAGATATAGATATAAATATAGAGAGAGAGAGAGATATAGATATAGATATAGATATAAACATAATAGATACAATGCTACCCTTGATTTTCTGGATTCTTATTTAATTTTTCTATTTATTTTTCATAATTGTTTGTATAACAAAGTTTGTATTGTTTGGCCGGACCGGAGAGGACAGAAGAGGCACAGAAAGAAAATCGAAAAGAAGAGAAAACAGAAAAACACCTTGTAGAGATAAACAGAGAGAGAGAGAGAGCGAAAGAAAGAATAAGAGACAGTACAACCTACATAAATATGTATATACATATGCACACATGCACACCCATGTGTGTATATATATATATATATATATATATATATATATATATATATAGATATAGATATAGATATATAGATAGATAGATATAGATATAGATATAGATATACACACACACACACACACACACTGGAGTGTGTATATATCCCCCCCCTGCGGGAGGATGAAACCATCAACTGTCAGGAGAACCAGAAATTAACAAGTTAAATCAGACACACAGAAAGAAAACTAGCTGGTGTTAGTAACTAAACCTCAGTGACCGTGTCACATGCAGAACACACACTAGTTTTCTGGCTATGGAAGGATCACTGCCACCAGCTTACTTCGACACTGTTTTACCCTGCAAATGCTTCAGATACGTTAACTCTGGGTTTCTGAATGTAGACTGTAAGCTGTCATTTAATTTTTTAAATGCTTCTTCTTATTGAAAATGTTGGTGAAAGGAGTTAAAATGTACACAGACTTTTATTTCATCTCCAACCACATGCCGGTTCTCTGTGAAATGATTTACCGACGCATTCATCACAGCAGGACCTTAAAATGATCTGATTTCATCCAACGAGCTACATGGTTCAGATTAAAGGCCAGAAAGAGTCTGGCACCCACTTCCACATGGGAGCTAGAAGACGCTGTAGCTTGTAACTTGCCATGAAGTGATTTCAGCCCCAGCATTGTTCCTTCTCTCCATTCCTGACATGTGACCCTGTTAGTGTCTGCTGGCCGACATCAGCTGGACGGAGCCAGCCTGGCCTATCTGCACAAGCAAAGTCCTGTCTGCACACACCAAATCCTGTCTGCACACACCATGTCCTGTCTGCACACACCAAGTCCTGTCTGCACACACCATGTCCTGTCTGCACACACCAAGTCCTGTCTGCACACACCATGTCCTGTCTGCACACACCAAGTCCTGTCTGCACACACCATGTCCTGTCTGCACACGCCATGTCCTGTCTGCACACGCCAAGTCCTGTCTGCACATGCCAAGTCCTGTATGCACACGTCAAGTCCTGTCTGCACACGCCAAGTCCTGTCTGCACATGTCAAGTCCTGACTACACACGCCAAGTTCTGTCTGCACACACCAAGTCCTGTCTGCACACACCATGTCCTGTCTGCACACGCCAAGTCCTGTCTGCACATGCCAAGTCCTGTCTGCACACACCATGTCCTGTCTGCACACACCATGTCCTGTCTGCACACACCATGTCCTGTCTGCACACGCCAAGTCCTGTCTGCACATGCCAAGTCCTGTATGCACACGCCAAGTCCTGTCTGCACACGCCAAGTCCTGTCTGCACATGTCAAGTCCTGACTACACACGCCAAGTTCTGTCTGCACACGCCAAGTCCTGTCTGCACATGTCAAGTCCTGACTGCACACGCCATGTCCTGTCTGCACACACCATGTCCTGTCTGCACACGCCAAGTCCTGTCTGCACACGCCAAGTCTTGTCTGCACACACCATGTCCTGTCTGCACACGCCAAGTCTTGTCTGCACACAACATGTCCTGTCTGCACACGCCAAGTCTTGTCTGCACACGCCATGTCCTGTCTGCACACGCCAAGTCCTGTCTGCACACGCCAAGTCCTGTCTGCACACGCCAAGTCTTGTCTGCACACACCATGTCCTGTCTGCACACGCCAAGTCTTGTCTGCACACGCCATGTCCTGTCTGCACACGCCATGTCCTGTCTGCACACGCCATGTCCTGTCTGCACATGCAAAGTTCTGTTGGAGACAGTTTATCATACATCATATGTGGTCCACATGTTGGCCCCTTCCTTCACATGATGATAAAATGTATTCATTAGGTCCGTCTCCTGATTTCTGTCCTCCATTTAATCATCTGTCACAGTTGTCTCGAGCATCAAACCTGTCCCAACATCGTTTGGTTGGTTGACTGCACAGATGCAGCTTTTAATGGTCTATCAGGTTTTTCCTTCAAAAATCAAAGAAATCAAGTCAAAGGTCATTAAATCTTTGATTGATGATATGATCAATGAATAGGTACCAAAGAGTTCTTTTGTTTGTGAGAAACTTTGCCCCATTAGCAGCACAGAGTGGAAACCAGACAGATTTAATCACAAAAACAACCCATCAGTAAATACAGTTTAGAAAACTAATAAAAGGTACATTGTGTACAGCATGTAAAAAGCAGGTAAACATCTTTACATTAGAGGCAAATTTTTTTCTTTTATACACAGAATGCCATGATGAAAGATTATTGTCCTGAAGATGAATGCCATGTAGACCAGGGGTCTCCAACTCCGGCCCTCATGAGCTACAATCCTGCAGGTTTTAATGTTTCCCTGCTACAACATGCTTGATTGAAATGAGAGGGTTCCCCAACAACTTGCTCCCATTGTATGCAGCTGCCTGCTAATGAGGCATTGGTGTGTGTCAGGTGTGTCGCAGCAGGGAAACACTAAAACCTGCAGGGTGGTAGCTCCAGAGGACCGGAGTTGGAGATCCCTGCTGTGGATAAAAGATTGATAATTAAGAACAAACCTGTACAGCTACGTTGTTTGCACATATTACAATCATTGTGCTGTATTTGTTTTGCTTTCAGCAGCTCCTGCATGGTTATCTGTGGAAGACAGACCAATTCACAGCTGCTTGCTGACCGCTGAGCAGAAACAAGAGAAATAATGAGGCCAGGTGAGCAGCTGGAGCAGACGCTGAGCCAGTGGGAAGATCTCTTATCACACACAGAACACACACTCACACACATCCATATCCACTAACAAGCCTGCTTGCCTGCTGCTGTCTGCAGTCGGTTGAGCCCCCCAAACCTCAGTGACCTCTGTATGAGGGAAAACCCCAGTCAACATGAACTGGGAGGATTCCAGTGGGAGTCTAGAAGATAGTATAACATTATAATAGCATACTTTACCTTTTAGGACATTTTCATTCTATTCTATCAGATTTCCTTGTTATTTTTACCGTTTTATATTGGTGCTTTTATCTGTTCATTTCTTTATCTATTATTGTTCTTTATTTTATGGAGAAAATCTTTGCAGGGAAATGGAAAAAATATTTGCAGTAACTGTCAGAACAATTAGACTACAGGAATAATGTCTGTCATCAAGTATATCATTCTTTTAGTTTCCATTTCACATCTTGTATTAATAAACGACTGAGAAGTTCCCCGTGAACAGAAATATTGATCAATACTGTAGTTTATTACCAAAACAAATGAAAAGTTCGCCCCACGCGGGGAGAGGGAACATTCGTATTTCCGAGCTACTTGTGGGCCGTGAACGCGTCAGTCGTAGCTCAGCTCGCGCACCCAGTCCGGTCCGCTACCCGTTGTTTACCGGCCCACCTCTTGTGACCAGGTCAGAAGACATGGGAGCGACTTGATTTCTTCCTCGTCGTCGGTATCGCTAAAGGCTCCGGACACCTCCCTCGAAACCTAAAATATCGCTGCTCACGCGACACCCCGAAGGTTTGTGACGAAGAAGAACTTGGTCCGGACGGGGAGGGACGCCTGGGCCGTGACGCTCGTGGTGAGTATTCGAGGCTGCGGCGCGGCCTCTTCGCCCTCCCAGAACTCGAGACCCGCGGCTCGGATGAGGCGTTTCAGGCCGCGGGTTTTGCAGATTCTGTAAAACAACAACATTTTAACGTAATAAATCGTTTTATCCCGCGTATGTGGGTTAAACGGAGCATCCGTGTCTTCAGTTGCTCCGTGGTGCGGAGAAAAGAAGCTGTCACCGCGTCACGGTGCGGATTAGCGACGAGCTAACGCTGTTAGCCGGAGCTAAAGCTGTTAGTCGGAGCTAACGTTTGCTTGTGTTCGAGGCTGTCGTGCTTATGTAGACATGTTTACCGGAGGTGAAAATATATATGTGAGCGGTGTGACAGCAGTGAAATGTTCTGAATCATTTCCGTGAAATGTTAACTGTAGATGATCCTGTTAAAAACTTGTGTCCCTTACTCAACGGCTAGCTGCCTGCAACACGTCCCTGCTATATCCTATTACGATGAGTGTGTGTGTTCAACTAATCAGGTTCCCTGTGGCCCGTTAGCTTTGTCAAGTGTCTGCCAGCCTCTCGGTGTTTTAGTTAGACAGACCTGCTGACATCTGGTGAATGTAAAGTCCGGCAGGAAAACATGCAGATGTCAGCAGCTAGTAAGCACGACAGAAGCTTATTTAATTTCTTGGTTAATTCTGTGATTAGGTTTACTGACCTAACCTCAGTCCCTTTGTTATCACTGGCATACTGCATAGAAAATACATGTAAATACAGAAAAAATACATGTAAATACAGAAAACTCCTTTATGTTCATGGAAGTTGTAGTGGTGCAATGAGAAAAATCTATTCCTGAGAATGAAACAGAAATTATGTCTCACATGTAAAGGTAACCCAGGCAGATTCTATTCTATTCTATTCTATTCTACAGTAATTTAGCAGATGCTTTTATCCAAACCTACTTGCATGTGTCAGATGTGTCATTGCGGTAATCTTCTGTCTCTTCTAGTTAAGGAAACTGGGTGAGAAAAGCCCGGATCATCCTCCAAATAAAAAGTGACTTACTCAAAAAGTAAGCCCGAACCCATTTGTAGATAAACTTTAGATCAAAACGCTCCATTATGGTTTTATAATCCTGTGAATCTCCAGATAAACCAACAGTCCAGATGAAGCAGATTTATTTAGCATGGTTGTTATTTGAATAACTCCTCTGATGGCACACTGATATTCTGGTCCATCTGCTGGTCCATCTACCAGTTCCTCTGCTGGTCCCTCTGTGGACATTCCTGTAGGCTAAATGATCCATGATAACACCATTATTCATCACATTGTCATCACCATCACTACCATGTTGCTAAGAGACCTCTATTTTCACCTGGACATGATGATGAAGACACTTCCTGCCAGACTTTCCACCAATCAGAGAGCTTAAACTGACGGTAACGTCCAATAAGGAGCAGCCAAAGATCAACAAGTGATGAGAAAAGCAGAAAATAATGATCCTCAATGGCTGGATAAAAGCCTGTAAACGTCTAAATAAAGGTGTGAATATGTAAACAGGAAGCAGAGACTGTGAGATTGGAGAAAGGGCCAGTTCCTCTACTGTGCTTGTCCCTCTGCCAGTCCATCTACTGGTTCCTGTACCGGTCCCTCTGCCGGTCCCTCTACTGGCTCCTGTTCCGGTCCCTCTGCTGGTCCATCTACTTATTCCTGTACTGGTCCCGCTGTCTGTCCCTCTGTCGGTTCCTGTACTGGTCCCTCTGTCTGTCCCTCTGTCGGTCCCTCTGCTGGTCCCTTTGCCAGTCCCTCTACTGGTCCCTCTACTGGTTCCTGTACTGGTCCCTCTGCCAGTCCCTCTGCCGGTCCCTCTACCGGTTCCTCTGCTGGTCCCTGTACTGGTTCCCTTTACTGGTTCCTCTGCCGGTCCCTGTACTGGTCCCTCTACTGGTTCCTGTACTTGTTCTTCTGCCGGTTCCTGTACTGGTTCTTCTGCTGATTCCTGTACTGGTTCTTCTGCCGGTTCCTGTACTGGTTGCAGCCATTTTTAAAGACAAGTTAAGCATGCAGTGGAACGGTTCATGTAGCCGGGGTGCGGGCTGCTCCTCGGCTTTTCGGCTGCAGTTTTGGTCACATTCTGTGCATAAAGAGAACTTTTATTTTCTCCAAACATTTGATTAAGTCGGTAAAACAGAATTAGACGGTAGGAACGGACAGCATCACCGGACTAAACAGAAGAACACTCTATGAACAATGTAACACTGAATACCTAAACACTTCCATGCTCTTTGAACAGATATAAAATATGTGCAAGATCTCACCTGAAGAGGGTTAGGGTTAGGCAGGTCCGTTCAGAAACGTTCTACGGTGCGTCTTTCTACCGGGGAGACGGCTCGACGGTCCAGGAAACGCTGCGTCTGGAGCCTGGTGATGGAGATGCCTGAACATGTTGCATGTACCGGACTCTTCATTTCCTCGTCATCGTTCCACCGCAGCAAAACCCAGATGAGCCGACGGTGAGGTGTCTTCTGGCTTTTCACCTGCAGGTGTGTGCAGTGCTGCTGTGTGAGGACCGACGAGCCCCTCCCCTCCAGTAAGATGAGAAAAAGCTGCTAGACGGGTCTGAAAGCTGGGTAAATGTTTCAGCTGGGAACATCACCCCAGTGAGTGGGTGTGGGCAGAGCAGGGGTGGAAGACAAACACTCTGTGGCCTGTAAGCAGGCAGAAAGCAGCAACCAGCAGGCGGATTGTCCCAGGAGTACCGTTGCATAAATAAAAATGTGGCTTTGATGAAACGCTGAGGTTTCATCAGCCTGACTGGAAGCAGAGCGATGTCTCAGCAGGCTGCTGGGCTGCAGCAGGAACAGGTTTCTGGCTGTATTCCTGCTCTCATACATAATTATATTATGATCTATAACGATGTCCTTTCATATTTACTTTATATCATTTAATAAGCATTTAGCAGATGTTCTTCCTGTGGAACTTAAAGAACCGTTTCCTCCCTGCTTCCGGGTATTTTAACGTCTCTGCTCTTCTGCCACAGAAACTCATCTCTGACCTAAAGCAACCTCCTCCAAGTGTCGACCTCCCCCTCGGTCCGGTCGGTTGGATGAGTACCGAGCAGCGTCGTACCTGTGAGCAGTGATTGGGCGCCAAGCCGGACGGGGTAGCCAACGGTGAGCCGGGTCAGGGTTTTACCTGACTGGAACAACTTGCTCACATTGTGAATGTTTCAGCCTGACGCGAAGCACGCAGCGCCGTCTGCTCTGCAGCTGCAAAGCTCTTCGTACGGGTATGCTTGTGTCACACTGTGTGTGACACAAGCATATTTATCTAGCTCGTCATGTCTCTAGAAAGTACAGAAAGGAGTGGGAATCAAACCCTGAATTAAAAACTGGCTGAAGCCGTTTATTGGAGACGATACGAGGACATTCTGCCTGTATTATGAGACTGATTTCTATGCGAAACTCTGCTATTAAAAAAAAATACACGACAACTCAAAAACGTATCCATAAAGCAAAGCCTTATAATAGTTCATCATTTGAAAAGTACCCCCTAGAGCCCCTAGTTTCATACGTTGCATTTATTACATCATGCAAAGGCACTTTACTTTGTTTTAAAATGACATGTTTCTGCCACTGCTTTAACTGTTCAATAAATACGGTTTTGATCAGTTTGCTTCGTTACAATTTCATCCTTTTGGCATGAATGTTTAAAATCAGCATATCATAATGCAGTATGAGCAATTATGTTTTAATGGAGACACAAAGTCATCTTACTGATGTGATTGTAAGAACCAAAGCATTAATTCAAGGCTAAGGTAAATATCGAGATGTATATCGTGATATGGCATAAAAATGTCGGGATATTACTAAAAGGTCATATCGCCCAGCCCTAGTTTGGACTAAAACAGAGGAGAAATGTTACTGGTCCGACCCACTGGAGAGTTCTTAATGTTACTGGTACGACCCACTGGAGAGTTCTTAATGTTACTGGTCCGACCCACTGGGGAGTTCTTAATGTTACTGGTCCGACCCACTGGGGAGTTCTTAATGTTACTGGTCCGACCCACTGGGGAGTTCTTAATGTGACTGGTCCGACCCACTGGGGAGTTCTTAATGTGACTGGTCCAACCCACTGGAGAGTTCTGAATGTTACTGGTCCGACCCACTGGAGAGTTCTTAATGTTACTGGTCCGACCCACTGGGGAGTTCTGAATGTTACTGGTCCGACCCACTGGAGAGTTCTGAATGTTACTGGTCCGACCCACTGGGGAGTTCTGAATGTTACTGGTCCGACCCACTGGGGAGTTCTGAATGTTACTGGTCCGAACCACTGGAGAGTTCTGAATGTTACTGGTCCGACCCACTGGAGAGTTCTGAATGTTACTGGTCCGACCCACTGGAGAGTTCTGAATGTTACTGGTCCGACCCACTGGAGACCAGACGGAGCTGATCGTGGAGCCCGGACTGACGGCCACTCTTCCCGCAGGCGAGCCACCATGGCGGACGTGGACCCGGACACCTTGCTGGAGTGGCTGCAGATGGGTCAGGGCGACGAGCGCGACATGCAGCTCATCGCTCTGGAGCAGCTCTGCATGCTTCTGCTCATGTCGGACAACGTTGACCGCTGCTTCGAGACGTGAGTTTCCATCTATCCGTCGCCTTAACCGCGTTGTAGCTGGGACGCACAGCTGAGTGGACTCTTCCTTCTCCCTCTCCCTCCTCCTCCTCTCCTCCCTCCCCTCCCGGCAGGTGTCCTCCTCGGACCTTCCTGCCAGCTCTCTGTAAGATCTTCCTGGATGAGAGCGCTCCGGACAACGTGCTGGAGGTTACAGCTCGCGCCATCACCTACTACCTGGACGTGTCGGCGGAGTGCACCCGGAGAATCGTGGGGGTGGACGGGGCCATAAAGGCGCTGTGTAACCGGCTGGTGGTGGTGGAGCTGAACAACCGGACCAGCAGAGACCTGGCTGAGCAGTGTGTCAAGGTAAGGAGTGCACATCATCACATCTGCTCGTTCTGTTACAGCTCTTTATCTCCGTAACACACCCATCAGCGTTCTGATGGGTCTGAGGTTCTGTCAGAACCGCCTCTGTTCCGAGACCACATGGCTGAAGATGGAGCCGCAGTCCGGTCGCATGGTGCTGGCTGATCAGTACCCTCATTCTGGTAGAATTCTGACGGACAGAACTAGAACACCCGCAGACTTCTGGTTCCGGACGGCTTTTCTTGCAGGTGTGTGTTAAAATGAAACCAGCAGAAAGAGCAGACTTGGCGTAGTACTGCCGTCATGCAGGACATCAGGAAGGAGCGATTGTTGGCGTGTTTCTTCGTTCGCTGTTTGCCTTTCATGGAGAAGATCCACATTTCATTTTATTTAAGCAGGCTGGACTTGTTTCCATCTACCGTTCCTGACTGTCCACGTCACGCTTCTGTCACATCTGCATGATTAAAGTTAGAAACAGGAAGTAAAGATGATGATGCGTAAATATCGGCCAATTTGGTTGGTTAAGCTACATCTCGCATATCATTTGTATAAAACCACAGAAACACATTTCAGAAACACGATGTGGTGTGCCGTTTGTTCTGTCATCATCCCGTTGGCTCATAGAGCTGCTCAGCTCTGGCTCTACTCCGGTAAAACTGCAGCTGGTCCTCTGCTGCTGGGGGAAGCATGGCTGCATTGACGTCAGTTTTCATCCAGAATAAACAGTAAAGTGATGAAAAATGATCATGTAACCCTGAGTTCATGTAAACTGAGTTCTGAATGGGCGTCTGGTGTGTTTCTGTTAGTAATCCCATCTGAATAATTCCAGTTCGCTTGTTCTGCTCATGCTCGTTACCTCGTCCCGGCTTCCTCTGCAGCTGGGAGAAGTGAAGCAGTGTGGAGCTGCTGCTTCAAAGCCAAAATGCTTCGTACCGTGTGCTTTCCATGTTGGAGAGCCCAACCCAGTGAAGACAAATTTTTCCATGTAAACCTCAGTTCAGAATTATTTTGAATAAATCATTCCTAATTCAGAAAACATTGTGTAACCACGGCCACTGGGTGACACGTCCAGTCCACAGACCTGGACTCGGTGGGTCAGCATGCTCTGGACAGACCGGTGACATCATGACATCCAATCTCAGCTTTATTCATGCAGGTTGTTTTTTTCTGATGGAAATGATTATTGTAATTATGTTGGGATGTTATTTTTCACAATGCCGCATGTAAACGTTGACCTGGAGATAATCTGAAAAAGGAAACGTGTCCGATGATGAAACGAGACGTTTGATCATTTCATGGAAAATATGAATCAGAAGCAGCAACACGTCTGTAAAAAGTCGTTCCAGGATGATGTTTAGCATCGTTAGCGTCTCCACGAAGTTCTGTAAACATCTGGAAGTGAGGAGAGCAGCTGCTGGAATGTCGTCCTGTTCTGGTCTGATTCAGGATTCCAGCTGCTCTACTGGACCTTGTTGCTGGTTTCTGCTTCCATGATGCTCCAGATGTTTGTACTGGTTAAAACATCTGGACTGCAGCAGACCAGTTCTCCTGTTCCACCATCAGGATGTGGTCCAGCGTGGTTCCGCTGGACCAGTTCTCCTGTTCCACAAACAGGATGTGGTTCAGAGTGGTCGTGCTGGACCGGTTCTCCTGTTCCACCATCAGGATGTGGTTCAGCATGGTCCTGCTGGACCAGTCCTCCTGTTCCACCATCAGGATGTGGTTCAGAGTGGTCGTGCTGGACCGGTTCTCCTGTTCCACCATCAGGATGTGGTTCAGCATGGTCCTGCTGGACCAGTTCTCCTGTTCCACCATCAGGATGTGGTCCAGCATGGTGGAACCTGCCAGGTCTTCCCTGAAAGAGACGTTGTCTGGATGGGAGCAGATGTTTCAGCATTGATGGAGCTTCCCAGATGTGGAAGCTGCCCGGCTTTAATCGGCTCTAATGCAACCCCATCCCATCAGAGATGCAGGCTGATAACAAGCTGGATGCTCCCTCTCCTCTTTAGTCTGCAGGACACGCCGTCCATGCTGTCCACAAACAATTCCACATCTTCATCCAGGTTTCCACTCAGAACATTTTAAATGAGCTTTGGTCCAGAGAAGACGGCGTGTTTCTGGATCCTCTTCACATATGATGGAGCTTTAACCTGCAGGTGTGGATTTCAACCTGAACTGGTTCGGTTCACCAGTTTTAATCTTCAGCTTTGTCCTGTGCCTACAGAGATTCCTCCTGATTCTCTGAGTCTGCAGATGGTTGATCTGTTTTGAAGGTTTTTCTGAAATGTTTTTTTTAACTGAGTTTGTCTCAGATTGGTGAAGGTTTGTCCATCTGAGAGGCTGACCTGTTCTCAGTTAAACCAGTGACTGCTCCTCTACATGTACCTTCTCCAGCCTTGTTGCTGCTGTTTGAAGTGGTGTTGCTGCATCAGATGATAAAACGTCTGCTTCATCGTCTGACATGATGTTTATGTTCTGCTGGAAGGAAACGACGTTGACGAGGTTTGGAAATCTCTGCATTCTGATTTGATCTAAATCTTTTTGGGAATTGAAGGAAATTGTTGTGATGAAATAAGAACTGGAGTGATTAAAGTCTCGACATATAACCACAGGATATGAACTGCTGTTTGCAGTGTAGAACCTAAACTGATGATGTCATCAGCAGGTAACACAGGTGAAGCACCTGTATAGAAACTCCTCGTCTATGGTTTCCAGGATACAGGGATGATCTTTCTACATGACGTGTCCTGAATTCCATCATCTGTTGTTGGAAAGCTCTGTAATCCCTAGTCTTGCTCCTTCATCGCTGTCTCCTCTTCAGCAGCTCTGCACCTTAACCAGAATCCTCTTTCACAGATCCAATGAAGAGTTATTTCCCACTGTCCTGCTGTGGTCATTAGTCAGTCGTCCTCCACATGTTCTGTCCACGCGCTGCAAGTCCAAACTGGTCCAGAGCTGAAACGTCATCATGTTTGGGCCATCAGCTCTGCTGATGCTTCATTTTCAGTCTTTAGTGACTTTAGCTGCGTGCGGCCACAGACTCTCTGAAAGGCTAAAGAACTCGTCTGCTCGCCTCTCCTCCTGCATCTAGCTCATCCAGGAGACAATGTTGGACCGTTTCTGATGATTCCACAAGTCTCACCAGCAGGTCTGATCCCAGTCCCAGTCTCACCAGCAGAAATAAACATGTTTACAGCCTGGTACAAAAATCCATTTTAGGTTTAACAGGTCAGGTTTACCTTCATGACAACTGTGGGGGGAGTGAATTTTTTTCTAACTCACCCATTTAAAAGTAATTTCATCTCGAAGTTTGGCATATTTAGGGGCGTGTCTTTTTGATTGACAGGTACCAATCTCTGGCTTCAAGTCAGAAGAACATAGAACAACCACGGTTTTTAGCCGGTTAACAACATGACTTAGCTTAAACCCGCTTACCTCCGTTAGCTGGTTAGCTCCTGTTATCTCCGGGTTAGCGCTTAGCTACAGAAAGTTCGGAGTTCGCTCGATGTCAATCATCCACCATGACGCTCACAGCCCCCCTCTCAGCTCCACCTCTTTGCCCATATTTGGATTTTCCGGGTGAGACGACACGCATGCCCCTGCCAGAATGGTGATGGTAGGAACCGCCCACCGAGCTTCAATTCAGCTCTCAGAAACCTACGGGTGATGTCACAGAGGCTCCGCCCATCTTTTAATATACAGTCTGTGGACGGCGAGGCCAAGTCGGGTCCTCAGGAGCTGCAGTCCTGGACATGTTGGGAGTTTCTCTGCTGCAACACCTGATACACATCAGACTGAACCAGCAGACTGTCATGTCAAGCTCAACACAAGTTGGCTGACTGGAGTCAGCAGACTTGACTCTTTTCAAGCTTGATGCTCCAAACTCTGGATGCTGGACAGGAGTGAAAGGAGAAGCCGCGGAGGAGGGGCGGGGCCTCCATTTGATGTCTCGCCATCAAAAACTGAATAGATAGAAGTCCCCATGCAGGAAGATATCTGCGTGTAATGTGATGCATACAATGCCAGTCCCTTTCTGAACACATCCTTATGTCAAGGATTTGATTAGGAATTAGCCATCTCAATCGAGTCGCCATCAAACCTGGTTCCTCTTTATCTCCTGATCTGCTCCTGATTTGGGTCCTTCCGGTTCCACGCTGAGTCCAGCCGCATGTCTGCATGACGCCATGACTGCAGCGCTTCATGGTGTTGATGCTGGCTGAGGTGATGAGCGACTGGCCGAGGGGTGATGCTGCACACATCAGGGCGTGTAGCCTGCGGTGGGGCGAGCAGCGAGGTGGTCTTCAGGGTCCTGGCGGTGTCATTCAGTTTATCCTATTTTATCTCAATTCAAATGTAAGCTTTACTTTAATGTAGTTCATTTTCATTTAATCTAATTTCACCATTTTTATTTCTTTAAATTGTAGTTTGTTTTGATCTCATTTAGTTAAGTTTCTGTGAGACACGTCTGTCTTCTCGTTCAAGTTGCAGCAGATGAAACATGACAAGCGATCTGCTGGTGGTTTTAATAACTCCTTAGATGTTTTGGCGCATCCGGAGGAGGACGCAGATCCCGTCTGATCCTTCAGGCTGCTGAGGATTTCTGTGAATTTCTCTCTTGGTTTAAAGCGGTTTAACTGTGTGCAGGTGTTGGAGTTAATCTGTACCAGAGAATCTGGAGCCGTGTTTGAGGCCGGCGGCCTGAACTGCGTGCTGAGTTTCATCAGAGACAGCGGACACCTGGTCCACAAAGACACTCTGCACTCTGCCATGGCTGTGGTGTCCCGCCTCTGCAGCAAGATGGAGCCTCAGGACTCGTCTCTGGAGACCTGCGTGGAGTCTTTGTCCAGTCTGCTAAAACATGAAGACCACCAGGTAACGGGACCACACCACCAACCATCCAGCCGGCTTTATTCCTGATTTATCCAGCTTCCTGCTAAAACAGGCTGTTAAGCTGTTAGAACCAGCTGTTCTTCAAAACAAGAACAGCTGGTTTTGGTTTGGCTCAATCAGAGTATTTTAGATCTGAGTTAACCTGAGTTCCTCCACGACAAGCCACAGCTCTGCCTGTTCTCCAGGCCCCGAGCAGAAAAGGGCCTCGTTTTGTTCTGACGGACGTGTTTGAAGACACACCAGCTGCAGAACTTTCTTCTCCAGGGGCTTTGTGCAGTAGTATGTGATTGGTTGGACACTTTGGGGTTTAGGCCTGTCACAAGTTTTGCAATTAAATTAGAAATTATTGCCATTATTGACTGTCTTTGATCTCCTTCAGTCACTTTTCACGTCATTGTAAAGTTGTGGAAATGCTGTTTGTAACGAGTCTGTTCATCCCGGCAGAGTGTTCGTTTTCTTTCTAGCTGGGAAAACTGCAGTTGATGGTTGTTATGAGTGCAGATGGAAGCTTGTTGTGTTGCTGGGTTTAGTTGTTATTGTCTTCAAACAGATGCGGCTCTCGCTCGGAGAGAAAAGGAAGAAAGGAACATCACTGCGTCCGGTCAACTTATTGTGTGCATTTTTTCTGATGGTGCGATTAATTGACTTGTTGCAACAGGCCTCCGTGGTCGCCACGGGAAAGTTCCTGCTTCCACCTTTTATGCTGATGCAAAAAACCCAATTGTTTTCATAAAACCCGCCACGCGCACACCCCGCCTCGCGCACACCCCGCCTCGCGCACACCCCGCCTCGTGCTCACCCCGCCTCGTGCTCACCCCGCCTCGTGCTCACCCCGCCTCGTGTTCACCCCGCATCGTGTTCACCCCGCCTCGTGCTCACCCCGCCTCGTGCTCACCCCGCCTCATGTTCACCCCGCCTCGTGCTCACCTCGCCTCGTACTCACCCTGTTCACCCCGCCTCGTGCTCACCTCGCCTCGTGTTCACCCCGCCTCGTGTTCACCCCGCCTCGTGTTCACCCCGCCTCGTGTTCACCCCGCCTCGTGCTCACCTCGCCTCGTGTTCACCCCGCCTCGTGTTCACCCCGCCTCGTGTTCACCCCGCCTCATGTTCACCCCGCCTCGTGTTCACCCCGCCTCGTGTTCACCCCGCCTCGTGTTCACCCCGCCTCATGTTCACCCCGCCTCGTGCTCACCTCGCCTCGTACTCACCCTGTTCACCCCGCCTCGTGCTCACCTCGCCTCGTGCTCACCTCGCCTCGTGCTCACCTCGCCTCGTGTTCACCCCGCCTCGTGTTCACCCCGCCTCGTGTTCACCTCGCCTCGTGCTCACCTCGCCTCGTGCTCACCTCGCCTCGTGCTCACCCCGCCTCGTGCTCACCTCGCCTCGTACTCACCCTGTTCACCCCGCCTCGTGCTCACCTCGCCTCGTGCTCACCTCGCCTCGTGCTCACCCCGCCTCGTGCTCACCTCGCCTCGTGCTCACCTCGCCTCGTGTTCACCCCGCCTCGTGCTCACCTCGCCTCGTGCTCACCTCGCCTCGTGTTCACCTCGCCTCGTGCTCACCTCGCCTCGTGCTCACCTCGCCTCGTGTTCACCTCGCCTCGTGCTCACCTCGCCTCGTACTCACCCTGTTCACCCCGCCTCGTGTTCACCTCGCCTCGTGCTCACCCCGCCTCGTGTTCACCTCGCCTCGTGCTCACCCCGCCTCGTGCTCACCCCGCCTCGTGCTCACCCCGCCTCGTGCTCACCTCGCCTCGTACTCACCCTGTTCACCCCGCCTCGTGCTCACCCCGCCTCGTGCTCACCCCGCCTCATGTTCACCCCGCCTCGTGCTCACCTCGCCTCGTACTCACCCTGTTCACCCCGCCTCGTGCTCACCTCGCCTCGTGTTCACCCCGCCTCGTGTTCACCCCGCCTCGTGTTCACCCCGCCTCGTGTTCACCCCGCCTCGTGCTCACCTCGCCTCGTGCTCACCCTGTTCACCCCGCCTCGTGTTCACCTCGCCTCGTGTTCACCCCGCCTCGTGTTCACCCCGCCTCGTGTTCACCCCGCCTCGTGTTCACCCCGCCTCGTGCTCACCTCGCCTCGTGTTCACCCCGCCTCGTGCTCACCTCGCCTCGTGCTCACCCTGTTCACCCCGCCTCGTGCTCACCTCGCCTCATGCTCACCTCGCCTCGTGCTCACACCGCCTCGTGCTCACCCCGCCTCGTGCACACCCCGCCACGCGCTCACCCTGCTCACCTCGCCACGTGGTCACCATGCTCACCTCGCCACGCGCACACCCTCATTGTCGTGGACGATGAACAGACGAGATAGAAACATTTTTCTTGCGGCTCAGAGAGCATGCAGGATGGAACAAGGTCAACTGTCTCCTTCCCACTAGGTGTCGGACGGAGCTCTACGCTGCTTCGCCTCGTTGGCCGACCGGTTTACTCGCCGTGGCGTAGACCCCGCCCCTTTAGCCAAACACGGCCTGACTGAGGAGCTGCTGTCCCGTATGGCGGCCGCTGGTGGTGTTGTGTCAGGCTCCTCCTCCTGTAAGCCGGGCCGGCCCTCCACAGGCGCTACGCCCTCTGCCCCTGACTCCAAGCTGAGCAACCAGGTGTCCACCATCGTCAGCCTCTTGTCCACTCTGTGCAGGGGCTCGCCGCTGGTCACACATGTAAGATAACACATTTGGAAAAGGAATTAGCTTGACTGTTCAGGGATCAGGAGTGTCTGAAGCACGTTGCCTCTCTGGTTGCTGCAGGACCTGCTGCGTTCAGCTCTACCCGACTCCATGGAGTCAGCTCTGGGAGGAGATGAGCGCTGTGTGCTGGACACCATGAGGCTGGTGGATCTCCTGCTGGTGCTCCTGTTCGAGGGACGAAAGGCGCTGCCGAAGTCTACTGCAGGCTCGGCGGGCCGAATCCCGGGGCTGCGCCGCCTGGACAGCTCAGGAGAGAGGTCCCACCGACAGCTCATCGACTGTATCCGCAGCAAGGACACGGACGCTCTGATAGACGCCATCGACACTGGAGGTGAGACCGCAGCCGGCATCGAAGCGGCAGTGCTTCTGTCAAACTTTGATGGATGCATATTTTTACTGTTACAATCCCTGCTAAACGAAGACATTCTGATATGCACAACCTGTATGGCGGGCTTTCATGACTGATGATGCGTGTCCTCCTGCAGCCTTCGAGGTGAATTTCATGGACGATGTGGGACAGACGCTGCTCAACTGGGCCTCCGCTTTCGGCACGCAGGAAATGGTAAAAACAAGCAGTCACAGAGACGGAAGCGTCTGGTTGTTTCAGAGATTAAAATGTGAGGCAGCAGTGAGCAGAATCCATCAACATGGATTTCTGTTGTGGTTAGGGAAGTTACGATACTTCATTTACACTTGCAACGTCTGAAAAAAATGATAATTCTGACAGCATGGCGACTTTTATTTTGCCTTTCCAGGCATCTGCAATCGAAGCAGGAAAGCGTTTTCTAGAAGCAGAGAGCCGTTCGTTAGGAGGGAATAATTCCTCCTCTCCTTTATGGCTGGAAAACATTTGTCTGCAAATATTCTCATCATTTCTTAATTTGACGCAGAATATATTGTTGAGGTAAGAAGTTGCTGATGGAGAGAGGATTTTTTAAACTCCTTTTAAATCGGTTAGCACATGCTAATTCTCTACAGACGTTAGCCTGAAGCTAACTTGGTTTCACAGAGACAGTATTCACTATTTCTAGTGATGTATTTTCTGTATGTCTGCTGAGTTTTATTATATTCCTAAGTAGAAGTTCAGCCTGGGATCTTTCCTGGGAGAATTATCTGCTGTTGTGTTTTACTCCATAATGTTACTTTATGAGAGAAGTGTTTGTTTCTGCCCCACGGTGGAGGTGGACTGGGAGTGGAGCTGGCAACGGACTGTCCCCACAGAGGAGAACCCTCTCAAAGTCGATGATTTGCAGTTCCAAGGGTCTAGGAATACTCCATAAAACAAAGCGACACAGTAGCTAAGTTAGCAGCATTATTGGGGAGCCGTGGTGGTGGATCTACTTCCTGTATTTGACTGGATTCCCCTCCACATGCTGCCTGAGTGGGCTGTCTTTAGGAACATGATTCATTATTTTTATTCTTTGAAGCTGAAATCAAGGTCGCACTCTGCTTTGCTCAGCTCTGCTTCCTTGTTTGCTCGTTCAGCTTTACAGTTCTACACGGTTAGGATGCAGACAAATGAAATCCTCCATCAGAGAAAGAGCGATTATGTGACAACATATGAAATTTTCTACAGGTATGATAAATGAGCCGATATTAACGTGAATGATACGATTTTGCACACGAGAAGTCACTCCAAATGTTACAGCTGCAATAACTTGTGAAAGCAAAAACACAAAGAACAATGATGTAATGTTGAGGAAGCCGGTTGTCCGTCTGCCAGAAGCGGCCACATCTGTTGGGTTGGAGACACGTTCGCAGGGAACCAGGGTTGCTCTCAGACAAGCTTTCAGTGACACAATGATTCCTTTGCTTCCTCACTCTGGATTTGTTCTAACTGTTCTCTTTGTTCCAGGTGGAGTTTTTATGTGAGCGCGGAGCAGATGTCAACAGAGGTCAGAGGTCATCCTCATTACACTATGCTGCCTGCTTCGGACGTCCACAAGTAGCCAAGGTAACGCACTCGCACTCAGATATGCGTCCTGCTTAGATTTAACTCTAGAATTAGCAAGATTTTCAGCCTGCAGCCCCATGCAGGTCGTGTTCAGGGTTGTATTTATGACATATAAATGTCATATTTCTATAAGAAAGGTCAGACCAGGTTTAACGTCTGCACCAAGATGTTGCATATCTTCTGTAAGTCTGTTGTGGAGAGTGCAGTCAGCTTTGCAGCATCTGCTGGGGTAGTAGCATCAGAACCATAGACTTGAAGAGAATCAACAAACTGATCCAGAAAGCTGCTTCTGTGCTTGGAGTAACTCTGGAGCCACTGGAGCTGATTGTCCAAAGAAGAATGCTGCAGAAGCTGATGAAGATGATGGAGGATTCTTCACACCCTCTCAACAACACAGTGAGGAAACAACAAAGTGTGTTCAGTGAGAGGCTTCTTCAGGTCCGATGTAAGACTGAAAGATACAGAAGATCATTCCTGCTAGCAACCATCAGCCTCCGGAACAAGACCTCCTTTAGTTAATTATATGCTACAATATTGAATTTCCCTTTGGGGATTAATAAAGTTTTCATTTCATTCATATTGTCCCTTCAGTGTATCAGGAAACGCCTGATCTGAAAGTTACTAACTGGATGGGGTGGGGGGTCTTTTAGGTGCTGAGCAAATCCTTTGTGTCAATAATTTACATAAAACAAGATGATGAGGTGTAAAAATCCCTCCAGAAATTCCACCAAAACTTTTGCCAGACTGGTAATTCTTGTGTTTAAACCTGCTCCACTGGTATGCTAGCAGTTCTTCAGTGTTTGACATCAGCCTGGCTGTGTGTTGCTTTCATTCAATGTTGTTTTGTACCTCTGCTCAGACTCTGCTGCGGCACGGAGCCAACCCAGACCTAAGAGACGAGGATGGAAAGACTCCTCTGGACAAAGCAAGAGAGAGAGGACACAGTGAGGTGGTGGCCATCCTGCAGTCTCCTGGTTAGTTCTCCTCCTACGGATGTTTCAGACACCAGGAAGCTATGCTAACATGTAGCATCGCAAAATGACAGAGAAAAACTCAATTTAAACCAGACATCGTCATTCAGACCAAACACACTTTAGACTCCAAGCAGCCAAATGACAACATCACATCCACACATACGGGTGTTGTTTCGCCCTGACATACATTAACACATCTGGAAAAGTGCTTTACTCCTTCCTAGGATTACTTTACTCCTTCCTAGGTTTACTTTACTCATTCCCGGGATTACTTTACTCCTTCCTAGGTTTACTTTACTCATTCCTAGGATTACTTGACTAATCCCCGGGATTACTTTACTCCTTCCTTGGATTACTTTACTCATTCCTAGGGTTACTTTACTCATTCCTATGTTTACTTCACTCATTTCTGGGATTACTTTACTCCTTCCTAGGTTTACTTTACTCCTTCCTAGGTTTGCTTTACTCCTTCCTAGGAATACTTGACTCATTCCCGGGATGACTTTACTCCTTCCTAGGATTACTTTACTCATTCCTAGGTTTACTTTACTCATTTCTGGGATTACTTTACTCCTTCCGAGGATTACATTACTTCTTCCTAGGATTGCTTCTTCTCAGGATTGCTTTACTCCTTCCCAGGGTTACTTTACTCCTTCCTAGGTGTGATGGGCCGAGCAGTGAAGCAGTCAGGCACAGGTTTAAAGTTCTAAAAATAGGGTTTTAATGTTGACCCCCAAAAAAAGTTGTTTTAACATAAATGAATAAATCAGGCCTATAAAAGAGGTCAACTTAGCAAAACTATAATCAAAGAATTTATAACAGAAGTAACTCAAGCAACAAAATGAAACAAACTGACCTAACAAATGACACACAAGGGTAAACTTAAATAGTGGCTGATCAGCCCAAACAAAACAGACAAAGGGGATGACGCACAAAAACCTAACTAAATGAACAGAAGAAAACCCTAAATTCCCCCTTCCATTTCTGCCACTGGTTCGGTCCAATTAGCTGGCTCCACCCCGTGGCCACTTGCTGGTTCACAGCCAAGGGACTGCAGCCACTGAAACTCAAGGAAAAAAACAAATGAAAACCAAACCATCACAACATAAACTAAAATGCACGCTTTTACAGAATAGCTGTGATGCTACATGAAATGGATGAATAAAAATATTGGTCTGCAAATTAAATCCTGGTTAAACAAAATAAATTAAGTGTATGTGTAATGCATTTGGACATAATGTATGTGTGGCTGTAGACACAGCCACCAAACTAAGATTACTTTACTCCTTGCTAGGATTGCTTTACTCCTTCCAGGATTACTTTACTCATTCCTAGGATTGCTTTACTCCTTCATAGGATTACTTCTCATTCCTAGGATTGCTTTACTCATTCCAAGATTACTTTACTCATTCCTAGGATTGCTTTACTCCTTCATAGGACTACTTTACTCATTCCAAGATTACTTTACTCATTCCAAGATTACTTTACTCATTCCAAGATTACTTTACTCCTTGCTAGGATTACTTTACTCCTTCCTGGGATTACTTTACTCCTTCCTAGGATTACTTTACTCCTTCCTAGGATTCCTACCCTCACCTATGGTCATGAGCTGTGGGTCGTGACGAAAGAACGAGATCTCGTATACAGGCGGCTGAAATGAGTTTCCTCAGGGTGGCCGGGCTCTCCATTAGAGATATGGTGAGGAGCTCGGTCATCCGGGAGGAGATCAGAGTAGAGCCACTGCTCCTCCGCATCAAGAGGAACCAGTTGAGGTAGCTCGGGCATCTGGTCAGGATGCCTCCTGGACCTCCCTGGTGAGGTGTTCCAGGCACGTCCCTCTGGGAGGAGATCCTGGGGAAGACCCAGGACACGCTGGAGGGATTATATCTCTCGGCTGGCCTGGGAACGCTTCGGGATCCTCCACGCAGAGTTGGCAAATGTGGCTGGGGAGAGGGAAGTCTGGGCTTCCCTGCTTAGGCTGCTGCCCCCGCGACCTGACCCCGGATAAGCGGCACGAAGACGAGACGAGACAAGCCTTATAAATCTGAATATTAATTTAATTTATTCTGAAATAAAAAATAGGCGTCATGATGTTAAACTCATTGTTCCTGTTTACTCCTCTGCTTCCCTAATTTATCTGCGCTGTTCTGAATTGTGAAGTGTGTTTGACTCTTTTTGTAGGTATAACTGAATGAATCCAGACCTTCTCTATTCAGATGCTCTTATTGAAGAGACATCTTTGTGTTTCAGGAGACTGGATGTGTCCAGTGAACAAAGGTGATGACAAGAGGAAGAAGGATGCGAGCAAAGAGGAGGAAGAGGGCAGTGAGCCCAGAGGAGACCCAGAAATGGCTCCCTTCTATCTGAAGAGGCTCCTCCCTGTTTTTGCACAAACTTTTCAGCAAACCATGCTGCCTTCTATTCGGTAAACTGACTAGCAGTCACAGTTTCTTCTGCTCATCGCTTCTCCATTATTTCTTTATTTTAGAGATGGTAGAGTCTTTTCAGTGTCTGCATGTGAACCGTTTGGCTCAGATCGCATCACATTTGTGTGTTGGTGGGTTTTAGGAAAGCCAGCCTGGCTCTAATCAGGAAGATGGTTCACTACAGCAGCGAGGTTCTGCTGAGGGAGGTGTGTGACGGTGAGACAGGGCATAACCTGCCAACGGTGCTGGTGGAGATCACTGCCACCGTCCTTGACCAGGAGGTAAACACCCCTTTCAAATGGAATGTGTGCTGGTTGTTACGCACATGGATAAATAATGGCTGTTTCTTATCCATCAGGACGATGACGACGGTCACCTCCTGGCTCTGCAGATCATCAGAGATCTGGTGGATAAAGGTGGAGACGTGTTCCTTGACCAGCTGGCCCGGCTGGGGGTCATCAACAAGGTGTCAACTCTGGCTGGACCGGCGTCTGATGACGAGAACGAGGATGAAGCAAAACCCGAGAAGGTAACGGAAAAGAAGAATTCTTTCTTTCCAGCAGGTCTGAGAGGCTTGTTTTATGTCATGTTAATATCCTGAAGAGGACCGAGTCTGTGCATTTCTGAGACGTTCATGGCCAAAAACAATCTCCAGTTTTTAAAGTGACTTGTGGTCTGAACAGATCTCCTCTGTGGCATGCTGCAGATGCTTTGAGTTCCATCTCAGACTGTGCAGGATGCAGATTAATGTTTAACATGTTGAAATGAGCATGGCTCGAGAAAGCCGCGCCCTCACAACACTTGTTCCTTTGAATAGAATTCAACTATGAGGCACGGTAGTGGAAGCTTGATGATCTGGCCTCATTTCCATTTTTCCTCTTTACGTTGTGTTTCTAACAGGATATGATTGTGATTGTCATGCAGGAGGAGGAGGTGCAGGAAGATGCTAAAGAAATCCAGCAGGGGAAGCCGTACCACTGGAGGGACTGGTCCATCATCAGAGGCCGCGACTGTCTCTACATCTGGTCAGATGCCGCTGCCCTTGAGCTTTCAAATGGCTCCAACGGCTGGTTTCGGTTCATCCTGGATGGGAAGCTTGCAACCATGTACTCTAGTGGGAGCCCAGAGGGGGGGTCAGACAGCTCAGGTATGATCGACAGCCCACACCTCTCCTTCTGTCTGTTATTTCCTGGTCTGATGGACGGTCCATCTCCCTGCGGCTGCAGAGTCTCGTAGTGAGTTCCTGGAAAAGCTGCAGCGGGCAAGGAGTCAGGTGAAACCAGTAACAACCAGTCAACCCATCCTGTCCGTCGTCGGCCCCACTAAACTCACCGTGGGGAACTGGTCTCTGACGTGCCTGAAAGAGGGAGAGATTGCCATCCACAACTCAGATGGGCAGCAGGCCACCATCCTGAAGGAGGACCTGCCGGGTTTTGTGTTCGAGTCGAACCGAGGAACCAAACACTCGTTCACTGCGGAGACGTCGCTGGGTGAGTCTGAGGTCGCTGGGTGAGTCTGAGGTCGCTGGGTGAGTCTGAGGTCGCTGGGTGAGTCTGAGGTCGCTGGGTGAGTCAGAAAGGCGGGACTTACTGGAAACTGACAGATATTTTTACTGCCTTGACTCGAACAATATTTCCATGATAATAGAGATTTATTTGTGTGTTGTTCTGTGTGTTTTTTATTTAAAGGATAAAATAAAATATTTAACTATTTAAACATGAAATTACTTGCAAAGATAGAAATGTGCTAAATTGGTCTTAAATGAAGTAGTTTGGGAAGTCGGCGCCGGGTCCAGAGCCGCCGCACCGGCAGAAAATACATAAAAAATCCGGCATTTCTGTCTTTTGATGCCATAATAACAGAATATTGTTGAAACACAGTAAAGCAAACTTAAGTCCTTTCTGTTGTGTGCTGAATAAATAAATCCTCCACGTTAACTCTGGATGTCTCTCAGAGAAGCAGATGAAAAGCCTGGAGGACCGCTACCTGGACTCTGGGGTCCACATCTGGCAAGCGTAGACGTCCAGCTGCCCTTTTAGCACAGTGGCTGCTGTTTGATGATTATCTGTAATATTAGGAATGTTTCACACTGACACAGAAACAAAGGCATCGTATTCAGACCAAAGCAACTGTCTGTGAAAAAGACACAAACGCTGCCAGTAAAAGGACAGTAGAAGGATACGATGTAGAGTCAACTCTCTGATGTGTCGACAGGCTCTGAGTTTGTAACTGGATGGACCGGGAAGCGAGGCCGAAAGCTGAAGTCCAAACTGGAGAAGACTAAGCAGAAGGTGAAGAGCATGGCCAGGGAGCTGTATGATGACCACTTCAAAGCTGTGGAGAGCATGCCCAGAGGAGTGGTGGTCACCCTGAGGAACATCTCCACGCAGCTGGAGTCTGCCTGGGAGCTGCACATCAGCCGACAGGTACAGAAACCCACCACACACACGCAGACGAGCATACTGGGTGGATCACAGTTGTAAACATTGATGTGTCTGTGTGTGACGTTCACAGTGTCTCGAAGGGGAGAACACGTGGAGAGACCTGATGAAAACGGCTCTGGAGAACCTGATTGTAGTTTTGAAGGATGAAAACACCATTTCTCCATATGAAATGTGCAGCAGTGGCCTGGTCCAGGCTCTGTTCACCGTCCTCAGCAATGTGAGCATGCTTTAGTTTTCTCTTCATTAGCAGGGAGACAGAACAGCCTGAGGTTTGCTGTTGCAGAAACCCAGCTGTTGGAAAGCGTTGCTGCTTCTCCAGCAGGCTGATGGATGGGGGCAGCGGGCTGATTCTGTGGCATCATCATGCGGAAGGTTTCTTCAGGACAGGAAAACCTTTTAAAATTTGGATTTAATTAATATTTTTAAATCATTTTGAAAAAAAGAAGAAACTTTTAGAAATTTTTCCGTAGAACCCACATGGCTGTAGTAGGATGTACCTGCAGTAGAGTTTAATATAAAAAAGCACATCTTACTTTAAAGAAGAAGCCACTGCAGTGGGACACGAAGCAGATCCAAGGGCAGATGAGCCGAAAGGTGAGGCCTTGTCTACGAACCGCTGTGTTCACGCTGGTTTGTGTTTGAAAAGCTGAGAGCATCATTCATCGGTGTGCAATCCCCAAACGCTGAACAAGACCTCGCTAAGATCCAGCTGGAAACAGAAATCCTCCTGATTTACCTGTCAAAGCAGCTGTTTCCATGGAAACTATTCCAACCTGGTGTGTAATTCCGTGCGTTTACATGGGAGTTTTAATTCCTGTTTAATTCCGAATAAAAGTTAATTCCACTTTAAACTGATAAAAAAACGACCATGTAAACACTTAATTCCTGATGCTGATTTCTATTCAGAATTAAACTTAATTCCGATGTAAGCGGCTGGTTTATTTGCATTTAATTCCTCTGTCATGTAAACCTTCATTCCACTTGATTCCGGTCGTTCTGAGCATGCTCGTTACCTTGTCCTGTCCTGATGACGCGCGTTGTTTTGCCTCCCGTTGAGCTGGAACTTCACATTTATAATAAAAACAGCGGTGAAACTGGTACTTATTAAGTAGTTTTTACAAGTTAGGACTGAAAAGACGAGAAGCAGGGAGCCAACTTTGTTTATTTCCGGTATACGTCATACGTCACGTGCACCCTCTGTCCAATCAGAACCCTTCCCAACCCACCGCTCTAAAGAGGAATTGAGTAAGGACATGATTCATGTAAACCTTCATTCAGATTTATTATCTTCTTCTAAACTTTCATGTAAATACGTTCATTCCAAATTATTTAATTCTGAATGAAGAAACACCATGTAACCGTAGCCAGTGTGTGAACATTGAAGCAGAACGGTCCTGTGTGACGTGCAGAAGGATGCATCACAGATGCAGAGGGCTGCAGAGTAATTATCATATGTGGTGTTTGCAGAAGAAAAGGCCAAGTAGACGCAGCAGCGCAATACTCACGCAGTCCTCCTGCAAACAGCACGCTGCCATCTCCCCAAGTGGGAAAACGTGCCTTGTTGTGCGCTAACGTCTCGTCAGAGCATTGCCGATTCAGTGTTCACGTGATTCCATGATGGGTTGGGAAAATCCGTTTGGTTTGAGGCATACGGATCACTTCTATCCTTTGCAATCAGTATGTGTGGCTCCATGTAGCGAGTGTGACTGGAGAGAGTGGGCTCCTCCATCAGGGAGCTAAAAACCCGCCTCATGATCTGCTCGGGCTTCTCACAAACAGGCAGGCTGCTGGGCGTCATGTTTCACCTGGCAGGTTACAGCTGATCCTAGCTTCTAATGTATTTGTCTGATAGGAGCTAGAGCACTGTTTGGGATGAGTCCCACATTAGACTCCCCTGGAGGTATATAAAGGATTCATGTGCAAATGTTTAAACCATCAGAAATGGACGATCATGTTATACATCAGTGGTGGAATAAAGGTTCCTGGAAGCAGCCTGGCTGAGGAAACGTTGCCAGGAGGGTCCGAGTGGCCAGAGGGCTTGTAACTCTGGTCGCCTGCACTGAACCAACGCTGCTGCAACGTGGAGAAATGTTTCTGGGTATTTTTACGCTAAAGTCATCCAACTCTCACAATTCTCTGCTCGCATAGAGAAACATTGAACTGAAGTTTGTTTAATGCTTCCACATATTTCTCCTTTTCTCATCCTACGTCGGATCATTCTGGGAAGCATTAAAATAAAATTGTAAAAAGAAAAGATGTTTCCAGAAATATTTGTCTGTCCTGAAAGCAGCAGCTCTGCTCAGCCTCTCTGGTTTTACAGCTGCTTTTCCTCATGTGTGTTTTTATACAGAGTGTTGAACCTGACATGAAGCACGATTGTAAGCCTTTAATGGAACGGATCAATGTCTTTAAAGCGGCTTTCAGCGAGAATGAAGACAACGAAAGGTAACCAGACTCCACTCCTACGTTAGTATCTGTCTGTCTATCGCTTCAGTTCAATTCAGCTTTATTAGTACAGTGCCACTTAGCAACAAAGTCGTCTCAGGGCTTTACAGACACACCAGTTCAAGCCAATTCATAAGCAGCCGCTAATACAAACAAACGGATCGAGTCATGACTTGGATCCAATCCTGAGCTGCACGAGGCGACAGTGGGAAGGAAAAAACTCCCCTTTAACAGGAAGAAAACCTCCGACAGAACCCGGCTCAGGGAGGGCAGCCATCTGCCTCGACTGGTTGGGGTGGAGAGGACAGGAAAGACAGATCAACATGTACAACTGCACTTATTCAGGAAGACCTGCGGGAAAAAGGAGAAATAAGTTAATGATGGAAATACTGTCATGTATTTATACATGAGGGAAAAGGAGGAAGGTACTACTCAGATCAGGTGACGTCTCCATGGCTGCATGACTAATAGATGGCCGGACTATCCCTGCCTATAGGAGCATCACCTGGACAGGTACATGCAGACTCCACCTTATGAGATGTTCGTCTCCTGACTGTTAGAAAAACTTCTTTTTAATGAATCTATCGTTTCACACTGGTACTTCTACAAATCTGTCTGCTGCAAAAACTCCCTTACGCATAATCCAGTTTACCAGTCAGATTACAGCTGATGACGTGTGTGTGTGTGTGTGTGTGTCTGTGTGTGCGTGTGTGTGCGCACGCAGCCGACCAGCTGTTGCCTTAATCCGAAAACTGATAGCAGTTCTGGAGTCAATAGAGCGTCTACCTCTGCACCTGTATGACTCGCCGGGATCTTCGTACAACCTGCAGGTGAGTCGATGTCTTCTGCATCAAGGTGTGAGCTCTGAGAAGCTCCCATCAGCTTCAGCACTGTGTGCACGCTGTTGATGTGTGTGTGTGTGTGTGTGTGCATCAGATCTTGACAAGGAGGCTGCGCTTCCGCCTGGAGCGAGCGCCGGGGGAGACAGCGCTGATCGATCGGACGGGTCGCATGCTGAAGATGGAGCCGCTCGCCACTGTGGAGTCTCTGGAGCAGTACCTGCTGAAGATGGTGAGTCCATACTGAGCATGCTCGCTGACTCGGACCAGACCCAGTCTGAAAATGCACATGAAGCCAGACCAACGTTCCCAAATGATGTTTAGGTTTTAAATAAGTCCTGCATCCAAACACCGACAGTCCTGCTGCTCCTTGGTGTTGCTCATTAAGTAGATGTTATTCCAGCAGAATTCCCCGGAAACTCCCGTTCCCACACTTTCCTGCTGCTTCAGGCAGAAACAGGGAATGAAAAGCCACTCTGATAAAACATCTGGTTGAAGTCCGTTGTCTGGACTTCCATGATCTCCCACAGGGGAAGTAATCAGGCCTGCGTCTCCATCTTCCTCCTCCAGGTGGCCAAACAGTGGTACGACTTTGAGCGTTCATCTTTTGTTTTTGTGAGGAAACTGAGAGAAGGACAAACCTTCACCTTCAGACACCAGCACGACTTTGATGAGAACGGGATCATCTACTGGGTTGGAACCAACGCCAAGTAAGAGCCGCCGCCACAGACACCACAAGGTCTGGGACAGTTTTTACTGGGGCATAATGCAGACTCACGATAGAACAGGAAAAACGACACGGAGACTCCGTCTCAGCCGGACGGAATCTCCGTCCGGAATGAGTCGGAGACTCCGTCCAGACGGAGACCGACCGGAATGAGTCGGAGACTCCGTCCAGATGGAGACCGACCGACCGGAGTGAGTCGGAGACTCCGTCCTCTGGTGCGGCTACAGCAGGGCAAGAGGGACAAACTTACCAGTCGGAGCGCGGCCCTTCATGTTCTGATTTTTTCATTTCCAGCTTTATTTTGTGCAACATCAGATTTTACTTCGTTTTTTTTCTTAACATTTTGTGTGACATCTGGTTCCCAGTCCAGTTTTTACCAGTGGCCACTGGGAATCTCTGACTGGGAGACTCAGACTGGGAGACTGGCAATGTCAGACTGGGAGACTCAGACTGGGAACTAGAAGGTGGAGTGGGATTAGATGAAGATAAGTTCCTGGTTCCTGATGTAAAGTGTCCGTGTCATGACTCAGACTTGTTCTTGTTGCATCAGGACGGCCTATGAGTGGGTTAACCCTGCAGCTTACGGCCTGGTGGTGGTCACCTCGTCGGAGGGCCGTAACCTCCCATACGGACGGCTGGAGGACATCTTAAGTCGGGATAGCTCCGCCCTCAACTGCCACACCAACGATGACAAGAACGCTTGGTTTGCCGTTGACCTCGGCCTGTGGGTCATCCCGTCGGCATACACGCTGAGGCACGCCAGGTAGCCTAACACCCCGCATGCCAACAGAGACACAATGAGGACTTGATCTAACCTGTACTGCTGGGTTATTCCCTCTTCATCTTCCTCTGCTTCATCCCGTGTCAGGGGTTACGGCCGCTCCGCCCTGAGGAACTGGGTTTTCCAGGTATCGAAGGACGGTCAGAACTGGTCCACTCTGTACACGCACATAGATGATGGCAGCCTCAATGAACCTGGGTACGACCTCTCACCTGAACCTTACAGCTCCAGTCTGAAGACACGATGCACTGAATATTTCCTGTTGTAATTTCCTCGGTTTATAGCAGGCAGATCCGATCAGGCCGTGTATTTGCTTCATGCTGTGCTCTTGTGGTTTTCCCAGTTCTACGGCAACGTGGCCTCTGGACCCGTCCAAAGAGGAGAAGCAGGGCTGGAGGCACATCCGGATCAAACAGATGGGGAAGAACGCCAGCGGTCAGACACACTACCTGTCGCTGTCTGGACTGGAGCTGTATGGCACCGTCACTGCTGTCTGCGAGGACCAGCTGGGTGAGGACGTCTTGTGTGGTCAGAGCTTCAGGGACAGGGTCGAAGGTCAACACGTGTGTGGAGGTGTTTGGGTTGGAAGCCGACTCTTCAGATCTTCAGACGTGGCGTTTCTGTTGTCTCCTTCGCTCCACGCTTCAGTTCTGCAGACAGTTTAAACTGGAAGTCTCTATTTAGCTTTAGCTCTGCTCAGGATGAACGTTTGACCTCCATCACCCGACGGCGAGCTGGTCTCTGATCTTACAGCAGCTTTTCCACTTTAAACAGCGTCCCACCAGTCCCTGCTACATGTTTGCTTCCACTTTGCACAAGTGGTCCCAGCCTCCTCTGTGCCGGGGGGGAAGCGCCTCCTCTGGGCCTCCTCTGTGCCGGGGGGAAGCGCCTCCTCCAGGCCTCCTCTGTGCCGGGGGGGAAGCGCCTCCTCCAGGCCTCCTCTGTGCCGGGGGGGAAGCGCCTCCTCCAGGCCTCCTCTGTGCCGGGGGGGAAGCGCCTCCTCCAGGCCTCCTCTGTGCCGGGGGGGAAGCGCCTCCTCCAGGCCTCCTCTGTGCCGGGGGGGAAGCGCCTCCTCCAGGCCTCCTCTGTGCCGGGGGGGAAGCGCCTCCTCCAGGCCTCCTCTGTGCCGGGGGGGAAGCGCCTCCTCCGGGCCTCCTCTGTGCCGGGGGGGAAGCGCCTCCTCCGGGCCTCCTCTGTGCCGGGGGGGAAGCGCCTCCTCCGGGCCTCCTCTGTGCCGGGGGGAAGCGCCTCCTCCAGGCCTCCTCTGTGCCGGTGGTATGCGCCTCCTCTGTGCCGGGGGGAAGCGCCTCCTCCAGGCCTCCTCTGTGGGGAGATGCAGCTCAGTGCTGGCTCACAGCGGTCCAGCTCGGCACCGTCAGTGAAGGCGTCTCCCCCTGTAGTCCAGTGACCTTTACGGCTCAAATGAGGAGTTTTTACACCTTTATGGTGACGTTTTGTTACAGATGCGTTTCATTTACTCAACATGCCGCGATGCTGCGGTTCGGGTAGACCCACAGGAATGCTTTCAGGCATGATGGATCGGCTGTTTTGGTTCAGACACCATCTTTTATGGAATCTCTCACGTTAATGAGTCGCTGTAACGGACCCTTTGGCTCTGTTCTCCAGGTAAAGCTGTGAAGGAGGCCGAGGCCAACCTCCGCCGCCAGCGCCGCCTCTTCCGTTCCCAGGTCATGAAGTACATTGTCCCAGGCGCACGGGTCGTTCGGGGCATTGACTGGAAGTGGCGAGACCAGGATGGAAACCCAGCGGGGGAGGGCACCGTCACTGGCGAGGCTCACAACGGTAAGACACGCACCAGTTAACGGAAACTTGCAGACTGAACACTGGGACCAGCTGTGTTGTTCTGTCTGCCTGATGCAGGAAAAGCTCTTCTATTCAGCAGAAGTCAGAAATTTTTCTGTCTTTGGGACTCTGGATGTGGGCAGATGTTCGTCGCATCAGGCTTTCATTTGCACATACCGTTGTGACGCAGTGGCGTGAAGTCAGTAACACTAAGGGGTCATGCTGACCTGCAGCTGATGGTCGGCGTTCACGCCGTTCTGCACAGCCACCTGCTTTTATTCCACAAACACTGCAGGTTGTTCAGAGTGGAGCGGAACACGGTGTTTACCTGCAGCTCAGCGGAGTTTCACCATCGTCTGTAAAAGTAAAGCCACAACTAGTACAGTGTGGTTTATCTGAGACTGGGTCAGCAGCTCCTGGATGGGACTTCAGAGGTTTCTCTTCCCAGCAAAGTTTATCCTTGGATCTGCTCAGATGTTGATGAAACATACCTCTGACTCTCTGGATCTGGATCTGCAGGGACTGCTCCTCCAGAAGGCACACTAAAACCACTGCAGGGAGAAGAACCTGGATCTGAATCACCTGACACCTGAGTCAGGTCAGCAGATCTTCTCCTACCTGCAGCTGAGCGATCCAGCTCCTCATTGTGTCAGGAGATCCGTCAGCTGAACATCCTAAATCTACCCTGAACTTTGTTGGACACGCAGCAGACAGAGCTGAAATGATCTGTTTTCTTTCTTTACCTGTCCAGCGTTAGACAGGTTTACTCTGCCAAGGCTGGCATGAACACGGCTGCCCCGATGTTCTCGATATTTCTACTATTGTTTTTATTCACATCATCATCGGGCCTGGCAAGGAGGGAAAAAGAGGAAAGTGTGTCTAATCTGCTAAAAACACATTATTGGTAAAACAAAATAAACTACAACAGTAATACAACTACAGACAGAAAGTATAACGATATGCAAAGAGAAAATAAACATCAAAACGACCTGAACACACAATGTGTGGAACATCCTGCAGAGAGACCGAACACACAAACATTTAGTAGCAAGCAGGGGAGATGAAAGTCCAACCCAGGCCCCCCAGGAACCCCCAGGACCTCCAGGGCCCAGCAGGCCCCCCAGGACCTCCAGGGCCTAATGAACACAGATCCAGGCAGCCAAAGCAGAGAGCGCCGGCGTCCCCGAGCTGCAGCCCGTTACTCTCCTGGAGGAAAGTCATTCCAGCCCCGTCCTCCAGCTGATGAGGTCGGCTCCTCCTCCATCGCTCCACGACCACACCGTCCGGTCCGTTCCTGCTCCTCCCTGCTGTCGCCTAGCAACAACATCCGCCCATCCAGAAACTCACACCGTGTTACAGTTGGATTGTGGTTACGGCTGCAAGCCATCGTTTCCCTGCGGAGCAACCGATCCCCAGACTCAGACATGCTGAAAACGTTCAGGATGACCAGACTATCAGGAAAGTGATGGATTTAGCCGTTCCCACCTGGGAATGTTCACGGTCTGTTGTCATCCATTAAACGGTGGAGCCAGTCTGTTTGGGAAGCACCTGTTCATTTCCACCACCTGGGTCGCGTAGCGATTTCTTTCTGCTTGTCTTGTTTTCAGAAAGTCAGACCAAGAGGTCGCAGATAGATCAGGTCTAAACATAGATCTATAGATCATCTGGTTTAGGTCTGTAGACATTCAGAACATCTGGTTTAGATCTGTAGAACATCTGGTTTAGGTCTGTAGACATTCAGAACATCGGGTTTAGGTCTGTAGAACATCTGGTTTAGGTCTGTAGACATTCAGAACATCGGGTTTAGGTCTGTAGAACATCTGGTTTAGGTCTGTAGACATTCAGAACATCGGGTTTAGGTCTGTAGAACATCTGGTTTAGGTCTGTAGACATTCAGAACATCGGGTTTAGGTCTGTAGAACATCTGGTTTAGGTCTGTAGACATTCGGAACATCTGGTTTAGGTCTAGACATTCAGAACATCGGGTTTAGGTCTGTAGAACATCTGGTTTAGGTCTGTAGACATTCGGAACATCGGGTTTAGGTCTGTAGAACATCTGGTTTAGGTCTGTAGAACATCTGGTTTAGGTCTGTAGACATTCGGAACATCTGGTTTAGGTCTGTAGAACATCTGGTTTAGGTCTGTAGACATTCAGAACATCTGGTTTAGGTCTGTAAAACATCTGGTTTAGGTCTGTAGAACATCTGGTTTAGGTCTGTAGACATTCAGAACATCTGGTTTAGGTCTGTAAAACATCTGGTTTAGGTCTGTAGAACATCTGGTTTAGGTCTGTAGACATTCAGAACATCTGGTTTAGGTCTGTAGAACATCTGGTTTAGGTCTGTAGACATTCGGAACATCGGGTTTAGGTCTGTAGAACATCTGGTTTAGGTCTGTAGACATTCAGAACATCTGGTTTAGGTCTGTAGAACATCTGGTTTAGGTCTGTAGACATTCAGAACATCTGGTTTAGGTCTGTAGAACATCTGGTTTAGGTCTGTAGACATTCGGAACATCTGGTTTAGGTCTGTAGAACATCTGGTTTAGGTCTGTAGACATTCGGAACATCGGGTTTAGGTCTGTACAGACTAGAAGTCCTACCATCGGCAGTAGATCCAGTCTCTGGTAACGTCTCCATGGTTCACTTTAATCCCGTTGTTTCCCTGTCAGTCCAAGATGTTTCACGGCGTTTGGGTAGTTAAACAGAAAAGCCAAACTAGATGTGCAGTATTTTCACTTCCAACAACACAAGCAGAAATGGACAAATGATAAACTGGTATCACGGCTACAAAGAAACCAATAAAAGCATTTGTTCTGCTGCTGTTGACCAGTACGGCGGTGTTGGGATGTCCCTCTGGACGTCTCCTCCCGTCCTGAACACAAACACAAGTCAGTCGATCCCTTTGGGAGAACAGAGACTCTCCTGTCATAAATGAAATGAAGCCATAGTGCTGTGCGTTGGTTAGCATGGCGTCCGCGCAGCAACAAGACCGCCGGTCCCTGGTAGGTGTTGGGGTGGGGGCTGCAGAAAAAGGTTGGGAAGCACTGACCTGAAGGGTGACCACAGACTTGGCTGCTACCGTGCTGATAATGACAGACGGGACAGCAGTCAGGGACACCGGGGTCTGGAGTCGCACTCTTCACCAGCTGCTGGGTTGTTACCCCCCGACTGAGACGTCTGGGAGCGCCAACCACATTCTCAGAGTCATCAGGATCTCAGTCGGAGCTTTTCCACAAGTTTCACTCTGATGCACTTCAGTGTTTGTGTCTCTTATCGAGTGCACTTTCATCCAGTCTGTTGAATCATCTGAAGTCCTCGGATTCTTCTTTCATCCTTTCTTTCTCTTCTTTCTGTCTTCCTTTCTTCGTTTTTGTTCCTTTCTGCAGCTGGAATCTTTCCTTCCACAGTGAAACAGCGTCTCGTGGACATTCCCGCAATATTAAAGAAATGCAAAACAAAACCGTAGTCAAACTGCAAACAGGCGTGTTGCTGTCCACGTGATGCATTCAATGACCAGGATTTCTTTTCTCTGTGGCTCATGTGCTGGTCTGCAGCTGCAGTCGATGCCCATCATCCGGTCCGAGTGGAGTTTAGACAGAAGAGGAAAATAACAGAACAGAATTATTAAAGTTCTTGAAGAGCTGTCTGGAGAGGAAATGAGTAAAAGCTGCAAACTTGGCGTAACTGGAAAGCACTAAATACATTTATAGCAGCCTGCAGCGACAGCTTGACCTGGTGGTGTTTATTCATCCCCCACTGGGACAAGAGCTGCAGTCACATGACCAGCAGTGCTGCCTCCTAATGGAGCTTCTCGTAGTTAAAACGGTGGAAGGTTGATGCTGCGAGGACGTCCCTGCCATCAGTTTCATCTGTCTCACCGTTAAACACTGAAAGGTGAAAAGGTCAACAGCTACATTTCCTCCAGCTTCCATCTACCGTTGCTTCTTTCAACACAACCACAGCGCCTGTAATGAACGGATGTGCGTTGCTACGGCGACCAGGTGAGGGTTTCCGCCCAGAGCTTGAGTCACTGATGTACCTGTGGCAGGTGTATGAAGCTGTGATGTAAAAGCCGTGAAGACATGGCAGTTGTTTCCAGCCTGAAACTGGTCTTGGTTACTGGAAAAGGGATTAAATTCTCACCTGAATCTCCTGCCACTTTATGAACCGCTGATGTTTCCCGTTGTTCTGATCATGATGGTGAAAGAAAAGAAGAAAGTTGTTTGCTTTCATTGTGACTTTAGAGGAGAATGAATGTGATGTGGTACTCTGTGGAGCTGTTCTGACTGTAAGCCGCTTGTCTGCTGTCCACCTCCCTCTACCACTCTCTCTCTCTCTCTCTCTCTCTCTGTTTCCCTCTCTGCCGGTCTCTGACATCCATCCGTCCGTCTCCCTCCTATCTCTTTGTCCATCCAGGCTGGATTGATGTAACCTGGGATGCTGGCGGCTCTAACTCTTACCGTATGGGCGCTGAAGGGAAGTTTGACCTCAAGCTTGCTCCAGGGTATGACCCTGAGTCGGCTGCATCAGCGCCATCACCCAAACCTGTCTCATCCACTGTTTCAGGTCCCGCCTCCTGCACGGTGGGACCCTCTGTGACTCCGGTGGCCATCGGCGGAACCACCACCACTGCTTCCTCCTCGTCGTCCTCCACCTCGTCATCTTCACAGCAGCCTTCTTGGAGTAGCCTGGTGAAAAATAACTGTCCTGATAAGGGTGGGGCCAGCTCCTCCAGCAGGAAGGGAAGCAGCAGCTCCGTCTGCAGCGTGGCTTCCTCCTCTGACATTAGTTTGAGCTCTGCAGCCGGGCTGCCCGGCGCTGGGGGCCTGCAGCTGGAGAGGAAGGCAGAAGGACTGCTTCTGGACCAGGGTGTCGGGGTCGGGGTGGGGGTGGGGGGGTTGGGCTCAGAGGGACATCAGCAGGAGCCCATCGTCGTGCTGTCTTCTGCAGCGGAAGGTGAATCTGGTTCAGCGTCCAGCTCTGGCACACTGACTGCCGACGCATCCGCCGCTGCAGACGGACATCGCCCTGATGCCGGGACGGCCACCACTGACCCGGCGACGGCCATATCCATGGGACTGGTGAGCGTCAGCTCCCCGGACGTCAGCTCCGTGTCTGAGTCTTCCAGCAAGGACACACACTCTCAAAGGCCTCTGTGCTCAGCGGCAAACACACGGCTGTCCGTCAGCTCCCTGTTGGCCGCTGGCGCCCCCATGAGCTCCAGCGCCAGCGTTCCCAACCTGTCGTCCCGAGAAGCCAGCCTCATGGAGTCCTTTGTCCGCCGCGCGCCCAACATGTCGCGGACCAACGCCACCAACAACATGAATCTCAGCCGCAGCAGCAGTGACAACAACACCAACACACTCGGCAGGAACGTCATGAGTACCGCAAGTAAGTACTTCATCATGACCATAGTAGTAGTACCACAGTAACACTACCACCATCAGTAGTACCACAGTAACACTACCACCATCAGTAGTACCACAGTAACACTACCACCATCAGTAGTACCACAGTAACACTACCACCATCAGTAGTACCACAGTAACACTACCACCATCAGTACTACCACAGTAACACTACCACCATCAGTAGTACCACAGTAACACTACCACCATCAGTACTACCACAGTAACACTACCATCATCAGTAGTACCACAGTAACACTACCACCATCAGTACTACCACAGTAACACTACCATCATCAGTAGTACCACAGTAACACTACCATCATCAGTAGTACCACAGTAACACTACCACCATCAGTACTACCACAGTAACACTACCATCATCAGTAGTACCACAGTAACACTACCACCATCAGTACTACCACAGTAACACTACCATCATCAGTAGTACCACAGTAACACTACCACCATCAGTAGTACCACAGTAACACTACCACCATCAGTACTACCACAGTAACACTACCATCATCAGTAGTACCACAGTAACACTACCACCATCAGTAGTACCACAGTAACACTACCACCATCAGTACTACCACAGTAACACTACCATCATCAGTAGTACCACAGTAACACTACCACCATCAGTACTACCACAATACTTCAGTAGTACAGAGGAACATTGTGTGTCTGACGTCTGAGGCTAATTGAACCTCATGTTGACTAACTAGAAATTCGTAACTTATATTAAATATTAGTTCCGTTTATTAAAACGATCAACATGTTACTATCTTCTATGTTATCTTCATGTCCTGCTACTTGGTCCTGCGATCGGACCCTCTGGTGGGCCGTGTGTTTGGTTAGATCATTCTGCCGAGGACGGAAAGAGACTGCTGTTTGCCTCTCTGCCACAACATTAAAACTGCTGGCCAGTCATATGACTAGCTGGTTAAACTGGTAACCTTCTCCTCCTGGAAATGACCAACCCGTCTTCACAGGGTTACATGTTCATGTAGAGCCGCGTAACGGACCACGTGACATCACATCTGCACCCTCCCAACCAAAGATCATACATGTTTGTCTACATCCTGCACAAGTCAATATGTCTATATGCCAAACTCTGCAGCGGATCTATATGCCAAACTCTGCAGCAGAACTATATGCCAAACTCTGCAGCGGATATGCTCCTTCTCCGAGGCTGTAGTCCAGCTCCTCTGAGGCTGTAGTCCAGCTGGGAGTGCAGTGCGATCAGTCCCACTCTACCATTTCTACCTGTTAAACAGACGTGTCTCTGAGTTAACTAATGAGCTGCACCTCCTGGCTCCAGGTGAGGTACCTGTAGGGGGAGGTTTTAACGTTGTGGCAGACGGGTGAGTGGGAGCAGCAGGAGCAGCTGTTTCTGACCGGCTAACTGCTCTTTGTTCTGTTCGCAGCTTCTCCTCTCATGGGCGCTCAGAGCTTTCCTAACCTCACCACCACTGGGACCACCTCCACTGTTACCATGTCAACCTCCATAGTGACCAGTGGCAATAACGTCGCCACGGCAACCACAGGTCTGTCTGTGGGCCAGTTGCTAAGCAACACGCTGACAACGAGCCTGACATCTACATCTAGTGAGAGCGACACGGGACAGGAGGCTGAGTTCTCTCTCTATGGTTGGTGCACACACACGCACACACACACACACACACACACACAGCTCATGCTAATATACAGCCTGCTCAGTAGCTGCTAAAATCTGGTGGAAAGAGGAGTAAAACCTGCTGACTCATGCTAACATGTGACCTGTGAGTAGAGAGGCATGACTCAGCAGGAGTCCCAGGTTCTCAAAGGAAGGATGGAACAACGGATGTTCACACGGCTCACTTCTCTACGGAGATACAGGCTCAGTTTCATGCTGCGCAGCGGCTAGCAGCTGTGTGTTCATGCTCAGTCCTGCTGTGCCTGATGTTTCACAAATAAAAAAACTCACTTTCAAAGTTGAACGTTGAACTTTATTTCACTGACGCCATGTTAACCACATCTACACCGACCCCCTTCCTTCCGTCCACACCTTCAGAATAAAATAAGACTTCTACTCATTTCACAATAATACATATAAAACAATGAAACATGTACTAACCAAAACACAGTTACTGTATTTTAAACTTATCACCTGATGTCTGAACTCTGAACCAGTCAAATGATGTAAGAAGCCCGTTGTCTGACGTCGCCTGGAGGAGCCGGTGATCCCTGATGTAAAAGTTTAAAAAGTAAAAAGATGCTTTTTCACCAGATTTCGTGCAAAAGGTTTTATTTGCCCAGAGCTTCCAGTCTCCATGTTCCAGGAGGTTCAGCGTCTTTGTGTCGCTGTTCCACCAAACAGAGAAGCTGTCTGAGCTTTCTGTCCAGCATCGTGTTGCACCAGGAGTTTCTGCCGCAGTTAGATTTCGGTCCATCGCGTGAAGAGCGCCACATGGCGTGTCCTTTATGTGCATTAAGAGAAAAATAAACCAGAATTGGTTATGAACAATTTTTACAATATTCCTACCAATAAAAACGACAAGTATTAAAGAAAGAAAGATGAACTGCAACAAGATCAGCTCCAAAACTCCCAGTAAAGGTCCTGACACTGTTTACAGCAGAAGCAGAATGGAGCTGGAAGGAATGGTCCCTGTACACCGCTGCTTTCCTGCACGGAGACGTCCGGCACTTCTGCTGCCGACGTCAGGACACACTCCTCTCTTTTCACTTCATTATTGATGTGTTGAAGATTTTACTTTGACTCGATGATCATTCGCTACGGCTCCATGAAGTTTGGTCATTCAGAACTGGGATTCTAATAATTCTACAGTATTTTCCTTCGGTTTGCATGGAAACGGTCGTTATGAGGTTCACATGGAAATATTCTTTCACCTCCTTCCGCCTTTCAGTGTGCGGTTGGGAAGAGTTCTCACTGGACAGGATCCAGACGCGACGTACCCACCAGAAATAAACTAGCTCCACTTCCTGCTTCTCGTCTTTTCAGTCAGTTCAGATTTAACATGGAAATAAACCCACCGCTCTCTTCGGGATGAAGTTTCATTCCGAAATGTCTTTTTCATGCGGAATTAGGTGTTTCCCATTTTTCATCTGTTTGAAGCGAATGTACGTTTAACTGGGAGTTCAAACGGAGACGTGGCCAGTAGAAGTGGAACCAGTGTGGACCGCTCTGCTGCACAGGACCCGACGTAAACATCCTAGTTGTCTGACTCACCCTCCATTCTGGGAATAAATGGGACTTCTTCTTCCTGCAGACTTCCTGGACAGTTGTCGTGCCAATACGCTGTTGGCTGAGCTGGATGATGAAGAGGACCTCCCGGAGCCTGATGATGATGATGATGAGAATGAAGATGACAATCAAGAGGATCAGGAGTATGAAGAGGTCCTGGTGTGTAAACAGAGCTCAATGTGGTTCATTGTTTTGGTCTGCAGTCCATGACCATGTGGCTTTCTTCATCCAGGAGGAGGAGGAGTATGAGACCAAAGAAGGACGCAGGAGGACGTGGGACGACGACTTTGTCCTGAAGAGGCAGTTTTCTGCCCTGGTCCCCGCCTTCGACCCCCGACCAGGAAGAACTAACGTCCAGCAGACAACCGACCTGGAGATCCCTACACCTGGTACGCCTCACACACACACACACACACACACACACACACACACACACACCCCAGACCAGTGTCATTCATGTTCTGGCTGAGACGAAGGGTTGTGTGATCATAGTGAGACTGCAACATGTTTTATGACACGTTTCTTTCCAGTAAAGATATGGATCGCTTTTAGGGACAATTATTTATTAATAATAAGGAACCTGATAAGCAGGAAATAATTTGCAGTTGAATTTTAGTGTTAAAGTTAAGAATAACAGTGAACAACTGTGAAAATCTGATAAAAAAGGCTTTTAAGTCCCCCCAAAAAATGCAGCCAGTAGAAACAGGTTAAGCTGTGCTCCCAGTTTAATGACCAGTGGGTGCAGATTTCCACCGGTTTTGTTATTCAGACATAATCATCTAGGCTGCTTGCAAAGCGGTGATGTGAGCGTCTGCAGGCAGGTCCAGATGTGGACCTTTGGGCACCAGGGCCTCATTTATCAAACTGTGCGTAGCAACGCTGACTACTGGCGGCGTACGTACGGAAAACAGGAAATGCGGCGCAAAAAAACTTTCCAATTTACAAAGCAGCACGTCCCACACCTGTTTCGCTTCATAAATCAGGATCAACAGTAAATGTTGTGAACATCTTGTCACGCCTACATGTTGGCCATAAAAGATCAGGTGAACACCATGGTAAATATTAATCCATGTCATTTCCATGACGGTTCAGCAGGAAAAAAAAGCCAAAAAGAGGAATTTTCTGGAAAATGAAGAAGAAATTCTAATAGATAAAGTTGTAAAATGTAAAAGTATTTTATCTGGTGGAGACGGGATGAACATCACCACCACCAGAAAGACAGAGGAGGTCAGCAGAGGACAGATGATGTCAGCGTGTCTCATCAGACCACCGGACTTATCCAGAAAGGACAAATAAAGTGGTCAGACAATAAAATGTAGGGAGAAAGTGCATCTTGGTCCACAGGAGGAGGAAGGGGGGGCTGCTGCCCACTCCCACAGATTAGAAGCTGGTGGGAAAATGAAGGAGTCCAGAGATACGCTGGAACAAAATGCTCCAGATGATGCTGGAAGTGCTTTATTCCTTTGTTTCATATTATAAAATGAACGGACATAAATGAGACGTGTCTGACTCCAGTTTATTTACTGGGAACATACTGGTGTTCATGTGTGTCCCAGCTGGGTTGCAGCGCTGCAGATGTGGTCAGAGAGGGGGGGGCAGTGGTTCCACCTTGTGTCCTAGCTGCGGTGTCCTCGCAGAGGAACCAATAATTCCCATCAAGGAGGAGGTGCAGAGAGAAATAAACACCACCCTGACAGAAACCACACTAAAGATAAACGTGTGAATAAATGAGAATTCTCCTCCTCCGATGTGTTGCATCACTTCTAGACGTAAAGCAGCGGCATTTGGTTCCAACGTGAGAGGATGATTGACAACACAATCATTCAGATTGGATGATTGTTCAGGTGAACGCAGGCGAAGCGCTGACACCATTTAGTAGCATGTTATGTAGCGTCTCCACTGTCTGCACACATCTGCAGCTGTACAACAGGTTTCCTCCTGGGCATGGAGGCACCTCCACCTGCCTCCATCTGCCCGATGGCCGCTACACCACGTCTGGCTGTGGAGAACATAGTTCTGTTCCTCTGCTCTGGGTTGGGAAAAGGAGCGGACCCGACCTGTCAGTCCCTTCCCTTTGGAAGGTGCCGGACTGGAGTCCAGAGTCTCCATGTTCCATGTCCACCAGCAGGGACAGATAAGCCACATTGGGGAGCATTTTATATCCAACCATGACTTCATGTTCTGTATCTGCAGGTGGAGGAAACACCTGATCAGCCTGATGATGGGCTGTTGTCATGGCGACACGTCATTTTAATGCAATTATTCATTTAGACCTTTATTATTAATGCAGCTTCTGTATGACTTAACTGTGTGAAATGGTTTTTATAACATGTAGAACTGCTTCGTTTCAGAACAGGTTTTAGAGGTTGATGTTTTCCGTGATGGAGGAACAATATCAAGTGTGTTCTTTTTTTTTTTTTTTTTTTTGCACATGCTGTTAATGTCCAACATTCTGCATAAAGGTTTATATTGGATTTTGAACACGTGTATCAAATTTCACACCATTTTTTTGGTTTCATTTTCTGCCTTTGGTGTCGCCGTTTCCCGTTTCTCCAGATGTTGTCGTACACCAGGGTCAGAGTTGACGTGGAGGTAGGGACGTTTTACTGCCAAGTCGTGTTTTGATAAATCCCAAAAGTTTGGGGCGTAACCTGGTGTAATTGGCGTACGCCAGGTTTTGTGCGACAGCTTCGTAAATGAGGCCCCAGGTCATTAAAACACATCATCATAAGGTTGGTGTGCGTTTAAAACTTAAGCATAGAGGATTTTTATGCATCTTGGAGATTTTGTGTTGCTTTCAGTCGTCACGTGGTCCTCTGGTGTTGATTGGCTACACATCTACATGTGACAGCCAGTCAGCGGGGGCTGTAGGCGGGACATTTTTACACAGTCACGAGACTTCAGGCAGAGAGACCATTGTGCACGAGGCACAGAATTATGTTTAGAAGTTTCTTTCATTTTCTGAATCGCTTGTTCCAGTAAGGGATTGTGGGAAGCGGGAGTCTGTCCCAGTAATCATTGGGTGAGAAGCAGGTCACCAGTCCATCACAGGGCCACACAGAGACAAACATTCACACACACTCCTAGAGACGAATTATTGTAACCAGTTACCCTAACGTGTGTTTGGACGGTGGGAGGAAGCCGGAGAACCCAAAAAGAACCCACACATACACGATGCAAACCACCTCCGCACCACAGTGCTCACCAGACCCCGTGCAGCCCATCTGGAAGCGAGTCTGACCGCCAGTGTGTGTGGGGTAGAAGTTAATCAGACCAGGTGGTGAACAACCCCGGCCGCCACCAAACAGGTCTCCGCAAAGGACGAAGCTGTTGGAGTGACATGTGCAGCATGTCATCACACACCCTGTATGCACACACACATATATACACCAAAATAACTCAAAGATAATCAGTAACAATAAAAGAATAAAAAACAAAAGAGAAAAAAACCCAGAAATAATTAATTCTGCTCAGCCGAAGGGTAAACAAGCAGGTCTTTAGATGAGTTTTAAAAATTAAAAGGCTTTTTGCAGACTGTACATCCCGGGTCAATGAGTACCACAATGTGGAACCTACAACTGCAAAAGCTTGCTCCCCTCTAGATGTCATTGGGGATCTGGGAACATCCTCAACCATCTGGTCAGCTGACCTAAGGGTTCTAGACGGTTGATGAATGGAAAGAAGGTCCGATAGATACTGCGGTGCCGAGCCATTCAGAGACTTACAAACAAACAAAAGAATCTTAAAATCAATTCTAAACGAAGCGGCAACCAGTGAATAGAGGACAGCACCGGCGTTATAAGCTCACGTTTCTTTGTCCCAGTTAGGAGACGAGCCGCTGCGTCCTGAACACGCTGCAGACGACTAAGTTCAGACCAGCTGATCCCAGCATACAGGAGTTACAGTAGTCCAACCGCCATGTGATAACAGCTTTTCCAGATCATTCTTAACTGGTTTAACTTTGGCTCGGAGCTGAAGCTGAAAGCGTAGCCTTAACCACTGAGCTGATCTGCTTGTCTAGTTTAAGTCCCCATCAATAATAACACTCAGACCTCTGGCCTGTGGTCTCATATGGGGTCCTAATGGGGCCAAAGGAACTGGAAAGAACCTGGACTAGTTTGGGGCGACCAAACAGAACAGACTGTTTTATTTTCGTTTAATCTTAAGAAATTCATGTCCATCCATGTCTTCTTGTCCCTTAATGTCCCGGGATCCTTAGAAGGACCTTTAATGGGATGTAAACCTGCACATCATAGGCAGAGCAGTGAAAAGGAATACCAGGCTTTCTAGATACTGACCCCTGATGAACCCGGTAAGTCAGCGGGGCCACTGAGGAGGTAAACTGCCCCAGCTGCACACAGAAAGATCTGTCAGCGAGATCCCATTTTAACCAGTCCAAACCAGTGCCTTTAATACCTGCACAGTGCTCGAGACGTGGCAGAAGAATATTACGATCTACCGGATCAAATGCTGCTGTTAGGTCTAAAAGGTTTAAAAAGGCCCAGTTACCAGAGTCCAGGTCTAAAAGAAAGCCATAAAAGAATGCCAGGCTCAGTATGCAACCTCACACTCTTTCCCGTCATTGCTGCAATAGCCTAAAATCTGGGTGCAAAGCGAATGAAACTTTGCCACAGACATCCACACTGACTTCATCCAACTTATCTTGACAGTCAGAGTCTTTCCACGCAGCAGTAAGAGCCGTGGAGGAGTTAAACACGGAAACGGCCGCTGTCTGTGGGTAAGAGTGAAGGCAGTGAAGAGGAGAATGAAACAGGTAGATGGTCAGGTAAAAGCATACAGCAGATTATTTCTATATTCACTCCATATGACAGGTCCACCGGGTGGCCTTTTTTATGCGCTGGTTTGGAAACCGACTGCGTGAGAATAAAACCGTCCACGACATTCAGGACGTCCCAGACCAGCGGTTTGCTCTCAGCAGACGTGCACACTGGAATCACCAACTATTAAAAAGTGATTGTGATCAAGAACGACACCTGACACAAAGCTAACAAAGTCCTAAATATAGTGGGCCATAGTCCACTGGAAAGAGTTGGAGCTCAAGCTGGAGTAGTTGACAGCTGATGGCGGCTGAACATGGGAGGAGGATCTGAAGTGAGCTGGGGAAAGACGGGCGACATGACCTTCACATGGTTTCAGTCAAACATAGAGTCCCGTTTATGTGAGGAGAAGAACTTGTGGATGAAAAAAGTTTGATTGGTGACGGATCTCTCATTTAGTCGTGCCAAACGGAAAATACAGCATCAACAGATGAGGCAGGCAGTGTGCAGAGGTTCTGGCGGTCTGCTTCAGCTTTCAGCCGGCTCTGACCATCATGGGACACCACTGTGTGCGCCGTTGTGCGTTTGCCAACATGATGTCGTCCCCCGACACGTCTCTGGGACTGCACTCTGCCTTTCCAGCATCGCCATCGGGGGCCGGCTGCTGAGGAACCACAGACCAGGAAAACGACAGGAAGGAACGGAGCGGACGATGTGGAGCTGCTTGTTGGCCGCTTGGAGACTTCGATGAGTTCTGCAGCAACTGCTGCGGCATGTCGGCCACAGGCATCCCCTGGATGGTGCTGGCTTTGTGGTGGACCTGGGTCCCCTGATGGAGGACCCGGTCTACCTGTCCCCGATGGGGGACCCGGTCTACCTGTCCCCGATGGGGGACGTTCGCCGGAGCTTCTATCGCCGACATGTGGGTATGGCCAGATTTACAGTTGATCCTGATTTCTGAAGGAAACGGATGTTCTGCTTCAGAGATCATCCTGGATGTTTTCTGTCCGCCTGGAGTCATTGTTGCTGCACAGGGAAGAGATGAGGTTCTAGATGATTCCATTATTCAGTTCTCGTTGGGTTGATTCCAGAACGCAACAACTCGGGGTCATATGACCCCGAATCAGTAGCAGTGGTTTTTCTACTTTCACTTTATTTGTAGCCCTCATGGCTCACTGAATCTTTTCTTCTAGATATTTTCATCATAGATGAGCAGATGTAGTGAAATAACTAAAACTAAGAACACAGTTACTAGTATATGGTCATTTAATTTATATATTTCCTTTTATGTAAGAAAAATGAAAATTTGAAGCAATTTAAATGATTAACTCGAGCAACATGACATTGCTTGTTGGTTCTGGATGTCTGGTTCCATCGATGCCCAGTTAACTACAGCATCTGTTTATTGGTCACATGACTGTGATTCTGCCTGTAAGATTTCTGCACCGGTGCAACTGAACCGATTACAAGATGTTTTTATGGACTGAAGTGGTTTATTGTCGTTCAGACATCTGGATCAAAACCGACTGGGGTTCTGATCCAGTCCGGAACTCGGACCAGAGCCTCAGACTTCACCTGCAGTCACTCGTTCATGTGTCTGAGATCTTTTCAGAAGAAGTCAGCGGTATGGGAAGTTTCTCCTAAACACTCATAAAACATGTGGAGATCACACGTTGATACGCGTTCGGTTCATTCAGCTTCTTCTGTGGATCGAAAAGCTTCAATCGTAAATCGATTTCTGTCTCCTTTGGTTCAGGAACGCCTCGATCGGAAGTTCGGGAAGAAGTGGAGTGTGCTCCGTCTCCTCACCTCGTTCTCACTCTGAAGGTAAAACAGAATTTACTTTGTGGGAAGAAACCAGTAAACACAATATCAGGTTCTGGAATTAAAGTTTCACTCCCGTTGTAATTGATTTTAGACGTCTTTACCACCCAAATCAGTCCAGTTCAGTCTAACCGTCTTCCTCAGACACGCATGTTGGGTGGAATCAGAGGTTCCCAAACTTTTTCTGCAGGCAGATGTGCTCCGTGGTATTTTCTTCTGTTTTTATCCTCCTGAAGTCTCTGTTGTTAATTCTTCATCCTGTCCCATGTGTCCCAGTTTGATGTGTTTGCTGGTTCTGTGTGTCAGGTGGCCGGACTCGGAACGACCCGGGAAGTTGAGCTCCCGCTGTCCAACTATAAGCTGACCATCTTCTACTACGTGCAGCGGCTTCTGCAGCTGTCCTGCAGCGGTTCGGTGAAGACGGATAAGCTGCGCCGCATCTGGGAGCCCACCTACACGTAAGCGCTCAGACTGGTCCGGGTCGGGTCCGGGTCTCCTGGGTCCGGCCCGCGTGTGACGGAGTCAGTCTGATGGCGGGCAGGTGTGTGACTGACTGTGTTGTCCTGCAGGATCATGTACAGGGAGCTGAAAGACTCTGATAAAGAGAAGGAAAGCAGCAAGACGGTGAGTCCTTCGCTTTGTCACATGCCTCCAGCTCTGTTTCCCGGGAAACCACCATCTGATGTGTTTCTGTCGCAGGAGTTCCTGGAGCACGGCGTCGGAGGCCGATCGGGAGGTCTGAGCCCGATCTCAGCCAATCAGAGCAGTGAGATCCTGGGTTGGGCAAGAGAGGCGGCGCAGGCCAAAGCCGGCTGCAGCCAGAATGCATGCGGGGTGGAGGACGTCCTGCAGCTGCTGCGCATCCTCTACATCATCGGTCGGGATGCCGCCTCAAGTTCACGCACTTTACAGGAGGGTACGAACACGCTGGCGCACGAGATCCTTCTGACGTCTGCCTGTTGTCCGGTTGGCATGCCACAGAGACGGATGTCGACTGGAAGCGTGACTTTCAGCTCTACGTCGCAACACGTCCTGATGTGTTTTCTTTACATTCAACAGCGGGCCTAAATTACGTGCTCCCATATCAGGCAGCATCGTGCAACAGTTGCTGAACTTGTCAGCTTTAAAGAGACTTGTCTCACGTGTCCCTTTCAGGTGTCAAAACAAGACGAAACGCTGCAGCCTTCCACATCTAAGATCCGGCTGGGCGATTTGGCCCGAACATAAAATCTCCGACTTTTTTAAACCAAATCGAGTTCCCATTTTAATCTATTTTTTTCCACGTGCTGTATGGAGGAAAAAATAGAATTCAAATGTAAAAAATTATTCTTTTTTTCAAGAATGCTTTTATTGCAGTCAACCGAGGAGTTTTCCTGAATTTAAAGTGGAGCTAAACAAGCTGTTAAACAAGCCGGCGCTGCCACTGTTAACAATATCACACGTTTTCACTCAGTGCTTCTCCACACTGGCTCAGACCCCTGTGGCATGTGTCCGTGCCCCCTCCCACACTGAAAACCCTGTGTTTCTATTACACCTAGAACGCCGCAAAAATAAATAAATATTGCCATAAAAACCTGCTAATGCAAACATTTACATTTCTAAAAAAAAAAGTCTCAAATTTCGCTAAGTTTTTACGCTCTCATGAGGTGGTTTTTCAGACGTTTTGACATAAAAACATATTGCAAAAGTATAATGGAAAGGCTTTTTTCACATTTATGTGTCCCCGGACGAGACGTGGGGTGGTCATGTGACCAGTTCCTTTCCAGTAAAGATGGCGCGGTGCGTTTTAGAAAAGAAAACGAGGGAGAATAGCTTCGAAAAGCCGCAGCAAATTTTCCTCAGCAAGTAGAAATCCCCAAAATAACGCTGCGTGCCCACTTTGCATAAGACGCTATTTATGTACAATCTCGCCAGAGTAGCGAGATTTTACGAGACTTGAGGGAAATGCGCTGAACATTGTTCAACGGAAACAGCCACAAAGCAAGTATCGCTTATATTTGGCAAATAAAATGTCATGAAAAGGCAGATAGAGCTTGTTGCAGATATTTCCTGGCTCTTCCTCGCTAGCTGCCATGGCGTGTCTTTAAGCGGTTCTGTAACCAGCGGGAGTGCGCTGACGTCACTATAACGTACGGAAGTCCAAAAGATGCTGGCGGGACAAAAAAATGTCAATTTTCATCAGAATAAATCTTCATAAACAGCAAGTTCAGATGAATCGATTAAATACATTAACCAGCCAGTCTAATCTAAGATGAACGCCTTGTTGTCCACGGCGTGGCATGCCGGTGGCTTGGTGCCGGTAAGGATGAAAGGTGGTTTCGGAGGAAAGTGCAGTCTAAGCTGCGCACGTGTCCAGATCCACTTTGCTTTTCATCACCTTGATCTAAATAGTTTCTACATCATTTCTAAGTGGCAAAAATATAAGAGCTGCGAAGCGGAGAGCCTCCATGTTTCAGAACCGCACCACGCCAACAGCTGGTGGAGCCAGCGCCCAGACACCCAGCGGCGGAAACTCATTTCAGCTTTTAGTCATGATCTGGTTCTTCGGGTCACTCTTCCCGGCTGGTAGGAACCGTGTGAATCCAGAGCTGCTCCCTCCTCAGGACAAGCCATGAAGTGTTCACACCTGCAACATGTACATCATCTCAGAAACCGAAAAACCTTTCTGTGGTGTCAGAGATGGGGGGCGGGACCAGGTATTGGCGTGGGGGCACTCAGATCCCAGTCATTTCACAGCAGAATTACATGAAGCAGAAGCATCAGGAATCTTCTGTGTGAAAATATGGACTAAAATGTGACGTACTTCCGGCAGATGTGGACGAGCTGCAGTTCAACGCGCCGCTGGAGGAGTTCACCAGCAAGAAGATCACCACCAAGATCCTGCAGCAGATCGAGGTCTGCCTCTTCTCCATGCTTCACCATTTGTTGAGCTTTACCCTCAGTGTCAACACATGATGTGGTGTAGATGTCTCTCGTCTTCAGGAAGAGTTAGTGTGGACGTTCTCTGATCCTTTTCCGTCTTTCAGGAACCTCTGGCTCTCGCTAGTGGAGCGCTGCCCGACTGGTGTGAACAGCTCACCTCCAAGTGTCCTTTCCTTATTCCCTTTGAGACCAGACAGCTGTACTTCACCTGCACTGCCTTCGGGGCCTCCAGGTGAGCATGAGACTCAGGTATCCAACAGAGACCAGCGTATTCTGATTGCTTTAGAAACTGGTTTCATCTCAGTGTCCAGTGTCCCAACGACAACTGAAGCTGTCGTTGGGTTATGTGACACTGAACACCACATTTAAAGATTTTAACCCTTTGTTGTTTGACAAAAAAGTAAAATCAGACTTTTATCTAATGAAGAAGTAGAAAGAGAATACAGTTGTATTAAAATGAAGTCAGACATATTTTATGTGTTGTGCGACAGTTATGTTAGCGCAGAGCTTCCATGTGACCGGTCATCCATATGGAGGCTTTTGTAGAGCAGCTCTTGTCCAGCTGAAGACCCCGACTTTACACTCTGATGGATCTGAATAGAAATATTCAGCTTTTACAAACTTACTCTAACTTACTTCATCTCACTGACTTTCTCCGTCCAGCATTTTCTAAATTATTACCAATAATAGCTATAAAATTGCAAACAATTGTAAAAAAAAAAGACGGAGCAAAGAACTGAGCAAAATGTATATTAATAATACTAATACTACACGCGTAGTGTTGGCAAAGATCAATACTCCGATTCTCATCGATGTTAAAATGTAGGATAAGAAAACTTACCAGGACTTTTTACTCTACAGGGAACAGTTTGAGAAGACAGAACAGACAATAAATCTTTAAAATAATGCATTTATTCCACTTAATGTCTTTTCTCATGTTTATTTATACTTTCCATCCTGAAAGTTGTTGTTGTTGTGTAGTTCTGACTTTAATTCACTTCTAAAAGTGTTTTTCCCTTTGTTGCATCAGATAGTACATCCAGTATAAAGTATTTGATATTATAGTATTGTATGCACACAGCATTGCGCGCACACACGCACACACACATACACATACACACACAGGCACACATACATACACACACACACACACAGGCACACACGCACACACACATAGACACACGCAGGTAATCCTGCATGTATCCCAGTCCATCCAACAGGACTGGAAACCTCCAGCCTCTGGAACCGGTGGTCGGTGATTCTGGTGGTTTGAATCTCACCGCTGGCGCCCGGAGACCCCTCCCCTCTGACCTCTGTGTACCTGCAGGGCGATCGTATGGCTCCAGAACCGGCGCGAGGCGACCGTGGAGCGATCGCGGCCGTCTACCACTGTACGGCGAGACGATCCCGGAGAGTTCAGGGTGGGTCGACTCAAACATGAGAGGGTGAAGGTTCCCAGAGGAGACGCCATGATGGAGTGGGCGGAGTCAGTCATGCAGATCCACGCCGACAGGAAGTCTGTGCTGGAGGTGACGTAGATTCCCAGATACCTAGAGCCGGCGGAGAGACGGGGAGCCGCAGGAAACTGAGAACGTGTTTTGTGTTCAGGTGGAGTTCCAGGGTGAGGAGGGGACCGGTCTGGGTCCCACTCTGGAGTTTTACGCTCTGGTGGCGGCAGAGTTTCAGAGGACGTCTCTCGGCGTCTGGCTGTGTGACGACGACTTCCCCGACGACGAGTCGCGACAGGTCGGGATGCAGACGCAGCTCCTCCCACTGACATGTAGCGGCAGTCGCTTCGTTGTTACATGTTTGATGTTAGAGAGGCGCGGCGTAGCACCGACACAGATCAGATCTGCGACGCAGAGTTAGCGCCAACAGATCAGATCTGCGACGCAGAGTTAGCGCCAACAGATCAGATCTGCGACGCAGAGTTAGCGCCAACAGATCAGATCTGCGACGCAGAGTTAACGCCAACAGATCAGATCTGCGACGCAGAGTTAACGCCAACAGATCAGATCTGCGACGCAGAGTTAACGCCAACAGATCAGATCTGCGACAGAGTTAGCGCCAACAGATCAGATCTGCGGTGCGTCGTGTGGTAGTTGGACACATGTCTGGTCTGTAAACAGACTTGGAGTGCGTCTGAGCACGCTTCTTTTTGCTTTTCCATTCATGTAGAAGCTCAGAGACTCTGCAGACTGACTGAGGAAAGGATTCCCAGGTTACCTCGATGCTGCAGCTGCTCATAAAGTCAGTAGTTTATATCTGCCCTTCCTCTGGGTGTGCAGAGGAACCGGATCACGCTGCCAGCTGACTGGGATTCTGGACTCTTCTTTCTAAAAGTCGTCCTCCAGTAGTTTAGGATGAGGACAGAGGTGTACGTTTGACCACCGGAGAATAAAACCGAATGTGTCGTTTAACCAGGAGATCTGTTGGCTCATCTTTACTCGCTGGCTGCCAAAGACATGAAAACGCATCAAAAGACGTCTTTTCCAGTTTCTGTTAAGAGGAAGCAGATGTGGCCCGGTGCGTGTCCTCAAAGTGCACACTCTGCACGTGAACCACACATTGCCGACACACACTCCCAGCCAAAGCGGCGCTATAAACCTGTTGTCCCAGACCTCTGTGTTCTGTGGGTCCTGACAGATGATGCGTGTCTTTGTCCAGCCAGGCTGTGCTGGAAGTTGGACCTCATGCTGTGCTTGTTCTCCAGGTGGACCTCGGTGGAGGTCTGAAGCCTCCTGGTTACTACGTGCAGCGTTCTTGTGGGCTGTTCCCGGCTCCCTTTCCTCAGGACAGCGACGAGCTGGAAGGAATCACCAAACTCTTCAAGTTCCTGGGAGTATTTTTGGCCAAGTGCATCCAGGACAACCGGCTGGTGGACCTGCCCATCTCTCAGCCCTTCTTCAAGCTGCTCTGCATGGGAGACATCAAGTCCAACATGAGCAAGCTGCTGTACCAGTCTCGCAGCTCGCCGCAGGGCCACGCCCCCGACCGAGCCCACCTCCCAGACCGAGCCCACCTCCAGCCCTTCCTGCTGCTGTCCGAGCTGCAGTCGGAGGCGTCCACCGAGGAGAGCCAGGAGACCTACTCAGTCGGAAGCTTCGATGAGGACTCCAAGTCTGAGTTCATCATGGACCCACCCAAACCCAAACCGCCCGCTTGGTACCACGGCATCCTGACGTGGGACGACTTCCAGCTGGTCAACCCTCACAGGTCGGGAAGACTAGTTTTACATTTATTTCACCAGTTTATGAAGGTTTTTAATATATATAATGTAGTAGATTTTAACTTATTGTTAAAATTATTATTTTCATTTTTATAGGATTTATTGTTTTTTACTATTAATATTTCAAATATTAAATATTTGTAAAGACAACTAAAAACAGTTAAAAATTCAGCTTTTATTTAAAGTTTTTCATTTCCAGACTTTTTAAAACATAAATGAAAGTTTTTATGACGGTGGGACATGAAAGATCCACCTGGCGGAGTAAAGCAGCGCATGTACTTCCACCCCAGGCTGCTGATTGTTCCCATCTTCTCCGTCTGCAGGGCCAGTTTCCTGAAGGAGGTGAAGGACCTGGCCGTGAAGAGACGGCAGATTTTAGCCAGCAAGAGTCTGTCTGAGGACGACAAGAACACTAGACTGCAGGACCTGATGCTCAGGAACCCCATGGGCTCCGGACCCCCGCTCAGCATCGAGGACCTCGGGTAAAATACACGTTGTTGTGGGAAAGAGTCTGTCAATGATGAGGAGACTGGTTCTGAAAAGAAGGCATGTGAACAGGCTGCTGCTCATGTTAAGGCATGTGAACAGGCTGCTGCTCATGTTAAAGCATGTGAACAGGCTGCTGCAGTAGTCTGACCGCGACAACACAAATGCATGAAGGATCATTTACTGTTTACACACCGTTGGTCTCATCTTTGCAATATTACACAGTTTAAAAAGCAGTTTTTAACCATCTTAAATGATGCTATAATAACCTAGCCTCATCAAATATTACCCCAAATTGCTCAGCTTGGATTTTGCTGAAGAGCTCAGGTTGCCTAGATGTTGCTTAATGTTGGGGGTTTCACTGACAGCCGACAGGCTAAGCGGCATGTGGCTTCAGCTGTCGCCAAGGCAAAAACCCGGGCATGGGAGGAGTTCGGCGAGGCCATGGAGAAAGACTTCCGGACGGCTTCGAGGAGATTCTGGTCCACCATCCGACGGCTCAGGAGGGAGAAGCAGTGCTCCGTCAACACTGTGTACAGTGGAGATGGGGAGCTGCTGACCTCAACTCGGGACGTAGTGGGTCGGTGGAAGGAATACTTCGAAGACCTCCTCAATCCTACCAACACGTCTTTCGATGAGGAAGCAGAGCTGGCGGACTCAGGGGTGGACTCTCCTATCTCTGGGGCTGAAGTCGCTGAGGTGGTCAAAAAGCTCCTTGGCGGCATGGCCCCGGGGGTGGACGAGATCTGCCCGGAGTTCCTTAAGGCTCTGGATGCTGTGGGGCTGTCCTGGCTGACACGCCTCTGCAGCATCGCGTGGACATCGGGGACAGTGCCGCTGGATTGGCAGACTGGGGTGGTGGTCCCCCTTTTTAAGAAGGGGAACCGTAGGGTGTGTTCCATTTACAGGGGAATCACACTCCTCAACCTCCCTGGTAAGGTCTATTCAGGGGTCCTGGAGAAGAGGGTCCGCCGGATAGTCAAATCTCGGATTGAGGAGGAGCAGTGTGGTTTTCGTCCTGGTCGCGGAACAGTGGACCAGCTCTATACCCTCTTTGGGGTCCTGGAGGGGACATGGGAGTTTGCCCAACCAGTCTACATGTGCTTTGTGGACCTGGAGAAGGCGTTCGACCGTGTCGCCCGGGGGCTCCTGTGGGGGGTACTCCGGGAGTATGGGGTACCGGACCCCCTTGTGCGAGCTGTCCGGTCCCTGTACAGTTGGAGACTGTTATCATTTAACCACTGCTTTAAATGAACAGTACAACTGGAGGTCATCAGCAAACAAGTGATATGAAAACATCCTTACACTGCTGGATAATATGACCAAGAGGAAGGATGGACAATAAGAACTGGAGCGGTCCCAACACAGAGCCCTGAGGAACACCACACAACAATCTACCGGGCTTAGACAGTACGTGGTTGGCAGAAACACTAAAACTAAAACCAGCAGGGACACAGTAGAATTTATGGTGTCAAAAAGCACTTTAGGGTTTCTCTTATTAGATCAGCTGAGAGAAATATCTCACCACCTTAATTGTTTCATTTAGTGAGATCAATTCCCTCAGGTGTATTCTATGAACCTCTAGCTGAGTGGATTTTTAGAGACCCTCAGTTTTTTGACATAGCTTTCTCATCTTTTCATCAGTCCAGGGACATATAGTCTCCTGGTGATATCATTAGATTTTATCGGAGCAACTTGGTCTACAATGGAACCACAATGAGAAATAAAACACTCCACAAAGTACTCAACATCATCACAATGCTTAAGAACACAGGGATGGAACAAGGCACAGAATCTCTCTACTGTGCTTTCTGTAAGGATCCTCCTCTATACTCTGGCAGGAGCAGGCCTGGGCTCCAGGGGAACATTAAGACCAAAAAACACACAGCGATGGTCACAAGGATGGACATCGTCAACACAAACATTTCATCATGCAGGCCAAGCAAGAACACAAGCTCCAGGCTGTGACCCTCGTTGTGGGTGGGGCCTGATGCATGTTTAAAATGAAAAGATCATTGATAAAAGTTCCACAGCTTGGCTGGAAGAGACATCGTCAATGTGAAGGTTAAAATCCCCAAGAATTACAAGTTTTTCCAGTTTAATCAAAGATGATCAAAGATCATTAAAATCATTTAAGAAAACACCAGAAGGCTCAGGGGGGCGATAAATCAGACAACAATAAAATCTGTTGGAGGAACCAGTTTTGATCATTTGTGACTGAAATGAGGAGAGGTGATCCATATCCATCACTGTGCATGTGTATCTGTCCCGATACACCACAGCCACGTCACGGCGACAGGGGTGGGAAAACCAAGAGATGAGCATCCAGCGGGGCACAGCTCATTCAGATGGATAAACTCTCCATCTCTGCCACGTCTCTGTCAGAAATGAGACTCTGGTGAACAGCTCTTTTAGAGAAAAAGATTTGCTACAGAGCGAGCGTTCAGAAGACCGACACGACTCTGTGGTGATGACGTTGCTGTGGCCATGTCAGCTACGCACAGTAGGACTGTCCTCAACCACCTTTCACGGTCATGTGATGCCCAGCTAGTCAGGTGGTTGTTCCTTGATGTTGGCAAAGAGGTCATTGATGATCCCAGTGACCCGGTGGCTTGGTTCCAGTACTGCTCCAGATCGTAGAGAAACAGTGGCGGGGAAGTGTTTCTAAGCACACGTGGCTTGAGAGGGACCGGGCCCAACCACCTATAGCTCCCGTTTGGACGACAGTAGCCACTGGCCATCCACGCAGCTTGATTCATCTTAACCTGGAAACCAGACCTGCAGCCTCTTCTCGCCCGCTTCTTTGGATTACCTGGGAGTCCTGTAAACAGCAGGTACTCCGGGGGGGTGGGCACACACAGACGGTGGTGAGAAGGCTTATTTATAGCTGCTCCAGTCATTGAAAAGACACTCCAGTGACTCCTTAATGTTGAAAAGAGAGCTGCGATCGTCAATGGGATGCCATAAATCTGATACCCTAAAGGTGAGGCCAAACTAAGTTATAACCTCCCTAACGGCAGCGTAGTATCTGCCTTCCTAGCTGTAAAACTCTTCTAAGGAAGACTAGTTGACCAGAAGCCTGGCTGACGTCTCCTTCCAGACACGCCGTGTCTGGAAGGAGAAGCAGCCAACACTGTGGAACCTCTGGTTCAGCATGACCTCTTCAGACCTACAACAACCATCAGAAATGGTTGTTCATATAGTTTATAAGCTAACGATTATAAACTATATGAATATCGAAGCTAGAACATGAAACTTTCCACCACACCCATCATGTGCAGGTTTCCATGGAAACAGTCCAAACTGCTGAAAAGAGAAAACATCTGGAACTTACCAGGAAGTGAGCGGTCTAACATTTGGTAGAGACCACCGTATTTCTTCCTGTTGAAGTTAAGACGGTGGGATCGTCCTGCTGTCAGAGCCCTCCCCCCCCTGCAACGCTCCACGTTTTACACAAAAACTGACGTCTACACATCTTTCCTTCCTGCAGCTTGAACTTCCAGTTCTGTCCATCCTCAAAAGTTCATGGGTTCTCTGCCGTGGACCTGAAGCCAAACGGAGATGACGAGGTAAAAACCACTTCCACGCCTCCAGAACCAGAACACCTGGACCGGTTGCTTCTAGTTAGTCGTGTCATGTGTGCAGATGGTGTCCATGGAGAACGCAGAGGAGTACGTGGAGCTGATGTTTGACTTCTGTATGCACACTGGCATCCAGAAACAGATGGAGGCCTTCAAAGGTAAAACACACACACCCCTCTCTGAGCCTCGAATCGTGGTCCAGTCCTAAAGCTGATCCCAGACCAGGTCTGAGGCTGAAGGAGCATGTTTACCTGAGGCGATGATCTCCGTTAGCAGACCGGAGATCCTCCTGGATCGATCCTGTTTGACCTCTCTGCTGGTGCTCCGATCTGTCGGACATATTTCTGATGAATTTAACTGTTTTTTCTTTGTTCTTATTTACTCTATTTACTGAAAACTGTTTTTATTTCCATGAGAAGTCCTCCTTTGGTCCGCTTCTGAATGTGATCGATCCTCATGTATCGTTCCCTGTCAGCTCCTCTTCCTCTGGTTCACTTCATCTTCTCAGGAGGAGAGCAATCTGTCAAAATCCTGCTTTGACTTTGATAAAAACTCAGTCCGCTTCCAGTTCAGCCTGGTTTAGTCCAGTTTAGTCCAGTCCAGTTCAGTCCAGTTCAGCCTGGTTTAGTCCAGTTTAGTCCAGTCCAGTTCAGCCTGGTTTAGTCCAGTTTAGTCCAGTTCAGTCCAGTCCAGTTCAGTCCGGTTCAGTCTAGTTCAGTCTGGTTTAGTCCAGTTAAACTGGCGGAGGAGGAGTTTAAACTGGGGGAGGAGGAGTTTAAATTAGAGGAGGAGGGGTTTAAATTTGAGGAGGAGTTTAAATTGGAGGAGGAGGAGTTTAAACTGGGGGAGGAGGAGTTTAGACTGGGGGAGGAACGTCTGAAGGTCATCAGAAGCAGAATGTCGCTGCAGCTGTTGGGTCACATGGAGACAATAACTCACATTAATTGATCATAAAGCCGCCGATTCGATTTGAATTGCGATTCTCACAATTCTTCAATATTGCTGATTGTCGATTAAAAACAAAATAAATTAACTTTTTCATTTTTCTTTTATTTCAATTAGAAAAAACAACACAGCAGCCAGACCCTCATTCTGCCGCTGTCATGCCCAAGACATGACAGCGGCAGAAAAGATATCAATAAAAACAAAATAACAAAAAATTTTATAATGGATTTTTTTTTTTTTTTTTTTTTAAATCTATTTTAAAATTGTGAAGCAAAAAAATCCCGATTTTCGGTTTGATTTTCCCAACCCCATAAAGCAGTAAAAACATTTCCTGTGTAAAAAGAGGAAGATGTTCCTCCTCATCCTCACCGACTTCTTCAGGTGATTTTACGTTTGACCTCTGACCGACCTGTCGTCTCTTCAGAGGGCTTCAACCGGGTGTTTCCCATGGAGAAGCTGAGCTCCTTCAGCCATAAAGAGGTGCAGATGATCCTCTGTGGCAACCAATCACCTTCCTGGACGGCTGATGACATCATCAACTACACTGAACCAAAGCTGGGTTACACGAGAGACAGGTAGCGTACGCCGTTCGCTCGCCGTTCGCTCGCCGCTCTGTAACCACGTCCAGACGAATAACCAGCCGCTGCTCTTCCCCAGCCCTGGCTTCCTGCGCTTTGTCAGGGTGTTGTGTGGGATGTCTTCAGATGAGAGGAAGGCCTTCCTGCAGTTCACCACCGGCTGCTCCACGCTGCCCCCCGGTGGCCTCGCCAACCTCCACCCCCGCCTCACCATCGTCAGGAAGGTGAGTCTGATTGGCTCACAAACCCGTCTACAGGTTGGACTCTCAGCTGACCTCCTCTCCCTCTCTTGCCCCTCTCCCTCTCTCGCCCCGCCCCCTCTCTCGCCCCGCCCCCCTCCCAGGTGGACGCCACAGACTCCAGCTATCCCTCCGTCAACACCTGCGTCCACTACCTGAAGCTGCCCGAGTATTCGTCTGAGGACATCATGAGGGAGCGATTGTTAGCCGCCACCATGGAGAAGGGCTTCCACCTGAACTGACCCCCCCGCCGCCACACTGAGCATGCTCCTCAGATCGTCCCGTCCGTCTGGCCGCAGCTGCCGGCCACGTGGCGGTCGGACAGACGGACGGACTTCCTGCTGCTGGAGGAAGAGTTTATGTTGCAGAAATGACAGGAAGCTCCTGTCCTCATGTCCCCCCCCCCCCGTGACCTGCGGCATCATCCGTGGGTTTCTGGCTCCGACACTGCAGGCGTGTGTGTGTGTGTGTGCGCGCGTGTGTGTGTGTTCATCTCATCCTCAGTTCGCTCAGTTTAGTGCCTGCTTCGACTCATAGATCCTGTTTTCACCTCCTCCTCCTGTCTGCGTGTGTGTGTGTGTGTGTGTGTGTGGGCAGTTTTTGGGTTGTTTCTGACCAGATGAAAGGTCAAAGTTCAGAGAGCATGTGATGAAGGTGCAGACAGAAGCTCGCTGTATTTTCTTTGTATATTAAAAACTTTATTTAACTCCGTTTGAAGTCAGATATTTTCAGACTTATCTGATCAGAAATAATCATTAAAATGTTTGCAAAGTATCAATCACCTCCGAGTCCTGTAGTCTGTGGTCCGGACCCGACCCACGGCGCCGTCACTGGGGGGAGGAAGACGATGGAAGATGTGGGGTTCTGGTGGAAGTCGGACCGTGGACGAGGTTCTCGTCTCTAAACTGGTACCAGTCCAGAACGCCTCAGGGTGTCGCAGCTACAACTGGGCCTGAGGCGACCTGGACTGGATCAGTTGAAAGAGACAGTGATGCATGAGGAGTTCTGGATCTGGCCCTGGGTCTGGGTCTGGGATCCAGTTCTGGTTCTATTGTTTTTCTATAAAACTGATCAAATTTGAGGTGAATAAATTTTTCCATCAGTTTCTTCTAAATCTGTTGCTTGACGTTTTCTCAGCTTTCCTCCATCGGAGCCGCTTCCGATCCGTCCTGGTCCATGGACCGGGTTCTGGTCCATGGACTGGGTGTGTCCTGCAGACCTGGACTTCTCCGGGTCGGCGCCGTTAGAACCAGAAGCAGCTTGGGCTCGATACAGGAAACCACTTTAAACCAGCTTTAAACTGGTCAAAGATCCTAAAAGTTCTGGACTCAAGAGGAACCGCTGGACATTCAGGATAAAGATGATGATGATGATGGAGTGGCGGACCATCCCAAACAGGAAGTGGCTTCACTTCAGGCTTCCTGGTTGCAAGAGCTGCGAATGTTTTCACCACAGAAGAAGAGCAAACATCCTGCTGCGTAACGTTTAACCCATCAGCGTCTGCTGAAGAGTTCTGGTCTGTCCGGTTCTATCTGGGTCTTTCTGGGTTTGTCCGGGTCTATACGGGTCTGTCACAAAGCCTGTTCCCCAGACCTGAATCCAGCTGGGCACATCTGGGACATCATGTCTCGCTCCATCCACCAACGCCAAGTTGCACCACAGACTGTCCAGGAGTTGGAGGATCCTTTAGTCCAGGTCTGGGAGGAGATCCCTCAGGAGAACATCCACCGCCTCATCAGGAGCATGCCCAGATGTTGTAGGGAGGTCATACAGGCATGCGGAAGCCACACACACTACTGAGCCTCATTTTGACTTATTTAAAGGACATTACATCAAAGTTGGATCAGCCTGTAGTGTGTTTTTCCACTTTCATTTGGAGTATAACGCCAAATCAAGACCTCCATGGGTTGATACGATTTTCATTGATCATTTTAGTCTGATTTTGTTGTCAGCACATTCAACTATGGAAAGAACAAAGTATTTAATCAAATTATTTCATTCATTCAGATCTACAACGTGTTACTTTAGTGTTCCCTTTAGGTTTTTTTTTTAGCAGTATATATAAATATATTTATGTACACATTAAAGTTGGAGGCAAGTTGTGAACTTCATGGTTTTGTCTTACTGGAGATGATGGGAAGTGTGGATGGAAGGCTTCAGTGTGTGAAGATGATAAAAAGTCAGAAATAAGCCAAATGTGTGTTTAAAGCACAGATGTGGAGATGTGGAGCGGTACATGTGGACCTGGTCCATGGACCAGAACCTAGTCCAGTCAGGAGGAATGTCTGGACCAGCAGAGGTCGGTGATGTGAGGAAACAGACTGCTGACGGGTGAACTCTGACCTTTCCACCAACCACACATTCCTGTTTCAGAAGAAAATCACACAACAGTTTTCCTGAATTCCATGTCTTGTTCCTACTGCTGCTTGTTTCTGGATCATTCATTCTGTTTATCAATAAGGAAATCTGATCACACAAACATTTTGTCTCCAGATTATCCGTTTTTATAACATTTTACTTTTTTTCTGGCTGGAGGAACGTGAACCTGTTCCGGTGTGCTCATATCTACAATCTCACAGAATCCGTGAAGTTCTTAGAAAATGACTGAAAACAACCAAAGAGTCTTTTATTTTATGGCTTTTAACCTTTAAATGTCATTTTATTGTTTGAATTGTGTTTTTTAACCCCTAAAAGTGAAAAACTTGATTTTGTTAGTGCGATGTGTCATCGTGGCTGCTCTCTGCACGTACGTAAACGTCGTTCTACCCATAGACATAAACATAGACATAAAGATCATACATAGATGCCCTTGTCTTGTATGACAAAACTAATTCAGTAGTTACCCAGAAAAACTCCACCAAGGTCTTTTAAAAGTTCCTGGATCCAAATAGTCCATGGGCCAGACCAGATATCGGTACCACTCAAGGTGACGAAACTTACTTCTGATTTTTAAAAAGATCCATGTCTGTAGATGATATTTTGGTATGATAACCCTTTCTAACTGGCAGCTGTATCATTATTCAGCTCATGAAGTTGCCCGACCCCATTAGAAAATTACATGTAAACTCTGGTGCATATCCTAGTTACACTTTGGTATCAGACACCTGTCAATGTTTAACAATATTTGGTATCATTTTAAAGGGGGGGGGGTTTCAGTTTTCATTCAAGCTAAGATGTGAATCTCTCGGACCAACATAGAGGCCACTGTAGTTCCTTTAAACAATAGACAACACTCATTTTTACACAGTTTTCGCCTACATTATATACTATCTTTACGCACTGTGTCATCTGAGAAAAACAGGGAAACAAAATATATCTGGAATACTCCCAGGGTCATAAGGATTCAGAAAATGTATTATATGCTTATATTCTAATAATGCCAGAGGTGATTATTAACATTAAACCAGAAGATCTACTTTTGGAAGTTCATAAACTGTAACTATACAGCCATTAAGCTAATGTCACAAACGTTCATATTATGCAACTGTAGGACATGAATGACATCACAAAAACATAAGAAGCCAGCTGGGTTTAATAACAAACACTGAACCTATTTATTTAACAAATTTATGTAACAATATGGTGAACAAAATTAACTTCAGAATCACCACATATCACTCAAAATGCTCATCACTCTCTTCATCTGACTCATCAAGTTCTATGACAGGTTTTGGATCGTCCTGCAGTTTTTGGTTGCTGCAAGTCTGCAACTTGCACATGTTTGTGCATGCCAGTTCATTTGATAAGCATGTGCAGCTAGGCAGGGTGCATGAACGCACACATTTGCATGTTAGCAGCTCCAAAACTACATAAGGCGCAGGTGCAGAGCACATCCAGTAAATGGTTAGCTTCCCCTCATCTTTTCCATCCATGTTCTATAGGATTTGGGACCACAGGGTTAGCCTGCAGACTGCTCCTCCAGATGGCTGCCTGATAATTTGCTCGTTCAACATGCAGGAAGAGACAGTCCCTACATGGTGGCAGTAGGCTACACTCAATATTGCCCCTTTTAGAACAGAAGAGCTGGTTGCGTAGTTGGTTCACCTCACCAGTGCTTCTGTTACCATCATACATGTGCCGTAAACTCCTCAATTCTTTGAAACAGTTCCTCACTCAGATCCCATGATTGCCCAAGTTCACTGAAAGTTTTTTGTTAGGAAATGTCGTCCTTCACTTTCTTCAGGACATTTCTCTGTATTGTGGGACTTTCCACTTTTCCACTAGCAACTTGATGGGACTAGTCTTATTGGATGGACTGCACAGAAAAGTTCTCCACTGCTTGATGCAGTGCCCCCTTGCCAGGGTCTTATAGTGCATAGCGCTGTCTGCTCCCGAATTAAGTCTTTCAGCATTTTTAATTGAAGTCTGGTGGTACACATCAAACACAACATCAGTCCTTTGACTCTGTGCCCCCTCATGGAAGACCTGCTTGAAGACTGAATCTGTCACCTGTTCAAAGGATTTAATATTTCACCAACACTTTGGTCACAAAACGATACAATAACCAAAGAAAACCAGACATCCAAAGGCCAACTACAAGGGTCGACAAAGGCAGCAGCAACAACAACAAAATCAAACAGTCTCAAGATTTTCAAAGTGGCAAGTTGTTCCACGCCAGAACAACAGCTGCCCTGAATGTTCATCTGAAGCTGGTTTAAATAGGGAAGCTCCAGCCAGCCATCCAAGGAAGGGGCCAATCACAGGCAGGGGATGGCACAGCCGGGTGTATCCTGCAGAGGCCGCCAATTGCAGTGGTGTGATAGCTGCTTGTTGGAGTCTTGTGGATTTGGCCACAGCTCCTTACTTTAAGCTGAATCCCTTTGTTCCTCCAGCTGTCTGTGTGTCTTTGTTCACTGTTTCTTCTATAGCTTGGTCCACAGGGATCCGGCCAAACGGATTATTAGAACCTAGTTGAACAGAGAATCCTCCTGCCATGAATTCCATGTACCCATCTGGGTGTGTGATGGACAGCTGAGACATTTGGGCATAACACTAGGAGAGATAGCGTGTATAGTTCATCCTATCATATGCAAAGCACCATGGGATCATTACTTGAATACTTGCCAGATGTAACATCCAATCTCCCTCTCTGGATGCTCTGACAAATCCCACCAAGGTATCAACCATATCCAAATAGGACATCCAAAAGCTTAAGAGACTGCTGTTTTTACCTCTGAGTAACTTAAGGTAGTCTTCAAACAATTCCATGATGTGAGAACATGAGTTGTTCTCGAGGGCCTTCATTAAAGTGGCTTGTGACACATTTTTGATTTCTAATCGTTGAGACCATTTCTCTCGCAGGGAGTCAAAGTCTGTTGCCTTACAAACAGCACACCATCGATCAAATAAGCTCCCCTTTTCCCTAGCAAACTTACTATAAGTTTGATTTGGGGGTTTCTTATAAGATCTAAATTTTTGTCTGTAGGCCTCAAGAACAAGCTCATAGGCCTTCAGAACAGCAGACTTAACAACGTCATAGTTTAAACAATCACTGAGAGGGAGCGCTGCTACAACCTCTTGTGCCTTACCGTCAATTTTACACTGTAAAAGAAAGGACCACACATCTGGTGGCCAGTGCAAAAAGCTTGCGCTATGCACTTAAAGGCAGCAAAATAACAATCCGCTTCAATTTCCTGAAATTCTGGCACGAAAGCAATGTATTTAGTTATTGCACAGGGTCAGTCCTGTGAGGGAACAGGAAAGGAGGACACCCCTGAACCAGTAGGCACATCCTCAGCACTGGTTCTTGCTTGGGACTTAAGCACCAGCTGGCGTAACCGAATGGTTTGCTCCATTTCAGACTTTTTCACTTCCAGTTAGAACTGCCTCAATTGTGTTTTTCCTGAGCCTCTAACTGCAGTCAAGCAAGTTGGACTTTCAGCCGAGCATTGGCTCTAGACCCAGCAGAGCCACTATCAGAGAGAGGATCGAATCGAGGAAGCACAAAAGGAGTCTTGTTCCGATCACCAACCTCATCATCCACCTCAGGTTCCTCAGAACCATGCTGAGACACATGCTCAGTCTTGTGGCTAGTTGCACGGTCCGGCGACAGATCAACGGGCGGCAACACAGCAGATGCACCAGGGGCCTCATCCTCAGGCAGTGGAGACCACACCAACAGCTTAAGTTCCACCAATTTCCTCACAACCAGATCCCTAAGCTCTTTTTTAACATATTGCTTAGGATGAGAGATGGAGAAGTGGCTGCAATCGGAGCCAAGTCATCTTTGCGACATCACTCCAGCTGATCTTGAGAGGGACTTTTCAGGAACAACTCAAGATCAAACTGTGCCATGTTCAGTACCCACACTTCTACTAACAGCCGTAAAAACCACAATACAACAATCCCAATTCTTATCTTTACAGCTTACAAGGGCATTAATATGCCGGACAAGCCCCCATTAATGTTACAAACCCCCGGCTCTGCTAGGGGAAGGGGAACAGCAACATTAACGACATAAGATAAATTAGGGGGAAACAAAAGATTTAACATTTCACCAACACTTTGGTCACAAAACAACCTTGCTGGTTCACACCACAAAACAATACTATAACATCCAAAGGCCAACTTCAAGGGCTGACAAAGGCAGCAACAACAACAACAACAAAACCAGTCTCAAAAAATAGTATTATAAGAAATACCTTTTGCAAAACAAGTTTTGATATAAACTGAGTTTAGATCATATATCAGTATATGAAAGATGGACGGAGCCTCCGACGGAAAAAGTGAAGCCTATGCGGAAGTGCATAAAACTGCAGTTCCCCCCTCACCCGCTAGGGCTGGCTCCAAAACAGAGCAAATCCCCATAGACTCCCATGTTAAAAAGACCAACTTCATGGCCGAAATAAACATGTTTACGGCAGAAATAAACATGTTGACAGCCTGGTTCAAAAATCCATTTTCGGTTTATAGGTCAGGTTTACCTTCATGACAACAGTGGGGGGGAGTGAATTTTTTTGTAATTCGCCTGTTCAAAAGTAATTTAATCTCAAAGTTCGGCATATTTAGGGGCGTGTCCTTTTGATTGACAGGTACCGGACCTCATGGTTCAAGTCAGAAGAACGTAGAACCACTGTGGTTTTTAGCCTGGTTAACAACGTGGCTTAGCTTTAGCCCACTTACATCCATTAGCTGGTTAGCTCCTGTTATCTCCGGGTTAGCTCGGTTAGCTCTTAGCTACAGGCAGCTCGGAGTTAGCGCGATGTCAATCATCCACCATGATGCTCACAGCCCCCTTCTCAGCTCCACCTCTTAGCCCATATTTGGATTTTCCGGATAAGACGACATGCATGCCCCTGCCAAGATGGCGATGGTAGGAACCGCCCACCGAGCTTCAATTCAGCTCTTCAGAAACAATGGGTGGCGTCACAGAGCCTCCGCCCATCTTTTATATAGTCTATGGTTTAGAAAAACAAGTGAGGTGGAATCTCATTTAAAACATACTAATGTACTTGCATGTATGACTAAAAACGCATGACTAAAAACTATATGAGATGTGTTAAGAGATATGTTAAAAACAATTCTATTGTGTGATCATGCATGTGATTAAGAGGGTTTTGCAGAGAGAATCAGGTTTATTGGATTTCATTACACTGTAAAAAAACAAAAACAAAAAACCAAAAAAAAAAAACCAAAAAAAACCCAAACTTGTCAGTAGCACAACTGTGTTTTTAAGCTGGCTAACAGTGCACCTGTAGCTCCTATTAGCTATCCTAGGTTAGCTTGGTTAGCTCTTAGCCAAAGGTAGCTGGGAGTTTGATGGGTGTCAGTTATTCACCCCATACTCACAACCCCCCCACAACTCACAACTCACAACAAATGTGAAAGATAAAGCAAAAAACAGGAATATTTTAGACTGAATTGACTAATTCATCAGTCAAGTCAGCATCAGTTTGCAAGAAGAAGTACAACTGTTGGATATATCCTTTATGGAATATGGTAAAGGACTAATTTTTAGACAACAAATTTAAAGAAATTAATAATTTACTGTCAATTTGAAATATTTGTTTTGAGACTACAACTACACACATGGCTTGTACTTGAAAAGTTGTCTTGCCAAAAACAAACTACAAAGATTCTTCTAAACTGTGCTAATCTCAGGCATTAGCCTTAGCAATGTGAAATATTTTTAACTGAACATCATATAGTGTCTACAATCATATTTTTAAAAATTTTATGACATTTCATTTGAAAATATGATTTTATATTACCTTGTTTGATGACAGCAATTTCACTAGAGCACAGATTTAAAAAAAATGTCATGTTCTTTCCATTGTTTCTCATTCTACTCCTATTACATTTCAATCTAATAACAATCTGAAAATGTTCTTCAAGTTTAATGTTAATAATCACCTCTGGCATTATAAGAATATAAGCATATAATACATTTTCTGAATCCTTATGGCCCTGGGAGTATTCCAGATATTATATTTTGTTTCCCTGTTTTTCTCAGATGACACAGTGCTTAAAGATAGTATATAATTTAGGCGAAAACTGTGTAAAAATGAGTGTTGTCTATTGTTTAAAGGACTACAGTGGCCTTTATGTTGGTCCGAGAGATTCACATCATAGCTTGAATGAAAACTGAACCCCTGTCGTGGAATTTATCTGATGAGAAAAAAATCTATAAATCAAATGTTTTCTGTTCAATTTATTGACCATGTACAGATGTTGTGGGCGAGAGGTCTCGAGAGCTCTGCCCCTGCTCAGAGTGCTACAGTGTTCTTTAAGCATACACAAACAACCTTTGCCTGGCAGCACTAGTCAAAACAACTGCTAGCTTGGAGATAACAACAGTCAAAGCTGAAACAGGCCGTGAACAGAACACTTAGTTTTATGCATGAATCTGCTAAAGCAAGCTTACTGAACTACTCTAACTATGCAGAATATATATCTTGTACTACTTAAAAGAAACTTAATAAATGAGTAACATATTCAAACTACACTATACGCATAATTCCACCCCCCCCCCCCCCCCCCCCCCCCCCCCCCCCTTTAAAATGATACCAAAGACAATATTGTTAAACATTGACAGGTGTCCGATACCAAAGTGTAACCAGGATATGCACCAGAGTTTACATGTAATTTTCTAATAGGGGTCGGGCAACTTCATGAGCTGATAATAATGATACAGCTGCCAGTTAGAAAGGGTTATCATACCAAAATATCATCTACAGACATGGATCTTTTTAAAAATCATAAGTAAGTTTCGTCACCTTGAGTGGTACCAATTTGTAAAATTTTGAGCTCTGGCCCATGGACTAAAATGGTGATCCGGATCACCACCAAGAATAAATCAGTTCTTCCTTTTCACGTTTCTTTCCAAAGAAATGAGGCGTCTGGAGAGTGGGCCAGCGTCACCGCCATATTGGATGGGTCGCCGCCATATTGGATGGGTCTTGCTGCAGAGTCAACATAGTTTCCCCACAGAACTGTTTTCTGTGGAACAACGCGTATATATTACACACAAAACTGTGACCAGGTAAAATTAGATAAATCCAAATGCATCAATAAGCAATCAAACATGTTAGTATCAAATTCCTTTCGACATGTTATATTGTAGATACCTTATGTCTCAGTTAAATAGCATGATAAAAATAATTTAGCACGTCCTTTGTTAATGTTTTACAGTGATCTGTATCATAACAATATCTCTGCCCTTTTTTAACAAACCAAACTGGGAGAAAAATCAGATAAAAATGGTGAAGTTATTGTTGTGGTTGGACCTACACCTTACAGATAAATGTATTGAAGGCGCATGGAGACCCATCCAAGATGGTGGCGCGATGAGACATCAGCTCGTATAGGCAGCGTGATGCAGTGCCTATGTAGATATGTCTATGGTTATCCAGCTGTTAATAAAAAAGAGTGGCTCTTCTCCCTCCTGGTGGTAGTATGGTTGAGAGGAGGCCACGCAGCGAGTCCTCAGCACGTGTCTCCTGTCATGATTTTATGGCTGCGTCTGTGGATTCTGTAGAGGAATCCCAGATCTAAAGGAGAATGTCTGCAGGCGAATCAGCCATTTTATGTTTGCACATTAATCAAAGATAGATGAGTCTTTATTCATATATTCTCTACACTAGTAGTCCAACTAAGGATTGCGGGTGGTACACCCGGCAGGTACGCCCGGACTGGTACACCTGTCCATCTCTGAGACAAACCGCCAGCTGTGGACTGGTCCCTCTCAGTGAGAAGACTGTTTTTGCCCTTCTTTCAGAAAAAAGCCCAGAAAACGCTGTTTGAGAAAAAGTGACATGTAAGACTTATCTGTTTATTTTACCCTGAAAGTCCATCAGTATGTCTGCTCTTTCATTCCTTGTCCTATCCGGTCAGTCCGGTGAAGGGTCACAGAGACCTTGTCCCAGCAGTCTCTGGGTGAAAGGTGGGGAACACAGTGGACAGCTCGCCAGTCCATCCAGGGCAGGATGTCTGCTCTTTGTCACATTTCTGCTCTTCGGTTTCAGGAAGGAAGAGTTATGAAATGACTAAACCAGTACAGGCACACAGACTGGGGAGACACTGGCTCATAGACATAAATACATAGATCTGTGTTATGTCTATGTTCAGGCAGACGTTAATGCAGCTGATGGTGATTGCACCAGTGTAGCATACTGGTAACGTTATCCATGTGTAGGGATGTTTAGAAGCAGCACACATCTTATCCAGTGTCAGGTCCTCTGGTGACCTTCGCGCCCTTGGTCTCCTTTAAAACTTGTTTTAATCTGACAGTCATTCTAGCAAAAACAATCCTTCTGAAATGTCAGCTTCATTTGCAAAAACTCTTGGCACTTTTTAGGGTTTGAAGCCTAAAAATGACGTCATTTCCGGTCGTTTTCAGCAGGTTTTTGGTTGAAGTAAAAAAAAAAAAGAGCAAAACAAACAGTAGGGCAACTTTATGCGTGACGATGTTTTTGGCCAAAGGTCTGCAGATGGAGGTAATATGCGTTAAACTATGTAGATGAACCTGTGTATGTCATCAGGCCAAACATTTAGTAGGATTTGAAAAGAACAATAATTTAAACATGTATCAGACCCAGACTCTGGAGGAGTTAAACCTGAGAGCACAAGCGAGCTCTGGTCAGTCTGAACTGAAACCGCTTCGACTGAACGACAAACAGACAAAATATCTGGAATAAAGAGCTTTCTGGTTTTATTCCGTTTCCACTGAATCGCATTTTAATCATGTTACAGGTGGAGGTGAATTTCTGTCTGCGTTAAGGACGAGCAGAAGAAGAAGAAAGTGATTCTGCGGGAAATGAAACAAAGAAAAAGAAAAGTCTTCTGCTCCAAAGTCTTCAGAGTGATGATGATGATGATGGTTTCAGGGTGGATGAAGCAGCTGAAACCTTCATGAGAACTTGGTGGGTCGGCTGTTCAGTTTGTGGAAGTTCAGACCAACGTAAGACGACACCAGACCGAGTCTGATCTGGACCTGAGTTTTCCACTCTGCTTCAGCGTCCGTCTAGTCTTCGGCGTGGTTGTACAGGGCGTCCGCGGTGGTGTTCTTCCGGTGAGCCGGAGGCACCAGGTGGGCGGGCAGCTCGCTGGGCAGCTCGTAGCCCTCCAGTTTGACCTTGATGAGGTGCTGGGCCAGGGCGAACTCCTCGTCGTCCAGCATACCGTCTCGGTCGCAGTCAGCCAGTTTCCAGATCTTTCCCAGCACCGTGTTGGGAAGCCGAGAATTCATCATCTCCTTCTTGGCGTTGACGCCCGTGATCTTTCCGTTGACGGGCATCAGCGTGTAGAAGATCTCATCGTATCGGTGCTTGTCCCGGCTGACGATCCAGTCCTCGGCGTCGGCCCCGGCGCTGATGCCCTCGCCGTAGCCCTGACCGAAGGGCCCGTCCTGGGAGCCCTCGAAGGCGCCGCCCGACACCATGGCCGGAGGTTGGTTGGACTCTTCCTCCCGGATCATCGCCATCAGAACGGCAATCTTTGTGGCCAGCATCTTATCCACCGACTCGATGAGTTTAACCTTCAGAGATGGGAACTTGCTGAAATCATAGTGCTGCAGCATTTCCTGGAGAAGAAGAAGAAGATTTTTCTCAGAAGAAATAAAAACAATGATAGCAGCAGAATTTCTGATCATCTCAAAGTCTGAATGCACAAAGTCTGGAACGCCGAGATGGCGCTGCGGAACCCATCCGGCCTCCTCCTCCCCACCCGACCTCCTCCGCCCGGCCTCCTCCCACCCGGCCTCCTCCTCCCCACCCGACCTCCTCCGCCCGGCCTCCTCCCACCCGACCTCCTCCTCCCCACCCGACCTCCTCGCCCGGCCTCCTCCTCCCCGCCCGGCCTCCTCCCCCCGGCCTCCGCCCCGCCCGGCCTCCGCCCCGCCCGGCCTCCTCCCCGCCCAGCCTCCTCCTCCCCGCCCGGCCTCCTCCGCCCGGCCTCCTCCTCCCCGCCCGGCCTCCTCCTCGCCCGGCCTCCTCCTCCTCGCCCAGCCTCCTCCGCCCCGCCCGGCCTCCTCCCCACCCGGCCTCCTCCGCCCCGCCCGGCCTCCTCCTCCCGCCGCCAGCCTGTTCCAGCAGCAGCGTTTCCGAGCTGTGGGCGAGGTGAGGACTGTGGCATCGAGCTGGAGCTGCTTTCGGCCTAAAATGTTTAATAAAACAGCTTTAAAATGAACAACAAACCGGAAACTAAGGAGCCACGGAGTCTTCTTCTTCTGTGGTTTTATTTACACTTTCCAGACACGTCACTTTTAGAAACAGAAATGAAAATCAGAAGTTCTGCAGCTTTGCGGCTGAAGATGATGGTTCTGTTAAAGTCCATCCATCATTCTGCAACTGAGATCACAGGAAGAGGAGGAAGAGGAGGGAGAGGATGAAGAGGATGAAAAAGGAGGGAAAGGAGGAAGAGGAGGGAGAGGATGAAGAGGAGGAATAGGATCAAAAAGAGGAAGAGGAGGGAGAGGATGAAAAAGAGGAAGAGGAGAGAGAGGATGGAGAGGAGGAAGAGGAGGGAGAGGATGAAGAGGAGGAATAGGATGAAAAAGAGGAAGAGGAGGGAGAGGATGAAAAAGAGGAAGAGGAGGGAGAGGAAGAAGAGGAGGGAGAGGATGAAGAGGAGGAATAGGATGAAAAAGAGGAAGAGGAGGGAGAGGATGAAAAAGAGGAAGAGGAGAGAGAGGATGGAGAGGAGGAAGAGGAGGGAGAGGATGAAGAGGAGGAATAGGATGACAAAGAGGAAGAGGAGGAATAGGATGAAAAAGAGGAAGAGGAGCGAGAGGATGGAGAGGAGGAAGAGGAGGGAGAGGATGAAGAGGAGGAAAAGGAGGGAAAGGATGAAGAGGAGGGAGAGAGGAAGAAGAGGGAGAGAATAAAAAAGAGGAAGAGAGGAGGAAGAGGAGGGAGAGGATGAAAAGGAGGGAGAGGATGAAGAGGAGGAAAAGGAGGGAGAGGATGAAGAGGAGGGAGAGAATGAAGAGGATGAAAAAGAGGAAGAGAGGAGGAAGAGGAGGGAGAGGATGAAAAGGAGGAAGAGGAGGGAGAGGAGGAAGAGGAGGGAAAGGAGGAAGAGGAGGGAGAGGAGGAAAAGGAGGAAGCGGAGGGAGAGGAGGAAGAGGAGGGAGAGGAGGAAAAGGAGGAAGAGGAGGAAGAGGAGGAAGAGGAGGGAGAGGAGGGAGAGGATGAAAAGGAGGAAGAGGAGGAAGAGGATGAAAAGGAGGAAGAGGAGGGAGAGGATGAAAAGGAGGAAGAGGAGGAAGAGGATGAAAAGGAGGAAGAGGAGGGAGAGGATGAAAAGGAGGAAGAGGAGGAAGAGGATGAAAAGGAGGGAGAGGAGGAAGAGGAGGGAAAAGAGGAAGAGGAGGGAGAGGATGAAAAGGAGGAAGAGGATGAAAAGGAGGGAGAGAATGAAGAGGAGGGAGAGAATGAAGAGGATGAAAAAGAGGAAGAGGAGGAAGAGGATGAAAAGGAGGGAGAGGAAGAAAAGGAGGGAGAGAATGAAGGGGATGAAAAAGAGGAAGAGGAGGGAGAGGATGAAAAGGAGGAAAAGGAGGGAGAGGAGGGAGAGGATGAAGAGGAGGGAGAGGAGGAAGAGGAGGGAGATAATGAAGAGGATGAAAAAGAGGAAGAGAGGAGGAAGAGGAGGGAGAGGATGAAAAGGAGGAAGAGGAGGGAGAGGAGGAAGAGGAGGGAAAGGAGGAAGAGGAGGGAGAGGAGGAAGAGGAGGGAGAGGATGAAGAGGAGGAAAAGGAGGAAGCGGAGGGAGAGGAGGAAGAGGAGGGAGAGGAGGAAAAGGAGGAAGAGGAGGGAGAGGATGAAAAGGAGGAAGAGGATGAAAAAGAGGAAGAGGAGGGAGAGGAGGAAGAGGAGGGAGAGGATGAAAAGGAGGAAAAGGAGGGAGAGGAGGAAGAGGAGGAAGCGGAGGAGGAGGAGGAAGAGGAGGAAAAGGAGGGAGAGGATGAAGAGGAGGGAGAGCAGGAAGAGGATGAAGAGGAGGGAGAGGATGAAAAGGAGGAAGAGGAGGAAGAGGATGAAAAGGAGGGAGAGGAGGAAGAGGAGGGAGAGGATGAAAAGGAGGAAGAGGAGGAAGAGGATGAAAAAGAGGAAGAGGAGGGAGAGGAGGAAGAGGAGGGAGAGGATGAAAAGGAGGAAAAGGAGGGAGAGGAGGGAGAGCAGGAAGAGGAGGAAGAGGAGGGAGAGGATGAAAAGGAGGAAGAGGAGGGAGAGGAGGAAGAGGAGGGAAAGGAGGAAGAGGAGGGAGAGGAGGAAAAGGAGGAAGCGGAGGGAGAGGAGGAAGAGGAGGGAGAGGAGGAAAAGGAGGAAGAGGAGGAAGAGGAGGGAGAGGAGGGAGAGGATGAAAAGGAGGAAGAGGAGGAAGAGGATGAAAAGGAGGAAGAGGAGGGAGAGGATGAAAAGGAGGAAGAGGAGGAAGAGGATGAAAAGGAGGAAGAGGAGGGAGAGGATGAAAAGGAGGAAGAGGAGGAAGAGGATGAAAAGGAGGGAGAGGAGGAAGAGGAGGGAAAAGAGGAAGAGGAGGGAGAGGATGAAAAGGAGGAAGAGGATGAAAAGGAGGGAGAGAATGAAGAGGAGGGAGAGAATGAAGAGGATGAAAAAGAGGAAGAGGAGGAAGAGGATGAAAAGGAGGGAGAGGAAGAAAAGGAGGGAGAGAATGAAGGGGATGAAAAAGAGGAAGAGGAGGGAGAGGATGAAAAGGAGGAAAAGGAGGGAGAGGAGGGAGAGGATGAAGAGGAGGGAGAGGAGGAAGAGGAGGGAGATAATGAAGAGGATGAAAAAGAGGAAGAGAGGAGGAAGAGGAGGGAGAGGATGAAAAGGAGGAAGAGGAGGGAGAGGAGGAAGAGGAGGGAAAGGAGGAAGAGGAGGGAGAGGAGGAAGAGGAGGGAGAGGATGAAGAGGAGGAAAAGGAGGAAGCGGGAGGGAGAGGAGGAAGAGGAGGGAGAGGAGGAAAAGGAGGAAGAGGAGGGAGAGGATGAAAAGGAGGAAGAGGATGAAAAAGAGGAAGAGGAGGGAGAGGAGGAAGAGGAGGGAGAGGATGAAAAGGAGGAAAAGGAGGGAGAGGAGGAAGAGGAGGAAGCGGAGGAGGAGGAGGAAGAGGAGGAAAAGGAGGGAGAGGATGAAGAGGAGGGAGAGCAGGAAGAGGATGAAGAGGAGGGAGAGGATGAAAAGGAGGAAGAGGAGGAAGAGGATGAAAAGGAGGGAGAGGAGGAAGAGGAGGGAGAGGATGAAAAGGAGGAAGAGGAGGAAGAGGATGAAAAAGAGGAAGAGGAGGGAGAGGAGGAAGAGGAGGGAGAGATGATGAAAAGGAGGAAAAGGAGGGAGAGGAGGGAGAGCAGGAAGAGGATGAAGAGGAGGGAGAGGATGAAGAGGAGGGAGAGGAGGAAAAGGAGGAAGAGGAGGGAGAGGATGAAAAGGAGGAAGAGGAGGAAGAGGATGAAAAAGAGGAAGAGGAGGGAGAGGAGGAAGAGGAGGGAGAGGATGAAAAGGAGGAAAAGGAGGGAGAGGAGGGAGAGGATGAAGAGGAGGAAGAGGAGGGAGAGCAGGAAGAGGAGGGAGAGGAGGAAGAGGAAGAAAAGGAGGAAGAGGAGGGAGAGGATGAAGAGGAGGGAGAGGAGGGAGAGCAGGAAGAGGAGGAAGAGGAAGAAAAGGAGGAAGAGGAGGGAGAGGATGAAGAGGAGGGAGAGCAGGAAGAGGAGGGAGAGGAAGAAAAGGAGGAAGAGGAGGGAGAGGATGAAGAGGAGGGAGAGGATGAAGAGGAGGGAGAGGAGGGAGAGCAGGAAGAGGAGGGAGAGGAAGAAGAGGAGGAAGAGGAGGGAGAGGATGAAGAGGAGGGAGAGGAGGGAGAGCAGGAAGAGGAGGGAGAGCAGGAAGAGGAAGAAGAGGAGGAAGAGGAGGGAGAGGATGAAGAGGAGGGAGAGGAGGGAGAGCAGGAAGAGGAGGGAGAGCAGGAAGAGGAGGGAGAGGATGAAGAGGAGGGAGAGGAGGGAGAGCAGGAAGAGGAGGGAGAGGATGAAGAGGAGGGAGAGGAGGGAGAGCAGGAAGAGGAGGGAGAGGAAGAAGAGGAGGAAGAGGAGGGAGAGGATGAAGAGGAGGGAGAGGAGGGAGAGGAGGAAGAGGAGGGAGAGAATGAAGAGGATGAAAAGGGAAGAGAGGAGGGAGAGGATGAAAAGGAGGAAGAGGAGGGAGAGGAGGAAGAGGAGGGAGAGGATGAAGAGGAGGAAAAGGAGGAAGCGGAGGGAGAGGAGGAAAAGGAGGAAGAGGAGGGAGAGGAGGAAAAGGAGGAAGAGGAGGGAGAGGATGAAAAGGAGGAAGAGGAGGAAGAGGATGAAAAGGAGGAAGAGGAGGGAGAGGATGAAAAGGAGGAAGAGGAGGAAGAGGATGAAAAGGAGGGAGAGGATGAAAAGGAGGGAGAGGAGGAAGAGGAGGGAGAGGAGGAAGAGGAGGGAGAGGATGAAAAGGAGGAAGAGGAGGAAGAGGATGAAAAGGAGGAAGAGGAGGGAGAGGATGAAAAGGAGGAAGAGGAGGAAGAGGATGAAAAGGAGGAAGAGGAGGAAGAGGATGAAAAGGAGGGAGAGGCGGAAGAGGAGGGAAAAGAGGAAGAGGAGGGAGAGGAGGAAGAGGAGGGAGAGGATGAAAAGGAGGAAGAGGAGGAAAAGGAGGGAGAGGATGAAGAGGAGGGAGAGGAGGGAGAGCAGGAAGAGGAGGGAGAGGAAGAAGAGGAGGAAGAGGAGGGAGAGGATGAAGAGGAGGGAGAGGAGGAAGAGGAGGGAGAGGATGAAAAGGAGGAAGAGGAGGGAGAGGAGGAAGAGGAGGGAGAGGAGGAAGAGGAGGGAGAGGATGAAGAGGAGGAAAAGGAGGAAGCGGAGGGAGAGGAGGAAGAGGAGGGAGAGGAGGAAAAGGAGGAAGAGGAGGGAGAGGAGGAAAAGGAGGAAGAAGAGGAAGAGGATGAAAAGGAGGAAGAGGAGGGAGAGGATGAAAAGGAAGAAGAGGAGGAAGAGGATGAAAAGGAGGGAGAGGAGGAAGAGGAGGGAAAGGAGGAAGAGGAGGGAGAGGATGAAAAGGAGGAAGAGGAGGAAGAGGATGAAAAGGAGGAAGAGGAGGGAGAGGATGAAAAGGAGGAAGAGGAGGAAGAGGATGAAAAGGAGGAAGAGGAGGAAGAGGATGAAAAGGAGGGAGAGGAGGAAGAGGAGGGAAAAGAGGAAGAGGAGGGAGAGAATGAAGAGGATGAAAAGAGGAAGAGGAGGGAGAGGATGAAAAGGAGGAAAAGGAGGGAGAGGAGGGAGAGGAGGAAAAGGAGGAAGAGGAGGAAAAGGAGGAAGAGGAGGGAGAGGATGAAGAGGATGAAGAGGAGGGAGAGCAGGAAGAGGATGAAGAGGAGGGAGAGGATGAAGAGGAGGGAGAGGAGGGAGAGGAAGAAAAGGAGGAAGAGGAGGGAGAGGATGAAGAGGAGGGAGAGGAGGGAGAGCAGGAAGAGGAGGGAGAGGAAGAAAAGGAGGAAGAGGAGGGAGAGGATGAAGAGGAGGGAGAGGAAGAAGAGGAGGAAGAGGAGGGAGAGGATGAAGAGGAAGAAAAGGAGGAAGAGGAGGGAGAGGATGAAGAAGAGGAAGAGGAGGGAGAGGATGAAGAGGAGGGAGAGGAAGAAAAGGAGGAAGAGGAGGGAGAGGAAGAAGAGGAGGAAGAGGAGGGAGAGGATGAAGAGGAAGAAAAGGAGGAAGAGGAGGGAGAGGATGAAGAGGAGGGAGAGGAAGAAAAGGAGGAAGAGGAGGGAGAGGATGAAGAGGAGGAAGAGGAGGGAGAGGAAGAAGAGGAGGGAGAGGAGGTAGAGCAGGAAGAGGAGGGAGAGGAAGAAGAGGAGGGAGAGGAAGAAAAGGAGGAAGAGGAGGGAGAGGATGAAGAGGAGGAAGAGGAGGGAGAGGAAGAAGAGGAGGGAGAGGAGGTAGAGCAGGAAGAGGAGGGAGAGGAAGAAGAGGAAGAAGAGGAGGAAGAGGAGGGAGAGGATGAAGAGGAGGGAGAGGAGGAAGAGGAGGGAGAGAATGAAGAGGAGGGAGAGGAGGGAGAGGAGGAAGAGGAGGGAATGGAGGAAGAGGAGGGAGAGGATGAAAAGGAGGAAGAGGAGGAAGAGGAGGGAGAGGATGAAAAGGAGGGAGAGGAGGGAGAGGAGGAAGAGGAGGGAGAGGATGAAAAGGAGGAAGAGGATGAAAAGGAGGAAAAGGAGGAAAAGGAGGAAGAGGAGGAAAAGGAGGAAAAGGAGGAAGAGGAGGAAGAGGAGGAAGAGGAGGAAAAGGAGGAAGAGGAAGAAAAGGAGGAAGAGGAGGGAGAGGAGGGAGAGCAGGAAGAGGAGGGAGAGGAGGAAGAGGAAGAAAAGGAGGGAGAGGAAGAAGAGGAAGAAGAGGAGGGAGAGGAGGGAGAGGATGAAGAGGAGGGAGAGGAGGGAGAGGAAGAAGAGGAGGAAGAGGAGGGAGAGGATGAAGAGGAGGGAGAGGAAGAAAAGGAGGAAGAGGAGGGAGAGGATGAAGAGGAGGAAGAGGAGGAAGAGGAGGGAGAGAATGAAGAGGAGGGAGAGGAGGGAGAGGAGGGAGAGGAGGAAGAGGAGGGAATGGAGGAAGAGGAGGGAGAGGATGAAAAGGAGGAAGAGGAGGAAGAGGATGAAGAGGAGGGAGAGGAAGAAGAGGAGGAAGAGGAGGGAGAGGAAGAAGAGGAGGGAGAGGAAGAAGAGGAGGAAGAGGAGGGAGAGGATGAAGAGGAGGGAGAGGAGGAAGAGGAGGGAGAGAATGAAGAGGAGGGAGAGGAGGGAGAGGAGGAAGAGGAGGGAATGGAGGAAGAGGAGGGAATGGAGGAAGAGGAGGGAGAGGAGGGAGAGGAAGAAGAGGAGGGAGAGGAAGAAGAGGAGGAAGAGGAGGGAGAGGATGAAGAGGAGGGAGAGGAGGAAGAGGAGGGAGAGAATGAAGAGGAGGGAGAGGAGGGAGAGGAGGAAGAGGAGGGAATGGAGGAAGAGGAGGGAGAGGATGAAAAGGAGGAAGAGGAGGAAGAGGATGAAAAGGAGGAAGAGGAGGGAGAGAATGAAGAGGAGGGAGAGGATGAAAAGGAGGGAGAGGAGGGAGAGGAGGAAGAGGAGGGAGAGGATGAAAAGGAGGAAGAGGATGAAAAGGAGGAAAAGGAGGAAAAGGAGGAAGAGGAGGAAGAGGAGGAAAAGGAGGAAAAGGAGGAAGAGGAGGAAGAGGAGGAAGAGGAGGAAAAGGAGGAAGAGGAAGAAAAGGAGGAAGAGGAGGGAGAGGAGGGAGAGCAGGAAGAGGAGGGAGAGGAGGAAGAGGAAGAAAAGGAGGGAGAGGAAGAAGAGGAAGAAGAGGAGGGAGAGGAAGAAGAGGAGGAAGAGGAGGGAGAGGATGAAGAGGAGGGAGAGGATGAAAAACAGGAAGAGGAGGGAGAGGAGGGAGAGGATGAAGAGGAGGGGAAGGAGGGAAAGGAGGGAGAGGATGAAGAGGAGGAAAAGGAGGGAGAGGAGGAAGAGGAGGGAGAGAATGAAGAGGAGGGAGAGGATGAAAAAGAGGAAGAGGAGGGAGAGGATGGAGAGGAGGGAGAGGAGGAAGAGGAGGGGAAGGAGGGAAAGGAGGGAGAGGATGAAGAGGAGGAAAAGGAGGGAGAGAATGAAGAGGAGGGAGAGGAGGAAGAGGAGGGAGAGGATGAAGAGGAGGAAGAGGAGGGAGAGAATGAAGAGGAGGAAAAGGAGGGAGAGGATGAAGCACAGACCGCCGCATAGAATATAATAGACATGGGATATTATAGACATGGGATATTATAGACATGGGGTATTATAGACATGGTATATTATAGACATGGTGGATTATAGACATGGTGGATTATAGACTGGGGATATAATAGACATGGGATATTATAGACTTGGGATATTATAGACTGGGGATATAATAGACATGGGATATTATAGACATGGGATGTTATAGACATGGGATATTATAGACATGGAATATTAAAGACATGGAATATTATAGACATGGTATATTATAGACATGGTGGATTATAGACATGGGATATTATAGACGGGGGATATTATAGACATGGAATATTATAGACATGGGATATTATAGACATGGTATATTATAGACATGGTGGATTATAGACATGGGATATTATAGACGGGGGATATTATAGACATGGAATATTATAGACATGGGATATTATAGACATGGTATATTATAGACATGGGATATTATAGACGGGGGATATTATAGACATGGAATATTATAGACATGGAATATTATAGACATGGGATATTATAGACATGGTATATTATAGACATGGTGGATTATAGACATGGGATATTATAGACATGGTATATTATAGACATGGTGGATTATAGACATGGGATATTATAGACGGGGGATATTATAGACATGGTATATTGTATATAAAACTCTCCATGAGCAAGCTCCATCAGAGATCTCATAGTTCCATATGTTCCATACAGAGAACTGGCTCTCAGACTGCAGGTCTACCTCTGGTTCCAGAGTCTCTAAGAGAACGATGGGAGGAAGAACCTTCAGCTATCAGGCTCCTCTCTTATGGAACCAGCTCCCAGTCTGACTCCTTCTCTGTCTTTAGGATCCAGCTGAAGACCTTCCTCTGTGATAAATTTTATAGTCAGGAGACGAGCATCTCCTGAGTTGGAGTCTGCATGTACGGCACCCACCTGTCCAGGGGCCTCATTTACGAAGCTGTCGCACAAAACCCGGCGTACGCTAATTATATTCAACTTTTGGGATTTATAAAAGCACGACTTGGCCGTAAAACGTCCTCCACGCCAACTCTGACCCTTGCGTACGACAACATCTGGAAAAACGGCGACACCAAAGGCAGAAAATAAAACCAAAGAAATAGTGTGAAATGTAATACATTTGTTCAAAAATATAAACATTTACGCAGAATGTTGGACATTAACAGCATTTGCAAAAAAAAAAAAAAGAAGCACATTTGATGTTGTTCTTCCAGCACATAAAACATCAACCACTAAATGTGTTCTGAAACGAAGCCGTTCTACATGTCAAAAGGCCATTTCACACAGTTAATAAGTCGAACAGAAGCTGCCATACTATTCGTTCATTCATTTTCTGAACCGCTTAATCCAATTCAGGGTGGCGGGGAAGCTGGAGCCTATCCCAGCAGGCTTTGGGTGACAGGCAGGGTACACCCTGGACAGCTCACCAGTCCATGGCAGGGCCACACAGAGACAAACAACCACTCACTCCTAGGGGCAATTTAGAGTAACCAATTACCCCAACATGCATGTCTTTGGACGGTGGGAGGATGCTGGATAATTGGAGAGAACCCATGCATACACGGGGAGAACATGCAAACTCCACACAGAAAGGCCACTGACCAAACCCCTCCCCAGCCAAGGATTGAACCAGTGACTTTCTTGCTGTGAGGCCACAGTGCTGATCATTGTGCCACCGTGCAGCCGCTGCTGTACTAATAAAGCTCATCCAATAATTGCATTAAAATGACGCATCGCCATGACAACAGCTCATCATCAGGCTGATCAGGTGTTTCCTCCACCTGCAGATACAGAACATGAAGTCATGGTTGGATATAAAATGCTCCCCAATGTGGCTTATCTGTCCCTGCTGGTGGACATGGAACATGGAGACTCTGGACTCCAGTCCGGCACCTTCCAAAGGGAAGGGACTGACAGGTCGGGTCCGCTCCTTTTCCCAACCCAGAGCAGAGGAACAGAACTATGTTCTCCACAGCCAGACGTGGTGTAGCGGCCATCGGGCAGATGGAGGCAGGTGGAGGTGCCTCCATGCCCAGGAGGAAACCTGTTGTACAGCTGCAGATGTGTGCAGACAGTGGAGATGCTACATAACATGCTACTAAATGGTGTCAGCGCTTCGCCTGCGTTCACCTGAACAATCATCCAATCTGAATGATTGTGTTGTCAATCATCCTCTCACGTTGGAACCAAACGCCGCTGCTTTACGTCTAGAAGTGATGCAACACATCAGAGGTGGAGAATTCTCATTTATTCACACGTTTATCTTTAGTGTGGTTTCTGTCAGGGTGGTGTTTATTTCTCTCTGCACCTCCTCCTTGATGGGAATTATTGGTTCCTCTGCGAGGACACCGCAGCTAGGACACAAGGTGGAACCACTGCCCCCCCCTCTCTGACCACATCTGCAGCGCTGCAACCCAGCTGGGACACACAGGAACACCAGTATGTTCCCAGTAAATAAACTGGAGTCAGAGTTCATCAATCAATATATGCCAATCTTGCTATCTATAACTTATTTCTCCTTTTTTCCGCAGGTCTTCCTGAATAAGTGCAGTTGTACATGTTGATCTGTCTTTCCTGTCCTCTCCACCCCAACCAGTCAAGGCAGATGGCTGCCCTCCCTGAGCCGGGTTCTGCTGGAGGTTTTCTTCCTGTTAAAGGGGAGTTTTTTCCTTCCCACTGTCACCGCGTGCAGCTCAGGATGGGGGATTGGATCCAAGTCATGACTCGATGCAATCAGTTGGTTTCTATTATAGGATATGTATGAATTGGCTTGAAATGATGTGGATGTAAAGCCCTGAGACAACGTTGTCGTGAAGTGGTGCTATACAAATAAAGCTGAACTGAACTGAATTAAATGTCCTATATAACTAAAACTTACTTACTAACATGTAGCTTGAACAGACTAGCGCTATTCATGACGCTGCTTCTTGGTAAATCAATAAAAAACTTATTTTAGAAATTCTAACTGTTATGGCCTGATGTTCTGATGCTTCTTCGGGCTAAAAGGCAGAAACATGCTGTTTAATGTTGTTATTTGCATGTGTTAATGGGAGCAGACCATGTCCGAGTCAGGTGGAATTCATCGGTGAAAGACGTGGGAACAAGAGTACAAAGTGATTCATACATCAGGATTTTAAGTACTTTTCTACGTTTGGTTGTACGCCAGGTTTCTGAAGGAATCTTTGGAGGCCTTGGCTATGTTTTGGATATAAATGATTTACACACTTCTACAATGCTGAAAATGATTTTGGATATTTTCATAAAAGTGATGTTCTGGACTTGAAAAGGTCACTGACCGTGAACTGACCACACGTCTCACCAGGGGACTGAAACAACTCAAACATCCACTATTTATCTGACAACTACAAGTCCAGTTCAGGAAGACACACACACACACACACACACACACACACACACACACACACACACACACACACACACACACACACACACACACACACGGTGGGGAAGCTCTCAGTGGGCCCAGCAGACCAGCTGCAGACCAGCTGCAGTACCGACCGTCGCAACCTCCCTGAAATGTGGAAAACACATCTGATTTCATCATCTGTTCTTTTCTCACAATAGTGACTATCTGGTCATTTCATATCTGGGCATCTCTTGAAAAACCTGCAGGACAGCGGTCCTCGAGGACCAGGGCTGGTGATCCCTTCTCTAGATGGTAAATCCACAATGATCCTCAATAACACAACTATTAATCACATCTTCATCACCACCACAACCGTGTTGCTAAGAGACTTTTACTTTCAGCTGGACATGATGATGAAGACACTTCCTGCCAGACTTTCCACCTGGTCAGTGGACTTTGACCATACCTGCATTTTGGCGACGCTGGGGAAGTCTCCAGGGCTGATGTGGTGCTCTCTCTGAAGGATGGTGTAGATCTCTGGTAGCCTCATGATCAGCTCTTCCTTCTTCTTCTCTCGGCCAAAAAGAGATGGCATCTCCTTCTTCAGGTAGCTGATGATGTAAGCGTGCACCTGAGGGAAGAGGACCAGGAAAAGATGTGACCTTCTGGTTTTAACCCTAACCCTAAGTCACATTGTTAACCGGCTAAAAACCGAGGTTGTTCTACATTCCTCCTCAATGAAGCAGGATATCAGGATATCAGCAGATAGCAATCAAAAGGACAAACCCCTAAATATAACGAAATAATTAAATTACTTCTAAACAGATGAGTGATAAAAAAAAAAAAAAAGCCCCACCACACACACCCACACACACAGTTGTCATGAAGGTAAACCTTAGATCTTTTTTTGTACAAGGCTATAAACATGTTTATTTCTGTTGTAAACGTGTTTATTTCTGCTGTAAACGTGTTTATTTCTGCTGTAAACATGATTATTTCTGCTTTAAACGTGTTTTTTCTGCTGAAAACATGTTTATTCCTGCTGTAAACATGTTTATTCCGGCTATAAACATGATTATTTCTGCGGGAAACATGATTATTTCTGCTGTAAACGTGTTTATTTCTGCTGTAAACATGTTTATTCCTGCTTTAAACATGATTATTTCTGCTGTAAACATGATTATTTCTGCTGTAAACATGATTACTTCTGCTGTAAACATGATTACTTCTGCTGTAAACATGATTATTCCTGCTGTAAACATGATTATTTCTGCTGTAAACATGTTTATTCCTGCTGTATACATGTTTATTCCTGCTGTAAACATGTTAATTTCTTCTGTAAACATGATTATTTCTGCTGTAAACGTGTTTATTTCTGCTATAAACATGATTATTTCTGCTGTAAACATATTCATTTCTGCTGTAAACATGTTTATTCCTGCTGTAAACATGTTTATTCCTGCTGTAAACATGTTTATTCCTGCTGTAAACATGTTAATTTCTGCTGTAAACATGTTTATTTCTGCTGTAAACGTGTTTATTTCTGCTGTAAACGTGTTTATTTCTGCTGTAAACATGTTTATTTCTGCTGTAAACATGTTTATTTCTGCTGTTAACATGTTTATTCCTGCTGTAAACATGATTATTTCTGCTGTAAACATGTTAATTTCTGCTGTAAACAGGTTTATTTCTGCTGAAAACGTGTTTGTTCCTGCTGTAAATGTGTTTATTTCTGCTGTAAACATGTTTATTCCTGCTGTAAACATGTTTATTCCTGCTATAAACATGATTATTTCTGCTGTAAACATGTTTTATCCTTCTGTAAACGTGTTTATTTCTGCTGTAAACATGTTTATTCCTGCTATAAACATGATGATTTCTGCTGTAAACCTGATTATTTCTGCTGTAAACGTGTTTATTTCTGCTGTAAACATGTTTATTTCTGCTGTAAACGTGTTTATTTCTGCTGTAAACGTGTTTATTTCTGCTGTAAACGTGTTTATTTCTGCTGTAAACATGTTTATTCCTGCTGTAAACATGTTTATTCCTGCTATAAACATGATTTTTTCTGCTGTAAACATGTTTTATCCTTCTGTAAACTTGTATAGTTCTGCTGTAAACATGTTTATTCCTGCTGTAAACATGATTATTTCTGCTGTAAACATGTTAATTTCTGCTGTAAACATGATTATTTCTGCTGTAAACATGTTAATTTCTGCTGTAAACATGTTTATTTCTGCTGTAAGCATGCTTATTTCTGCTGAAAACTTGTTTTTTCTGCTGTAAACATGTTTATTCCTGCTGTAAGCATGATTATTTCTGCTGTAAACGTGTTTATTTCTGCTGTAAACGTGTTTATTTCTGCTGTAAACGTGTTTATTTCTGCTGTAAACATGTTTATTCCTGCTGTAAACATGTTTATTCCTGCTATAAACATGATTTTTTCTGCTGTAAACATGTTTTATCCTTCTGTAAACTTGTATAGTTCTGCTGTAAACGTGTTTATTTCTGCTGTAAACATGTTTATTCCTGCTGTAAACATGATTATTTCTGCTGTAAACATGTTAATTTCTGCTGTAAACATGATTATTTCTGCTGTAAACATGTTAATTTCTGCTGTAAACATGTTTATTTCTGCTGTAAGCATGCTTATTTCTGCTGAAAACTTGTTTTTTCTGCTGTAAACATGTTTATTCCTGCTGTAACCATGATTATTTCTGCTGTAAACATGTTTATTCCTGCTGTAAACATGTTTATTCCTGCTGTAAACGTGTTTATTTCTGCTATAAACATATTTATTCCTGCTGTAAACATGTTTATTCCTGCTGTAAACATGATTATTTCTGCTGTGAACATGTTAATTTCTTCTGTAAACCTGATTATTTCTGCTGTAAACGTGTTTATTTCTGCTGTAAACATGTTTATTCCTGCTGTAAACATGTTTATTCCTGCTATAAACGTGATTATTTCTGCTGTAAACATGATTATTTCTGCTGTAAACATGTTAATTTCTGCTGTAAACATGTTTATTTCTGCTGTAAGCATGCTTATTTCTGCTGAAAACTTGTTTTTCTGCTGTAAACATGTTTATTCCTGCTGTAAGCATGATTATTTCTGCTGTAAACATGTTTATTCCTGCTGTAAACATGTTTATTCCTGCTGTAAACATGATTATTTCTGCTGTGAACATGTTAATTTCTTCTGTAAACATGATTATTTCTGCTGTAAACGTGTTTATTTCTGCTATAAACATGATTATTTCTGCTGTAAACATATTCATTTCTGCTGTAAACATGTTTATTTCTGCTGTAAACATGTTTATTCCTGCTTTAAACATGATTATTTCTGCTGTAAACATGATTATTTCTGCTGTAAACATGATTACTTCTGCTGTAAACATGATTACTTCTGCTGTAAACATGATTATTCCTGCTGTAAACATGATTATTTCTGCTGTAAACATGTTTATTCCTGCTGTATACATGTTTATTCCTGCTGTAAACATGTTAATTTCTTCTGTAAACATGATTATTTCTGCTGTAAACGTGTTTATTTCTGCTATAAACATGATTATTTCTGCTGTAAACATATTCATTTCTGCTGTAAACATGTTTATTCCTGCTGTAAACATGTTTATTCCTGCTGTAAACATGTTTATTCCTGCTGTAAACATGTTAATTTCTGCTGTAAACATGTTTATTTCTGCTGTAAACGTGTTTATTTCTGCTGTAAACGTGTTTATTTCTGCTGTAAACATGTTTATTCCTGCTATGAACATGATTACTTCGGCTGTAAACATGTTTTATCCTTCTGTAAACGTGTTTATTTCTACTGTTAACGTGTTTATTTCTGCTGTAAACATGTTTATTTCTGCTGTAAACATGTTTATTTCTGTTGTTAACATGTTTATTCCTGCTGTAAACATGTTTATTCCTGCTGTAAACATGTTTATTCCTGCTGTAAACGTGTTTATTTCTGCTGTAAACGTGTTTATTTCTGCTGTAAACATGTTTATTCCTGCTATGAACATGATTACTTCGGCTGTAAACATGTTTTATCCTTCTGTAAACGTGTTTATTTCTACTGTTAACGTGTTTATTTCTGCTGTAAACATGTTTATTTCTGCTGTAAACATGTTTATTTCTGCTGTTAACATGTTTATTCCTGCTGTAAACATGATTATTTCTGCTGTAAACATGTTAATTTCTGCTGTAAACAGGTTTATTTCTGCTGAAAACGTGTTTGTTCCTGCTGTAAATGTGTTTATTTCTGCTGTAAACATGTTTATTCCTGCTGTAAACATGTTTATTCCTGCTATAAACATGATTATTTCTGCTGTAAACATGTTTTATCCTTCTGTAAACGTGTTTATTTCTGCTGTAAACATGTTTATTCCTGCTATAAACATGATGATTTCTGCTGTAAACCTGATTATTTCTGCTGTAAACGTGTTTATTTCTGCTGTAAACATGTTTATTTCTGCTGTAAACGTGTTTATTTCTGCTGTAAACGTGTTTATTTCTGCTGTAAACATGTTTATTCCTGCTGTAAACATGTTTATTCCTGCTATAAACATGATTTTTTCTGCTGTAAACATGTTTTATCCTTCTGTAAACTTGTATAGTTCTGCTGTAAACATGTTTATTCCTGCTGTAAACATGATTATTTCTGCTGTAAACATGTTAATTTCTGCTGTAAACATGATTATTTCTGCTGTAAACATGTTAATTTCTGCTGTAAACATGTTTATTTCTGCTGTAAGCATGCTTATTTCTGCTGAAAACTTGTTTTTTCTGCTGTAAACATGTTTATTCCTGCTGTAAGCATGATTATTTCTGCTGTAAACGTGTTTATTTCTGCTGTAAACGTGTTTATTTCTGCTGTAAACGTGTTTATTTCTGCTGTAAACATGTTTATTCCTGCTGTAAACATGTTTATTCCTGCTATAAACATGATTTTTTCTGCTGTAAACATGTTTTATCCTTCTGTAAACTTGTATAGTTCTGCTGTAAACGTGTTTATTTCTGCTGTAAACATGTTTATTCCTGCTGTAAACATGATTATTTCTGCTGTAAACATGTTAATTTCTGCTGTAAACATGATTATTTCTGCTGTAAACATGTTAATTTCTGCTGTAAACATGTTTATTTCTGCTGTAAGCATGCTTATTTCTGCTGAAAACTTGTTTTTTCTGCTGTAAACATGTTTATTCCTGCTGTAACCATGATTATTTCTGCTGTAAACATGTTTATTCCTGCTGTAAACATGTTTATTCCTGCTGTAAACGTGTTTATTTCTGCTATAAACATATTTATTCCTGCTGTAAACATGTTTATTCCTGCTGTAAACATGATTATTTCTGCTGTGAACATGTTAATTTCTTCTGTAAACCTGATTATTTCTGCTGTAAACGTGTTTATTTCTGCTGTAAACATGTTTATTCCTGCTGTAAACATGTTTATTCCTGCTATAAACGTGATTATTTCTGCTGTAAACATGATTATTTCTGCTGTAAACATGTTAATTTCTGCTGTAAACATGTTTATTTCTGCTGTAAGCATGCTTATTTCTGCTGAAAACTTGTTTTTCTGCTGTAAACATGTTTATTCCTGCTGTAAGCATGATTATTTCTGCTGTAAACATGTTTATTCCTGCTGTAAACATGTTTATTCCTGCTGTAAACATGATTATTTCTGCTGTGAACATGTTAATTTCTTCTGTAAACATGATTATTTCTGCTGTAAACGTGATTATTTCTGCTGTAAACATGTTTATTCCTGCTGTAAACATGTTTATTCCTGCTATAAACATGTTTATTTCTGCTGTAAACATGATTATTTCTGCTGTAAACATGTTAATTTCTGCTGTAAACATGTTTATTTCTGCTGTAAGCATGCTTATTTCTGCTGTAAACATGTTAATTTCTGCTGTAAACATGTTTATTTCTGCTGTAAGCATGCTTATTTCTGCTGAAAACTTGTTTTTTCTGCTGTAAACATGTTTATTCCTGCTGTAAGCATGATTATTTCTGCTGTAAACATGTTTATTCCTGCTGTAAACATGTTTATTTCTGCTGTAAGCATGATTATTTCTGCTGTAAACATGTTTATTCCTGCTGTAAACATCTTTATTTCTGCTGTAAACATGTTTATTCCTGCTGTAAACATGATTATTTCTGCTCTAAATGTGTTTATTTCCGCTGTGAATGTGTTTATTTCTGCTGTAAATGTGTTTATTTCTGCTGGAAAACGTGTTTATTCCTGCTGTAAACGTGTTTATTCCTGCTGTAAACGTGTTTATTCCTGCTGTAAACGTGTTTATTTCTGCTGTAAACATGTTTATTCCTGCTGTAAATGTGTTTATTTCTGCTGTAAACATGATTATTTCTGTTGTAAACATGCTTATTTCTGCTGTAAACATGTTTATTCCTGCTATAAACATGATTATTTCTGCTGTAAACATGTTTTATCCTTCTGTAAACGTGTTTATTTCTGCTGTAAACGTGTTTATTTCTGCTGTAAACATGTTTATTTCTGCTGTAAACATGTTTTATCCTTCTGTAAACATGTTTATTTCTGCTGTAAACATGTTTTATCCTTCTGTAAACTGGTTTATTTCTGCTGTAAACGTGTTTATTTCTGCTGTAAACATGTTTATTCCTGCTGTAAACATGATTATTTCTGCTGTAAACATGTTAATTTCTGCTGTAAACATGATTATTTCTGCTGTACACGTGTTTATTTCTGCTGTAAACATGTTTATTCCTGCTGTAAACATGTTTATTCCTGCTATAATCATGATTATTTCCGCTGTAAACGTGTTTATTTCTGCTGTAAACATGTTTATTCCTGCTGTAAACATGTTTATTCCTGCTATGAACATGATTACTTCGGCTGTAAACGTGTTTTATCCTTCTGTAAACGTGTTTATTTCTGCTGTAAACATGTTTATTCCTGCTGTAAACATGATTATTTCTGCTGTAAACATGTTTATTTCTCCTGTCAACATGTTTATTCCTGCTGTAAACATGATTATTTCTGCTGTAAACATGTTAATTTCTGCTGTAAACAGGTTTATTTCTGCTGAAAACGTGTTTGTTCCTGCTGTAAATGTGTTTATTTCTGCTGTAAACGTGTTTATTTCTGCTGTAAACATGTTTATTTCTGCTGTAAACATGTTTTATCCTTCTGTAAACTGGTTTATTTCTGCTGTAAACGTGTTTATTTCTGCTGTAAACATGTTTATTCCTGCTGTAAACATGATTATTTCTGCTGTAAACATGTTAATTTCTGCTGTAAACATGATTATTTCTGCTGTAAACGTGTTTATTTCTGCTGTAAACATGTTTATTCCTGCTATGAACATGATTACTTCGGCTGTAAACATGTTTTATCCTTCTGTAAACGTGTTTATTTCTACTGTTAACGTGTTTATTTCTGCTGTAAACATGTTTATTTCTGCTGTAAACATGTTTATTTCTGCTGTTAACATGTTTATTCCTGCTGTAAACATGATTATTTCTGCTGTAAACATGTTAATTTCTGCTGTAAACAGGTTTATTTCTGCTGAAAACGTGTTTGTTCCTGCTGTAAATGTGTTTATTTCTGCTGTAAACATGTTTATTCCTGCTGTAAACATGTTTATTCCTGCTATAAACATGATTATTTCTGCTGTAAACATGTTTTATCCTTCTGTAAACGTGTTTATTTCTGCTGTAAACATGTTTATTCCTGCTATAAACATGATGATTTCTGCTGTAAACCTGATTATTTCTGCTGTAAACGTGTTTATTTCTGCTGTAAACATGTTTATTTCTGCTGTAAACGTGTTTATTTCTGCTGTAAACGTGTTTATTTCTGCTGTAAACGTGTTTATTTCTGCTGTAAACATGTTTATTCCTGCTGTAAACATGTTTATTCCTGCTATAAACATGATTTTTTCTGCTGTAAACATGTTTTATCCTTCTGTAAACTTGTATAGTTCTGCTGTAAACATGTTTATTCCTGCTGTAAACATAATTATTTCTGCTGTAAACATGTTAATTTCTGCTGTAAACATGATTATTTCTGCTGTAAACATGTTAATTTCTGCTGTAAACATGTTTATTTCTGCTGTAAGCATGCTTATTTCTGCTGAAAACTTGTTTTTTCTGCTGTAAACATGTTTATTCCTGCTGTAAGCATGATTATTTCTGCTGTAAACGTGTTTATTTCTGCTGTAAACGTGTTTATTTCTGCTGTAAACGTGTTTATTTCTGCTGTAAACATGTTTATTCCTGCTGTAAACATGTTTATTCCTGCTATAAACATGATTTTTTCTGCTGTAAACATGTTTTATCCTTCTGTAAACTTGTATAGTTCTGCTGTAAACGTGTTTATTTCTGCTGTAAACATGTTTATTCCTGCTGTAAACATGATTATTTCTGCTGTAAACATGTTAATTTCTGCTGTAAACATGATTATTTCTGCTGTAAACATGTTAATTTCTGCTGTAAACATGTTTATTTCTGCTGTAAGCATGCTTATTTCTGCTGAAAACTTGTTTTTTCTGCTGTAAACATGTTTATTCCTGCTGTAAGCATGATTATTTCTGCTGTAAACATGTTTATTCCTGCTGTAAACATGTTTATTCCTGCTGTAAACGTGTTTATTTCTGCTATAAACATATTTATTCCTGCTGTAAACATGTTTATTCCTGCTGTAAACATGATTATTTCTGCTGTGAACATGTTAATTTCTTCTGTAAACCTGATTATTTCTGCTGTAAACGTGTTTATTTCTGCTGTAAACATGTTTATTCCTGCTGTAAACATGTTTATTCCTGCTATAAACGTGATTATTTCTGCTGTAAACATGATTATTTCTGCTGTAAACATGTTAATTTCTGCTGTAAACATGTTTATTTCTGCTGTAAGCATGCTTATTTCTGCTGAAAACTTGTTTTTTCTGCTGTAAACATGTTTATTCCTGCTGTAAGCATGATTATTTCTGCTGTAAACATGTTTATTCCTGCTGTAAACATGTTTATTCCTGCTGTAAACATGATTATTTCTGCTGTGAACATGTTAATTTCTTCTGTAAACATGATTATTTCTGCTGTAAACGTGTTTATTTCTGCTGTAAACATGTTTATTCCTGCTGTAAACATGTTTATTCCTGCTATAAACATGTTTATTTCTGCTGTAAACATGATTATTTCTGCTGTAAACATGTTAATTTCTGCTGTAAACATGTTTATTTCTGCTGTAAGCATGCTTATTTCTGCTGTAAACATGTTAATTTCTGCTGTAAACATGTTTATTCCTGCTGTAAGCATGATTATTTCTGCTGTAAACATGTTTATTCCTGCTGTAAACATGTTTATTTCTGCTGTAAGCATGATTATTTCTGCTGTAAACATGTTTATTCCTGCTGTAAACATCTTTATTTCTGCTGTAAACATGTTTATTCCTGCTGTAAACATGATTATTTCTGCTCTAAATGTGTTTATTTCCGCTGTGAATGTGTTTATTTCTGCTGTAAATGTGTTTATTTCTGCTGGAAAACGTGTTTATTCCTGCTGTAAACGTGTTTATTCCTGCTGTAAACGTGTTTATTCCTGCTGTAAACGTGTTTATTTCTGCTGTAAACATGTTTATTCCTGCTGTAAATGTGTTTATTTCTGCTGTAAACATGATTATTTCTGTTGTAAACATGCTTATTTCTGCTGTAAACATGTTTATTCCTGCTATAAACATGATTATTTCTGCTGTAAACATGTTTTATCCTTCTGTAAACGTGTTTATTTCTGCTGTAAACGTGTTTATTTCTGCTGTAAACATGTTTATTTCTGCTGTAAACATGTTTTATCCTTCTGTAAACATGTTTATTTCTGCTGTAAACATGTTTTATCCTTCTGTAAACTGGTTTATTTCTGCTGTAAACGTGTTTATTTCTGCTGTAAACATGTTTATTCCTGCTGTAAACATGATTATTTCTGCTGTAAACATGTTAATTTCTGCTGTAAACATGATTATTTCTGCTGTACACATGTTTATTTCTGCTGTAAACATGTTTATTCCTGCTGTAAACATGTTTATTCCTGCTATAATCATGATTATTTCCGCTGTAAACGTGTTTATTTCTGCTGTAAACATGTTTATTCCTGCTGTAAACATGTTTATTCCTGCTATGAACATGATTACTTCGGCTGTAAACGTGTTTTATCCTTCTGTAAACGTGTTTATTTCTGCTGTAAACGTGTTTATTTCTGCTGTAAACATGTTTATTTCTGCTGTTAACATGTTTATTCCTGCTGTAAACATGATTATTTCTGCTGTAAACATGTTTATTTCTCCTGTCAACATGTTTATTCCTGCTGTAAACATGATTATTTCTGCTGTAAACATGTTAATTTCTGCTGTAAACAGGTTTATTTCAGCTGAAAACGTGTTTGTTCCTGCTTTAAATGTGTTTATTTCTGCTGTAAACGTGTTTATTTCTGCTGTAAACATGTTTATTTCTGCTGTAAACATGTTTTATCCTTCTGTAAACTGGTTTATTTCTGCTGTAAACGTGTTTATTTCTGCTGTAAACATGTTTATTCCTGCTGTAAACATGATTATTTCTGCTGTAAACATGTTAATTTCTGCTGTAAACATGATTATTTCTGCTGTACACGTGTTTATTTCTGCTGTAAACATGTTTATTCCTGCTATGAACATGATTACTTCGGCTGTAAACATGTTTTATCCTTCTGTAAACGTGTTTATTTCTACTGTTAACGTGTTTATTTCTGCTGTAAACATGTTTATTTCTGCTGTAAACATGTTTATTTCTGCTGTTAACATGTTTATTCCTGCTGTAAACATGATTATTTCTGCTGTAAACATGTTAATTTCTGCTGTAAACAGGTTTATTTCTGCTGAAAACGTGTTTGTTCCTGCTGTAAATGTGTTTATTTCTGCTGTAAACATGTTTATTCCTGCTGTAAACATGTTTATTCCTGCTATAAACATGATTATTTCTGCTGTAAACATGTTTTATCCTTCTGTAAACGTGTTTATTTCTGCTGTAAACATGTTTATTCCTGCTATAAACATGATGATTTCTGCTGTAAACCTGATTATTTCTGCTGTAAACGTGTTTATTTCTGCTGTAAACATGTTTATTTCTGCTGTAAACGTGTTTATTTCTGCTGTAAACGTGTTTATTTCTGCTGTAAACGTGTTTATTTCTGCTGTAAACATGTTTATTCCTGCTGTAAACATGTTTATTCCTGCTATAAACATGATTTTTTCTGCTGTAAACATGTTTTATCCTTCTGTAAACTTGTATAGTTCTGCTGTAAACATGTTTATTCCTGCTGTAAACATGATTATTTCTGCTGTAAACATGTTAATTTCTGCTGTAAACATGATTATTTCTGCTGTAAACATGTTAATTTCTGCTGTAAACATGTTTATTTCTGCTGTAAGCATGCTTATTTCTGCTGAAAACTTGTTTTTTCTGCTGTAAACATGTTTATTCCTGCTGTAAGCATGATTATTTCTGCTGTAAACGTGTTTATTTCTGCTGTAAACGTGTTTATTTCTGCTGTAAACATGTTTATTCCTGCTGTAAACATGTTTATTCCTGCTATAAACATGATTTTTTCTGCTGTAAACATGTTTTATCCTTCTGTAAACTTGTATAGTTCTGCTGTAAACATGTTTATTCCTGCTGTAAACATGATTATTTCTGCTGTAAACATGTTAATTTCTGCTGTAAACATGATTATTTCTGCTGTAAACATGTTAATTTCTGCTGTAAACATGTTTATTTCTGCTGTAAGCATGCTTATTTCTGCTGAAAACTTGTTTTTTCTGCTGTAAACATGTTTATTCCTGCTGTAAGCATGATTATTTCTGCTGTAAACGTGTTTATTTCTGCTGTAAACGTGTTTATTTCTGCTGTAAACATGTTTATTCCTGCTGTAAACATGTTTATTCCTGCTATAAACATGATTTTTTCTGCTGTAAACATGTTTTATCCTTCTGTAAACTTGTATAGTTCTGCTGTAAACGTGTTTATTTCTGCTGTAAACATGTTTATTCCTGCTGTAAACATGATTATTTCTGCTGTAAACATGTTAATTTCTGCTGTAAACATGATTATTTCTGCTGTAAACATGTTAATTTCTGCTGTAAACATGTTTATTTCTGCTGTAAGCATGCTTATTTCTGCTGAAAACTTGTTTTTTCTGCTGTAAACATGTTTATTCCTGCTGTAAGCATGATTATTTCTGCTGTAAACATGTTTATTCCTGCTGTAAACATGTTTATTCCTGCTGTAAACGTGTTTATTTCTGCTATAAACATATTTATTCCTGCTGTAAACATGTTTATTCCTGCTGTAAACATGATTATTTCTGCTGTGAACATGTTAATTTCTTCTGTAAACCTGATTATTTCTGCTGTAAACGTGTTTATTTCTGCTGTAAACATGTTTGTTCCTGCTGTAAACATGTTTATTCCTGCTATAAACGTGATTATTTCTGCTGTAAACATGATTATTTCTGCTGTAAACATGTTAATTTCTGCTGTAAACATGTTTATTTCTGCTGTAAGCATGCTTATTTCTGCTGAAAACTTGTTTTTTCTGCTGTAAACATGTTTATTCCTGCTGTAAGCATGATTATTCCTGCTGTAAACATCTTTATTTCTGCTGTAAACATGTTTATTCCTGCTGTAAACATGATTATTTCTGCTCTAAATGTGTTTATTTCCGCTGTGAATGTGTTTATTTCTGCTGTAAATGTGTTTATTTCTGCTGGAAAACGTGTTTATTCCTGCTGTAAACGTGTTTATTCCTGCTGTAAACGTGTTTATTCCTGCTGTAAACGTGTTTATTTCTGCTGTAAACATGTTTATTCCTGCTGTAAATGTGTTTATTTCTGCTGTAAACATGATTATTTCTGTTGTAAACATGCTTATTTCTGCTGTAAACATGTTTATTCCTGCTATAAACATGATTATTTCTGCTGTAAACATGTTTTATCCTTCTGTAAACGTGTTTATTTCTGCTGTAAACGTGTTTATTTCTGCTGTAAACCTGTTTATTTCTGCTGTAAACATGTTTTATCCTTCTGTAAACATGTTTATTTCTGCTGTAAACATGTTTTATCCTTCTGTAAACTGGTTTATTTCTGCTGTAAACGTGTTTATTTCTGCTGTAAACATGTTTATTCCTGCTGTAAACATGATTATTTCTGCTGTAAACATGTTAATTTCTGCTGTAAACATGATTATTTCTGCTGTACACATGTTTATTTCTGCTGTAAACATGTTTATTCCTGCTGTAAACATGTTTATTCCTGCTATAATCATGATTATTTCCGCTGTAAACGTGTTTATTTCTGCTGTAAACATGTTTATTCCTGCTGTAAACATGTTTATTCCTGCTATGAACATGATTACTTCGGCTGTAAACGTGTTTTATCCTTCTGTAAACGTGTTTATTTCTGCTGTAAACGTGTTTATTTCTGCTGTAAACATGTTTATTTCTGCTGTTAACATGTTTATTCCTGCTGTAAACATGATTATTTCTGCTGTAAACATGTTTATTTCTCCTGTCAACATGTTTATTCCTGCTGTAAACATGATTATTTCTGCTGTAAACATGTTAATTTCTGCTGTAAACAGGTTTATTTCTGCTGAAAACGTGTTTGTTCCTGCTGTAAATGTGTTTATTTCTGCTGTAAACGTGTTTATTTCTGCTGTAAACATGTTTATTTCTGCTGTAAACATGTTTTATCCTTCTGTAAACTGGTTTATTTCTGCTGTAAACGTGTTTATTTCTGCTGTAAACATGTTTATTCCTGCTGTAAACATGATTATTTCTGCTGTAAACATGTTAATTTCTGCTGTAAACATGATTATTTCTGCTGTACACGTGTTTATTTCTGCTGTAAACATGTTTATTCCTGCTATGAACATGATTACTTCGGCTGTAAACATGTTTTATCCTTCTGTAAACGTGTTTATTTCTACTGTTAACGTGTTTATTTCTGCTGTAAACATGTTTATTTCTGCTGTAAACATGTTTATTTCTGCTGTTAACATGTTTATTCCTGCTGTTAACATGATTATTTCTGCTGTAAACATGTTAATTTCTGCTGTAAACAGGTTTATTTCTGCTGAAAACGTGTTTGTTCCTGCTGTAAATGTGTTTATTTCTGCTGTAAACATGTTTATTCCTGCTGTAAACATGTTTATTCCTGCTATAAACATGATTATTTCTGCTGTAAACATGTTTTATCCTTCTGTAAACGTGTTTATTTCTGCTGTAAACATGTTTATTCCTGCTATAAACATGATGATTTCTGCTGTAAACCTGATTATTTCTGCTGTAAACGTGTTTATTTCTGCTGTAAACATGTTTATTTCTGCTGTAAACGTGTTTATTTCTGCTGTAAACGTGTTTATTTCTGCTGTAAACGTGTTTATTTCTGCTGTAAACATGTTTATTCCTGCTGTAAACATGTTTATTCCTGCTATAAACATGATTTTTTCTGCTGTAAACATGTTTTATCCTTCTGTAAACTTGTATAGTTCTGCTGTAAACATGTTTATTCCTGCTGTAAACATGATTATTTCTGCTGTAAACATGTTAATTTCTGCTGTAAACATGTTAATTTCTGCTGTAAACATGTTAATTTCTGCTGTAAACATGTTTATTTCTGCTGTAAGCATGCTTATTTCTGCTGTAAGCATGCTTATTTCTGCTGAAAACTTGTTTTTTCTGCTGTAAACATGTTTATTCCTGCTGTAAGCATGATTATTTCTGCTGTAAACGTGTTTATTTCTGCTGTAAACGTGTTTATTTCTGCTGTAAACATGTTTATTCCTGCTGTAAACATGTTTATTCCTGCTATAAACATGATTTTTTCTGCTGTAAACATGTTTTATCCTTCTGTAAACTTGTATAGTTCTGCTGTAAACGTGTTTATTTCTGCTGTAAACATGTTTATTCCTGCTGTAAACATGATTATTTCTGCTGTAAACATGTTAATTTCTGCTGTAAACATGATTATTTCTGCTGTAAACATGTTAATTTCTGCTGTAAACATGTTTATTTCTGCTGTAAGCATGCTTATTTCTGCTGAAAACTTGTTTTTTCTGCTGTAAACATGTTTATTCCTGCTGTAAGCATGATTATTTCTGCTGTAAACATGTTTATTCCTGCTGTAAACATGTTTATTCCTGCTGTAAACGTGTTTATTTCTGCTATAAACATATTTATTCCTGCTGTAAACATGTTTATTCCTGCTGTAAACATGATTATTTCTGCTGTGAACATGTTAATTTCTTCTGTAAACCTGATTATTTCTGCTGTAAACGTGTTTATTTCTGCTGTAAACATGTTTATTCCTGCTGTAAACATGTTTATTCCTGCTATAAACGTGATTATTTCTGCTGTAAACATGATTATTTCTGCTGTAAACATGTTAATTTCTGCTGTAAACATGTTCATTTCTGCTGTAAGCATGCTTATTTCTGCTGAAAACTTGTTTTTTCTGCTGTAAACATGTTTATTCCTGCTGTAAGCATGATTATTTCTGCTGTAAACATGTTTATTCCTGCTGTAAACATGTTTATTCCTGCTGTAAACATGATTATTTCTGCTGTGAACATGTTAATTTCTTCTGTAAACATGATTATTTCTGCTGTAAACGTGTTTATTTCTGCTGTAAACATGTTTATTCCTGCTGTAAACATGTTTATTTCTGCTGTAAGCATGCTTATTTCTGCTGTAAACATGTTAATTTCTGCTGTAAACATGTTTATTTCTGCTGTAAGCATGCTTATTTCTGCTGAAAACTTGTTTTTTCTGCTGTAAACATGTTTATTCCTGCTGTAAGCATGATTATTTCTGCTGTAAACATGTTTATTCCTGCTGTAAACATGTTTATTTCTGCTGTAAGCATGATTATTTCTGCTGTAAACATGTTTATTCCTGCTGTAAACATCTTTATTTCTGCTGTAAACATGTTTATTCCTGCTGTAAACATGATTATTTCTGCTCTAAATGTGTTTATTTCCGCTGTGAATGTGTTTATTTCTGCTGTAAATGTGTTTATTTCTGCTGGAAAACGTGTTTATTCCTGCTGTAAACGTGTTTATTCCTGCTGTAAACGTGTTTATTCCTGCTGTAAACGTGTTTATTTCTGCTGTAAACATGTTTATTCCTGCTGTAAATGTGTTTATTTCTGCTGTAAACATGATTATTTCTGTTGTAAACATGCTTATTTCTGCTGTAAACATGTTTATTCCTGCTATAAACATGATTATTTCTGCTGTAAACATGTTTTATCCTTCTGTAAACGTGTTTATTTCTGCTGTAAACGTGTTTATTTCTGCTGTAAACATGTTTATTTCTGCTGTAAACATGTTTTATCCTTCTGTAAACATGTTTATTTCTGCTGTAAACATGTTTTATCCTTCTGTAAACTGGTTTATTTCTGCTGTAAACGTGTTTATTTCTGCTGTAAACATGTTTATTCCTGCTGTAAACATGATTATTTCTGCTGTAAACATGTTAATTTCTGCTGTAAACATGATTATTTCTGCTGTACACGTGTTTATTTCTGCTGTAAACATGTTTATTCCTGCTGTAAACATGTTTATTCCTGCTATAATCATGATTATTTCCGCTGTAAACGTGTTTATTTCTGCTGTAAACATGTTTATTCCTGCTGTAAACATGTTTATTCCTGCTATGAACATGATTACTTCGGCTGTAAACGTGTTTTATCCTTCTGTAAACGTGTTTATTTCTGCTGTAAACGTGTTTATTTCTGCTGTAAACATGTTTATTTCTGCTGTTAACATGTTTATTCCTGCTGTAAACATGATTATTTCTGCTGTAAACATGTTTATTTCTCCTGTCAACATGTTTATTCCTGCTGTAAACATGATTATTTCTGCTGTAAACATGTTAATTTCTGCTGTAAACAGGTTTATTTCTGCTGAAAACGTGTTTGTTCCTGCTGTAAATGTGTTTATTTCTGCTGTAAACGTGTTTATTTCTGCTGTAAACATGTTTATTTCTGCTGTAAACATGTTTTATCCTTCTGTAAACTGGTTTATTTCTGCTGTAAACGTGTTTATTTCTGCTGTAAACATGTTTATTCCTGCTGTAAACATGATTATTTCTGCTGTAAACATGTTAATTTCTGCTGTAAACATGATTATTTCTGCTGTACACGTGTTTATTTCTGCTGTAAACATGTTTATTCCTGCTGTAAACATGTTTATTCCTGCTATAATCATGATTATTTCCGCTGTAAACGTGTTTATTTCTGCTGTAAACATGTTTATTCCTGCTGTAAACATGTTTATTCCTGCTATGAACATGATTACTTCGGCTGTAAACATGTTTTATCCTTCTGTAAACGTGTTTATTTCTGCTGTAAACGTGTTTATTTCTGCTGTAAACATGTTTATTTCTGCTGTTAACATGTTTATTCCTGCTGTAAACATGATTATTTCTGCTGTAAACATGTTTATTCCTGCTGTAAACATGATTATTTCTGCTGTAAACATGTTCATTTCTGCTGTAAACAGGTTTATTTCTGCTGAAAACGTGTTTGTTCCTGCTGTAAATGTGTTTATTTCTGCTGTAAACATGTTTATTCCTGCTGTAAACATGTTTATTCCTGCTATAAACATGATTATTTCTGCTGTAAACATGTTTTATCCTTCTGTAAACGTGTTTATTTCTGCTGTAAACATGTTTATTCCTGCTATAAACATGATGATTTCTGCTGTAAACCTGATTATTTCTGCTGTAAACGTGTTTATTTCTGCTGTAAACGTGTTTATTTCTACTGTAAACATGTTTATTTCGGCTGTAAACGTGTTTATTTCTGCTGTAAACGTGTTTATTTCTGCTGTAAACATGTTTATTCCTGCTGTAAACATGTTTATTCCTGCTGTGAACATGTTAATTTCTGCTGTAAACATGTTTATTTCTGCTGTAAACGTGTTTATTTCTGCTGTAAACATGTTTATTCCTGCTGTAAACATGTTTATTCCTGCTATAAACATGATTATTTCTGCTGTAAACATGATTATTTCTGCTGTAAACATGTTAATTTCTGCTGTAAACATGTTTATTTCTGCTGTAAGCATGCTTATTTCTGCTGAAAACTTGTTTTTTCTGCTGTAAACATGTTTATTCCTGCTGTAAGCATGATTATTTCTGCTGTAAACATGTTTATTCCTGCTGTAAACATGTTTATTTCTGCTGTAAGCATGATTATTTCTGCTGTAAACATGTTTATTCCTGCTGTAAACATCTTTATTTCTGCTGTAAACATGTTTATTCCTGCTGTAAACATGATTATTTCTGCTCTAAATGTGTTTATTTCCGCTGTGAATGTGTTTATTTCTGCTGTAAATGTGTTTATTTCTGCTGGAAAACGTGTTTATTCCTGCTGTAAACGTGTTTATTCCTGCTGTAAACGTGTTTATTTCTGCTGTAAACATGTTTATTCCTGCTGTAAATGTGTTTATTTCTGCTGTAAACATGATTATTTCTGTTGTAAACATGCTTATTTCTGCTGTAAACATGTTTATTCCTGCTATAAACATGATTATTTCTGCTGTAAACATGTTTTATCCTTCTGTAAACGTGTTTATTTCTGCTGTAAACGTGTTTATTTCTGCTGTAAACATGTTTATTTCTGCTGTAAACATGTTTTATCCTTCTGTAAACATGTTTATTTCTGCTGTAAACATGTTTTATCCTTCTGTAAACTGGTTTATTTCTGCTGTAAACGTGTTTATTTCTGCTGTAAACATGTTTATTCCTGCTGTAAACATGATTATTTCTGCTGTAAACATGTTAATTTCTGCTGTAAACATGATTATTTCTGCTGTACACGTGTTTATTTCTGCTGTAAACATGTTTATTCCTGCTGTAAACATGTTTATTCCTGCTATAATCATGATTATTTCCGCTGTAAACGTGTTTATTTCTGCTGTAAACATGTTTATTCCTGCTGTAAACATGTTTATTCCTGCTATGAACATGATTACTTCGGCTGTAAACATGTTTTATCCTTCTGTAAACGTGTTTATTTCTGCTGTAAACGTGTTTATTTCTGCTGTAAACATGTTTATTTCTGCTGTTAACATGTTTATTCCTGCTGTAAACATGATCATTTCTGCTGTAAACATGTTAATTTCTGCTGTAAACAGGTTTATGTCTGCTGAAAACGTGTTTGTTCCTGCTGTAAATGTGTTTATTTCTGCTGTAAACATGTTTATTCCTGCTGTAAACATGTTTATTCCTGCTATAAACATGATTATTTCTGCTGTAAACATGTTTTATCCTTCTGTAAACGTGTTTATTTCTGCTGTAAACATGTTTATTCCTGCTATAAACATGATGATTTCTGCTGTAAACCTGATTATTTCTGCTGTAAACGTGTTTATTTCTGCTGTAAACGTGTTTATTTCTACTGTAAACATGTTTATTTCTGCTGTAAACGTGTTTATTTCTGCTGTAAACGTGTTTATTTCTGCTGTAAACGTGTTTATTTCTGCTGTAAACATGTTTATTCCTGCTGTAAACATGTTTATTCCTGCTGTGAACATGTTAATTTCTGCTGTAAACATGATTATTTCTGCTGTAAACGTGTTTATTTCTGCTGTAAACATGTTTATTCCTGCTGTAAACATGTTTATTCCTGCTATAAACATGATTATTTCTGCTGTAAACATGATTATTTCTGTTGTAAACATGCTTATTTCTGCTGTAAACATGTTTATTCCTGCTATAAACATGATTATTTCTGCTGTAAACATGTTTTATCCTTCTGTAAACGTGTTTATTTCTGCTGTAAACATGTTTATTTCTGCTGTAAACATGTTTTATCCTTCTGTAAACATGTTTATTTCTGCTGTAAACATGTTTTATCCTTCTGTAAACTGGTTTATTTCTGCTGTAAACGTGTTTATTTCTGCTGTAAACATGTTTATTCCTGCTGTAAACATGATTATTTCCGCTGTAAACATGTTAATTTCTGCTGTAAACATGATTATTTCTGCTGTACACGTGTTTATTTCTGCTGTAAACATGTTTATTCCTGCTGTAAACATGTTTATTCCTGCTATAATCATGATTATTTCCGCTGTAAACGTGTTTATTTCTGCTGTAAACATGTTTATTCCTGCTGTAAACATGTTTATTCCTGCTATGAACATGATTACTTCGGCTGTAAACATGTTTTATCCTTCTGTAAACGTGTTTATTTCTGCTGTAAACGTGTTTATTTCTGCTGAAAACATGTTTATTTCTGCTGTTAACATGTTTATTCCTGCTGTAAACATGATTATTTCTGCTGTAAACATGTTTATTTCTGCTGTTAACATGTTTATTCCTGCTGTAAACATGATTATTTCTGCTGTAAACATGTTAATTTCTGCTGTAAACAGGTTTATTTCTGCTGAAAACATGTTTATTCCTGCTGTAAACATGTTTATTCCTGCTATAAACATGATTATTTCTGCTGTAAACATGTTTTATCCTTCTGTAAACGTGTTTATTTCTGCTGTAAACATGTTTATTCCTGCTATAAACATGATGATTTCTGCTGTAAACCTGATTATTTCTGCTGTAAAGGTGTTTATTTCTACTGTAAACATGTTTATTTCTGCTGTAAACGTGTTTATTTCTGCTGTAAACGTGTTTATTTCTGCTGTAAACATGTTTATTTCTGCTGTAAACGTGTTTATTTCTGCTGTAAACGTGTTTATTCCTGCTGTAAACATGTTTATTCCTGCTGTGAACATGTTAAATTCTGCTGTAAACATGATTATTTCTGCTGTAAACGTGTTTATTTCTGCTGTAAACATGTTTATTCCTGATGTAAACATGTTTATTCCTGCTATAAACATGATTATTTCTGCTGTAAACATGATTATTTCTGCTGTAAACATGTTTATTCCTGCTATAAACATGATTATTTCTGCTGTAAACATGATTATTTCTGCTGTAAACATGTTCATTTCTGCTGTAAACATGTTTATTTCTGCTGTAAGCATGCTTATTTCTGCTGAAAACTTGTTTTTTCTGCTGTAAACATGTTTATTCCTGCTGTAAGCATGATTATTTCTGCTGTAAACATGATTATTTCTGCTGTAAACGTGTTTATTTCTGCTGTAAACATGTTTATTCCTGCTGTAAACATGTTTATTTCTGCTGTAAACATGTTTTATCCTTCTGTAAACATGTTTATTTCTGCTGTAAACATGTTTTATCCTTCTGTAAACTGGTTTATTTCTGCTGTAAACATGTTTATTCCTGCTGTAAACATGATTATTTCTGCTGTAAACGTGTTTATTTCTGCTGTAAACATGTTTATTCCTGCTGTAAACATGTTTATTCCTGCTATGAACATGATTACTTCGGCTGTAAACATGTTTTATCCTTCTGTAAACGTGTTTATTTCTGCTGTAAACGTGTTTATTTCTGCTGTAAACATGTTTATTTCTGCTGTTAACATGTTTATTCCTGCTGTAAACATGATTATTTCTGCTGTAAACATGTTAATTTCTGCTGTAAACAGGTTTATTTCTGCTGAAAACGTGTTTGTTCCTGCTGTAAATGTGTTTATTTCTGCTGTAAACATGTTTATTCCTGCTGTAAACATGTTTATTCCTGCTATAAACATGATTATTTCTGCTGTAAACATGTTTTATCCTTCTGTAAACGTGTTTATTTCTGCTGTAAACATGTTTATTCCTGCTATAAACATGATGATTTCTGCTGTAAACCTGATTATTTCTGCTGTAAACGTGTTTATTTCTGCTGTAAACATGTTTATTTCTGCTGTAAACGTGTTTATTTCTGCTGTAAACGTGTTTATTTCTGCTGTAAACATGTTTATTCCTGTTGTAAACATGTTTATTCCTGCTATAAACATGATTTTTTCTGCTGTAAACATGTTTTATCCTTCTGTAAACTTGTATAGTTCTGCTGTAAACGTGTTTATTTCTGCTGTAAACATGTTTATTCCTGCTGTAAACATGATTATTTCTGCTGTAAACATGTTAATTTCTGCTGTAAACATGATTATTTCTGCTGTACACGTGTTTATTTCTGCTGTAAACATGTTTTATCCTCCTGTAAACGTGTTTATTTCTGCTGTAAACGTGTTTATTTCTGCTATAAACATATTTATTCCTGCTGTAAACATGTTTATTCCTGCTGTAAACATGATTATTTCTGCTGTAAACGTGTTTATTTCTGCTGTAAACATGTTTATTCCTGCTGTAAACATGTTTATTCCTGCTATGAACATGATTACTTCGGCTGTAAACATGTTTTATCCTTCTGTAAACGTGTTTATTTCTGCTGTAAACGTGTTTATTTCTGCTGTAAACATGTTTATTTCTGCTGTTAACATGTTTATTCCTGCTGTAAACATGATCATTTCTGCTGTAAACATGTTAATTTCTGCTGTAAACAGGTTTATGTCTGCTGAAAACGTGTTTGTTCCTGCTGTAAATGTGTTTATTTCTGCTGTAAACATGTTTATTCCTGCTGTAAACATGTTTATTCCTGCTATAAACATGATTATTTCTGCTGTAAACATGTTTTATCCTTCTGTAAACGTGTTTATTTCTGCTGTAAACATGTTTATTCCTGCTATAAACATGATGATTTCTGCTGTAAACCTGATTATTTCTGCTGTAAACGTGTTTATTTCTGCTGTAAACGTGTTTATTTCTACTGTAAACATGTTTATTTCTGCTGTAAACGTGTTTATTTCTGCTGTAAACGTGTTTATTTCTGCTGTAAACGTGTTTATTTCTGCTGTAAACATGTTTATTCCTGCTGTAAACATGTTTATTCCTGCTGTGAACATGTTAATTTCTGCTGTAAACATGATTATTTCTGCTGTAAACGTGTTTATTTCTGCTGTAAACATGTTTATTCCTGCTGTAAACATGTTTATTCCTGCTATAAACATGATTATTTCTGCTGTAAACATGATTATTTCTGTTGTAAACATGCTTATTTCTGCTGTAAACATGTTTATTCCTGCTATAAACATGATTATTTCTGCTGTAAACATGTTTTATCCTTCTGTAAACGTGTTTATTTCTGCTGTAAACATGTTTATTTCTGCTGTAAACATGTTTTATCCTTCTGTAAACATGTTTATTTCTGCTGTAAACATGTTTTATCCTTCTGTAAACTGGTTTATTTCTGCTGTAAACGTGTTTATTTCTGCTGTAAACATGTTTATTCCTGCTGTAAACATGATTATTTCCGCTGTAAACATGTTAATTTCTGCTGTAAACATGATTATTTCTGCTGTACACGTGTTTATTTCTGCTGTAAACATGTTTATTCCTGCTGTAAACATGTTTATTCCTGCTATAATCATGATTATTTCCGCTGTAAACGTGTTTATTTCTGCTGTAAACATGTTTATTCCTGCTGTAAACATGTTTATTCCTGCTATGAACATGATTACTTCGGCTGTAAACATGTTTTATCCTTCTGTAAACGTGTTTATTTCTGCTGTAAACGTGTTTATTTCTGCTGAAAACATGTTTATTTCTGCTGTTAACATGTTTATTCCTGCTGTAAACATGATTATTTCTGCTGTAAACATGTTTATTTCTGCTGTTAACATGTTTATTCCTGCTGTAAACATGATTATTTCTGCTGTAAACATGTTAATTTCTGCTGTAAACAGGTTTATTTCTGCTGAAAACATGTTTATTCCTGCTGTAAACATGTTTATTCCTGCTATAAACATGATTATTTCTGCTGTAAACATGTTTTATCCTTCTGTAAACGTGTTTATTTCTGCTGTAAACATGTTTATTCCTGCTATAAACATGATGATTTCTGCTGTAAACCTGATTATTTCTGCTGTAAAGGTGTTTATTTCTACTGTAAACATGTTTATTTCTGCTGTAAACGTGTTTATTTCTGCTGTAAACGTGTTTATTTCTGCTGTAAACATGTTTATTTCTGCTGTAAACGTGTTTATTTCTGCTGTAAACGTGTTTATTCCTGCTGTAAACATGTTTATTCCTGCTGTGAACATGTTAAATTCTGCTGTAAACATGATTATTTCTGCTGTAAACGTGTTTATTTCTGCTGTAAACATGTTTATTCCTGCTGTAAACATGTTTATTCCTGCTATAAACATGATTATTTCTGCTGTAAACATGATTATTTCTGCTGTAAACATGTTCATTTCTGCTGTAAACATGTTTATTTCTGCTGTAAGCATGCTTATTTCTGCTGAAAACTTGTTTTTTCTGCTGTAAACATGTTTATTCCTGCTGTAAGCATGATTATTTCTGCTGTAAACATGTTTATTCCTGCTGTAAACATGTTTATTTCTGCTGTAAGCATGATTATTTCTGCTGTAAACATGTTTATTCCTGCTGTAAACATTTTTATTTCTGCTGTAAACATGTTTATTCCTGCTGTAAACATGATTATTTCTGCTCTAAATGTGTTTATTTCCGCTGTGAATGTGTTTATTTCTGCTGTAAATGTGTTTATTTCTGCTGTAAACGTGTTTATTTCTGCTGTAAACGTGTTTATTTCTGCTGTAAACGTGTTTATTTCTGCTGTAAACATGTTTATTCCTGCTGTAAACATGTTTATTCCTGCTATGAACATGATTACTTCGGCTGTAAACATGATTATTTCTGCTGTAAACGTGTTTATTTCTGCTATAAACATATTTATTCCTGCTGTAAACATGTTTATTCCTGCTGTAAACATGATTATTTCTGCTGTAAACGTGTTTATTTCTGCTGTAAACATGTTTATTCCTGCTGTAAACATGTTTATTCCTGCTATGAACATGATTACTTCGGCTGTAAACATGTTTTATCCTTCTGTAAACGTGTTTATTTCTGCTGTAAACGTGTTTATTTCTGCTGTAAACATGTTTATTTCTGCTGTTAACATGTTTATTCCTGCTGTAAACATGATTATTTCTGCTGTAAACATGTTAATTTCTGCTGTAAACAGGTTTATTTCTGCTGAAAACGTGTTTGTTCCTGCTGTAAATGTGTTTATTTCTGCTGTAAACATGTTTATTCCTGCTGTAAACATGTTTATTCCTGCTATAAACATGATTATTTCTGCTGTAAACATGTTTTATCCTTCTGTAAACGTGTTTATTTCTGCTGTAAACATGTTTATTCCTGCTATAAACATGATGATTTCTGCTGTAAACCTGATTATTTCTGCTGTAAACGTGTTTATTTCTGCTGTAAACATGTTTATTTCTGCTGTAAACGTGTTTATTTCTGCTGTAAACGTGTTTATTTCTGCTGTAAACATGTTTATTCCTGTTGTAAACATGTTTATTCCTGCTATAAACATGATTTTTTCTGCTGTAAACATGTTTTATCCTTCTGTAAACTTGTATAGTTCTGCTGTAAACGTGTTTATTTCTGCTGTAAACATGTTTATTCCTGCTGTAAACATGATTATTTCTGCTGTAAACATGTTAATTTCTGCTGTAAACATGATTATTTCTGCTGTACACGTGTTTATTTCTGCTGTAAACATGTTTTATCCTCCTGTAAACGTGTTTATTTCTGCTGTAAACGTGTTTATTTCTGCTATAAACATATTTATTCCTGCTGTAAACATGTTTATTCCTGCTGTAAACATGATTATTTCTGCTGTAAACGTGTTTATTTCTGCTGTAAACATGTTTATTCCTGCTGTAAACATGTTTATTCCTGCTATGAACATGATTACTTCGGCTGTAAACATGTTTTATCCTTCTGTAAACGTGTTTATTTCTGCTGTAAACGTGTTTATTTCTGCTGTAAACATGTTTATTTCTGCTGTTAACATGTTTATTCCTGCTGTAAACATGATTATTTCTGCTGTAAACATGTTAATTTCTGCTGTAAACAGGTTTATGTCTGCTGAAAACGTGTTTGTTCCTGCTGTAAATGTGTTTATTTCTGCTGTAAACATGTTTATTCCTGCTGTAAACATGTTTATTCCTGCTATAAACATGATTATTTCTGCTGTAAACATGTTTTATCCTTCTGTAAACGTGTTTATTTCTGCTGTAAACATGTTTATTCCTGCTATAAACATGATGATTTCTGCTGTAAACCTGATTATTTCTGCTGTAAACGTGTTTATTTCTGCTGTAAACGTGTTTATTTCTACTGTAAACATGTTTATTTCTGCTGTAAACGTGTTTATTTCTGCTGTAAACGTGTTTATTTCTGCTGTAAACGTGTTTATTTCTGCTGTAAACATGTTTATTCCTGCTGTAAACATGTTTATTCCTGCTGTGAACATGTTAATTTCTGCTGTAAACATGATTATTTCTGCTGTAAACGTGTTTATTTCTGCTGTAAACATGTTTATTCCTGCTGTAAACATGTTTATTCCTGCTATAAACATGATTATTTCTGCTGTAAACATGATTATTTCTGTTGTAAACATGCTTATTTCTGCTGTAAACATGTTTATTCCTGCTATAAACATGATTATTTCTGCTGTAAACATGTTTTATCCTTCTGTAAACGTGTTTATTTCTGCTGTAAACATGTTTATTTCTGCTGTAAACATGTTTTATCCTTCTGTAAACATGTTTATTTCTGCTGTAAACATGTTTTATCCTTCTGTAAACTGGTTTATTTCTGCTGTAAACGTGTTTATTTCTGCTGTAAACATGTTTATTCCTGCTGTAAACATGATTATTTCTGCTGTAAACATGTTAATTTCTGCTGTAAACATGATTATTTCTGCTGTACACGTGTTTATTTCTGCTGTAAACATGTTTATTCCTGCTGTAAACATGTTTATTCCTGCTATAATCATGATTATTTCCGCTGTAAACGTGTTTATTTCTGCTGTAAACATGTTTATTCCTGCTGTAAACATGTTTATTCCTGCTATGAACATGATTACTTCGGCTGTAAACATGTTTTATCCTTCTGTAAACGTGTTTATTTCTGCTGTAAACGTGTTTATTTCTGCTGAAAACATGTTTATTTCTGCTGTTAACATGTTTATTCCTGCTGTAAACATGATTATTTCTGCTGTAAACATGTTTATTTCTGCTGTTAACATGTTTATTCCTGCTGTAAACATGATTATTTCTGCTGTAAACATGTTAATTTCTGCTGTAAACAGGTTTATTTCTGCTGAAAACATGTTTATTCCTGCTGTAAACATGTTTATTCCTGCTATAAACATGATTATTTCTGCTGTAAACATGTTTTATCCTTCTGTAAACGTGTTTATTTCTGCTGTAAACATGTTTATTCCTGCTATAAACATGATGATTTCTGCTGTAAACCTGATTATTTCTGCTGTAAAGGTGTTTATTTCTGCTGTAAACGTGTTTATTCCTGCTGTAAACATGTTTATTCCTGCTGTGAACATGTTAAATTCTGCTGTAAACATGATTATTTCTGCTGTAAACGTGTTTATTTCTGCTGTAAACATGTTTATTCCTGCTGTAAACATGTTTATTCCTGCTATAAACATGATTATTTCTGCTGTAAACATGATTATTTCTGCTGTAAACATGTTAATTTCTGCTGTAAACATGTTTATTTCTGCTGTAAGCATGCTTATTTCTGCTGAAAACTTGTTTTTTCTGCTGTAAACATGTTTATTCCTGCTGTAAGCATGATTATTTCTGCTGTAAACATGTTTATTCCTGCTGTAAACATGTTTATTTCTGCTGTAAGCATGATTATTTCTGCTGTAAACATGTTTATTCCTGCTGTAAACATTTTTATTTCTGCTGTAAACATGTTTATTCCTGCTGTAAACATGATTATTTCTGCTCTAAATGTGTTTATTTCCGCTGTGAATGTGTTTATTTCTGCTGTAAATGTGTTTATTTCTGCTGTAAACGTGTTTATTTCTGCTGTAAACGTGTTTATTTCTGCTGTAAACGTGTTTATTTCTGCTGTAAACATGTTTATTCCTGCTGTAAACATGTTTATTCCTGCTATGAACATGATTACTTCGGCTGTAAACATGATTATTTCTGCTGTAAACGTGTTTATTTCTGCTATAAACATATTTATTCCTGCTGTAAACATGTTTATTCCTGCTGTAAACATGATTATTTCTGCTGTAAACGTGTTTATTTCTGCTGTAAACATGTTTATTCCTGCTGTAAACATGTTTATTCCTGCTATGAACATGATTACTTCGGCTGTAAACATGTTTTATCCTTCTGTAAACGTGTTTATTTCTGCTGTAAACGTGTTTATTTCTGCTGTAAACATGTTTATTTCTGCTGTTAACATGTTTATTCCTGCTGTAAACATGATTATTTCTGCTCTAAATGTGTTTATTTCCGCTGTGAATGTGTTTATTTCTGCTGTAAATGTGTTTATTTCTGCTGTAAACGTGTTTATTTCTGCTGTAAACGTGTTTATTTCTGCTGTAAACGTGTTTATTTCTGCTGTAAACATGTTTATTCCTGCTGTAAACATGTTTATTCCTGCTATGAACATGATTACTTCGGCTGTAAACATGATTATTTCTGCTGTAAACGTGTTTATTTCTGCTATAAACATATTTATTCCTGCTGTAAACATGTTTATTCCTGCTGTAAACATGATTATTTCTGCTGTAAACGTGTTTATTTCTGCTGTAAACATGTTTATTCCTGCTGTAAACATGTTTATTCCTGCTATGAACATGATTACTTCGGCTGTAAACATGTTTTATCCTTCTGTAAACGTGTTTATTTCTGCTGTAAACGTGTTTATTTCTGCTGTAAACATGTTTATTTCTGCTGTTAACATGTTTATTCCTGCTGTAAACATGATTATTTCTGCTGTAAACATGTTAATTTCTGCTGTAAACAGGTTTATTTCTGCTGAAAACGTGTTTGTTCCTGCTGTAAATGTGTTTATTTCTGCTGTAAACATGTTTATTCCTGCTGTAAACATGTTTATTCCTGCTATAAACATGATTATTTCTGCTGTAAACATGTTTTATCCTTCTGTAAACGTGTTTATTTCTGCTGTAAACATGTTTATTCCTGCTATAAACATGATGATTTCTGCTGTAAACCTGATTATTTCTGCTGTAAACGTGTTTATTTCTGCTGTAAACATGTTTATTTCTGCTGTAAACGTGTTTATTTCTGCTGTAAACGTGTTTATTTCTGCTGTAAACATGTTTATTCCTGTTGTAAACATGTTTATTCCTGCTATAAACATGATTTTTTCTGCTGTAAACATGTTTTATCCTTCTGTAAACTTGTATAGTTCTGCTGTAAACGTGTTTATTTCTGCTGTAAACATGTTTATTCCTGCTGTAAACATGATTATTTCTGCTGTAAACATGTTAATTTCTGCTGTAAACATGATTATTTCTGCTGTACACGTGTTTATTTCTGCTGTAAACATGTTTTATCCTCCTGTAAACGTGTTTATTTCTGCTGTAAACGTGTTTATTTCTGCTATAAACATATTTATTCCTGCTGTAAACATGTTTATTCCTGCTGTAAACATGATTATTTCTGCTGTAAACGTGTTTATTTCTGCTGTAAACATGTTTATTCCTGCTGTAAACATGTTTATTCCTGCTATGAACATGATTACTTCGGCTGTAAACATGTTTTATCCTTCTGTAAACGTGTTTATTTCTGCTGTAAACGTGTTTGTTCCTGCTGTAAATGTGTTTATTTCTGCTGTAAACATGTTTATTCCTGCTGTAAACATGTTTATTCCTGCTATAAACATGATTATTTCTGCTGTAAACATGTTTTATCCTTCTGTAAACGTGTTTATTTCTGCTGTAAACATGTTTATTCCTGCTATAAACATGATGATTTCTGCTGTAAACCTGATTATTTCTGCTGTAAACGTGTTTATTTCTGCTGTAAACATGTTTATTTCTGCTGTAAACGTGTTTATTTCTGCTGTAAACGTGTTTATTTCTGCTGTAAACATGTTTATTCCTGTTGTAAACATGTTTATTCCTGCTATAAACATGATTTTTTCTGCTGTAAACATGTTTTATCCTTCTGTAAACTTGTATAGTTCTGCTGTAAACGTGTTTATTTCTGCTGTAAACATGTTTATTCCTGCTGTAAACATGATTATTTCTGCTGTAAACATGTTAATTTCTGCTGTAAACATGATTATTTCTGCTGTACACGTGTTTATTTCTGCTGTAAACATGTTTTATCCTCCTGTAAACGTGTTTATTTCTGCTGTAAACGTGTTTATTTCTGCTATAAACATATTTATTCCTGCTGTAAACATGTTTATTCCTGCTGTAAACATGATTATTTCTGCTGTAAACGTGTTTATTTCTGCTGTAAACATGTTTATTCCTGCTGTAAACATGTTTATTCCTGCTATGAACATGATTACTTCGGCTGTAAACATGTTTTATCCTTCTGTAAACGTGTTTATTTCTGCTGTAAACGTGTTTATTTCTGCTGTAAACGTGTTTATTTCTGCTGTAAACATGTTTATTCCTGCTGTAAACATGTTTATTCCTGCTGTGAACATGTTAATTTCTGCTGTAAACATGATTATTTCTGCTGTAAACATGTTAATTTCTGCTGTAAACGGGTTTATTTCTGCTGAAAACATGTTTATTCCTGCTGTAAACATGTTTATTCCTGCTATAAACATGATTATTTCTGCTGTAAACATGTTTTATCCTTCTGTAAACGTGTTTATTTCTGCTGTAAACATGTTTATTCCTGCTATAAACATGATGATTTCTGCTGTAAACCTGATTATTTCTGCTGTAAAGGTGTTTATTTCTGCTGTAAACGTGTTTATTTCTACTGTAAACATGTTTATTTCTGCTGTAAACGTGTTTATTTCTGCTGTAAACATGTTTATTTCTGCTGTAAACGTGTTTATTTCTGCTGTAAACGTGTTTATTCCTGCTGTAAACATGTTTATTCCTGCTGTGAACATGTTAAATTCTGCTGTAAACATGATTATTTCTGCTGTAAACGTGTTTATTTCTGCTGTAAACATGTTTATTCCTGCTGTAAACATGTTTATTCCTGCTATAAACATGATTATTTCTGCTGTAAACATGATTATTTCTGCTGTAAACATGTTAATTTCTGCTGTAAACATGTTTATTTCTGCTGTAAGCATGCTTATTTCTGCTGAAAACTTGTTTTTTCTGCTGTAAACATGTTTATTCCTGCTGTAAGCATGATTATTTCTGCTGTAAACATGTTTATTCCTGCTGTAAACATGTTTATTTCTGCTGTAAGCATGATTATTTCTGCTGTAAACATGTTTATTCCTGCTGTAAACATTTTTATTTCTGCTGTAAACATGTTTATTCCTGCTGTAAACATGATTATTTCTGCTCTAAATGTGTTTATTTCCGCTGTGAATGTGTTTATTTCTGCTGTAAATGTGTTTATTTCTGCTGTAAACGTGTTTATTTCTGCTGTAAACGTGTTTATTTCTGCTGTAAACGTGTTTATTTCTGCTGTAAACATGTTTATTCCTGCTGTAAACATGTTTATTCCTGCTATGAACATGATTACTTCGGCTGTAAACATGATTATTTCTGCTGTAAACGTGTTTATTTCTGCTATAAACATATTTATTCCTGCTGTAAACATGTTTATTCCTGCTGTAAACATGATTATTTCTGCTGTAAACGTGTTTATTTCTGCTGTAAACATGTTTATTCCTGCTGTAAACATGTTTATTCCTGCTATGAACATGATTACTTCGGCTGTAAACATGTTTTATCCTTCTGTAAACGTGTTTATTTCTGCTGTAAACGTGTTTATTTCTGCTGTAAACATGTTTATTTCTGCTGTTAACATGTTTATTCCTGCTGTAAACATGATTATTTCTGCTGTAAACATGTTAATTTCTGCTGTAAACAGGTTTATTTCTGCTGAAAACGTGTTTGTTCCTGCTGTAAATGTGTTTATTTCTGCTGTAAACATGTTTATTCCTGCTGTAAACATGTTTATTCCTGCTATAAACATGATTATTTCTGCTGTAAACATGTTTTATCCTTCTGTAAACGTGTTTATTTCTGCTGTAAACATGTTTATTCCTGCTATAAACATGATGATTTCTGCTGTAAACCTGATTATTTCTGCTGTAAACATGTTTATTTCTGCTGTAAACGTGTTTATTTCTACTGTAAACATGTTTATTTCTGCTGTAAACGTGTTTATTTCTGCTGTAAACATGTTTATTTCTGCTGTAAACGTGTTTATTTCTGCTGTAAACATGTTTATTCCTGCTGTAAACATGTTTATTCCTGCTGTGAACATGTTAATTTCTGCTGTAAACATGATTATTTCTGCTGTAAACGTGTTTATTTCTGCTGTAAACATGTTTATTCCTGCTGTAAACATGTTTATTCCTGCTATAAACATGATTATTTCTGCTGTAAACATGATTATTTCTGTTGTAAACATGCTTATTTCTGCTGTAAACATGTTTATTCCTGCTATAAACATGATTATTTCTGCTGTAAACATGTTTTATCCTTCTGTAAACGTGTTTATTTCTGCTGTAAACATGTTTATTTCTGCTGTAAAAATGTTTTATCCTTCTGTAAACATGTTTATTTCTGCTGTAAACATGTTTTATCCTTCTGTAAACTGGTTTATTTCTGCTGTAAACGTGTTTATTTCTGCTGTAAACATGTTTATTCCTGCTGTAAACATGTTTAGTCCTGCTGTAAACATGTTTTATCCTTCTGTAAACTGGTTTATTTCTGCTGTAAACGTGTTTATTTCTGCTGTAAACATGTTTTATCCTTCTGTAAACATGTTTATTTCTGCTGTAAACATGTTTATTCCTGCTGTAAACATGTTTATTCCTGCTATAAACATGATTATTTCTGCTGTAAACATGTTTTATCCTTCTGTAAACATGTTTATTTCTGCTGTAAACATGTTTATTCCTGCTGTAAACATGTTTATTCCTGCTATAAACCTGATTATTTCTGCTGTAAACGTGTTTATTTCTGCTGTAAACATGTTTATTTCTGCTGTAAACGTGTTTATTTCTGCTGTAAACGTGTTTATTTCTGCTGTAAACATGTTTATTCCTGTTGTAAACATGTTTATTCCTGCTATAAACATGATTTTTTCTGCTGTAAACATGTTTTATCCTTCTGTAAACTTGTATAGTTCTGCTGTAAACGTGTTTATTTCTGCTGTAAACATGTTTATTCCTGCTGTAAACATGATTATTTCTGCTGTAAACATGTTAATTTCTGCTGTAAACATGATTATTTCTGCTGTACACGTGTTTATTTCTGCTGTAAACATGTTTTATCCTCCTGTAAACGTGTTTATTTCTGCTGTAAACGTGTTTATTTCTGCTATAAACATATTTATTCCTGCTGTAAACATGTTTATTCCTGCTGTAAACATGATTATTTCTGCTGTAAACGTGTTTATTTCTGCTGTAAACATGTTTATTCCTGCTGTAAACATGTTTATTCCTGCTATGAACATGATTACTTCGGCTGTAAACATGTTTTATCCTTCTGTAAACGTGTTTATTTCTGCTGTAAACGTGTTTGTTCCTGCTGTAAATGTGTTTATTTCTGCTGTAAACATGTTTATTCCTGCTGTAAACATGTTTATTCCTGCTATAAACATGATTATTTCTGCTGTAAACATGTTTTATCCTTCTGTAAACGTGTTTATTTCTGCTGTAAACATGTTTATTCCTGCTATAAACATGATGATTTCTGCTGTAAACCTGATTATTTCTGCTGTAAACGTGTTTATTTCTGCTGTAAACATGTTTATTTCTGCTGTAAACGTGTTTATTTCTGCTGTAAACGTGTTTATTTCTGCTGTAAACATGTTTATTCCTGTTGTAAACATGTTTATTCCTGCTATAAACATGATTTTTTCTGCTGTAAACATGTTTTATCCTTCTGTAAACTTGTATAGTTCTGCTGTAAACGTGTTTATTTCTGCTGTAAACATGTTTATTCCTGCTGTAAACATGATTATTTCTGCTGTAAACATGTTAATTTCTGCTGTAAACATGATTATTTCTGCTGTACACGTGTTTATTTCTGCTGTAAACATGTTTTATCCTCCTGTAAACGTGTTTATTTCTGCTGTAAACGTGTTTATTTCTGCTATAAACATATTTATTCCTGCTGTAAACATGTTTATTCCTGCTGTAAACATGATTATTTCTGCTGTAAACGTGTTTATTTCTGCTGTAAACATGTTTATTCCTGCTGTAAACATGTTTATTCCTGCTATGAACATGATTACTTCGGCTGTAAACATGTTTTATCCTTCTGTAAACGTGTTTATTTCTGCTGTAAACGTGTTTATTTCTGCTGTAAACGTGTTTATTTCTGCTGTAAACATGTTTATTCCTGCTGTAAACATGTTTATTCCTGCTGTGAACATGTTAATTTCTGCTGTAAACATGATTATTTCTGCTGTAAACATGTTAATTTCTGCTGTAAACGGGTTTATTTCTGCTGAAAACATGTTTATTCCTGCTGTAAACATGTTTATTCCTGCTATAAACATGATTATTTCTGCTGTAAACATGTTTTATCCTTCTGTAAACGTGTTTATTTCTGCTGTAAACATGTTTATTCCTGCTATAAACATGATGATTTCTGCTGTAAACCTGATTATTTCTGCTGTAAAGGTGTTTATTTCTGCTGTAAACGTGTTTATTTCTACTGTAAACATGTTTATTTCTGCTGTAAACGTGTTTATTTCTGCTGTAAACATGTTTATTTCTGCTGTAAACGTGTTTATTTCTGCTGTAAACGTGTTTATTCCTGCTGTAAACATGTTTATTCCTGCTGTGAACATGTTAAATTCTGCTGTAAACATGATTATTTCTGCTGTAAACGTGTTTATTTCTGCTGTAAACATGTTTATTCCTGCTGTAAACATGTTTATTCCTGCTATAAACATGATTATTTCTGCTGTAAACATGATTATTTCTGCTGTAAACATGTTAATTTCTGCTGTAAACATGTTTATTTCTGCTGTAAGCATGCTTATTTCTGCTGAAAACTTGTTTTTTCTGCTGTAAACATGTTTATTCCTGCTGTAAGCATGATTATTTCTGCTGTAAACATGTTTATTCCTGCTGTAAACATGTTTATTTCTGCTGTAAGCATGATTATTTCTGCTGTAAACATGTTTATTCCTGCTGTAAACATTTTTATTTCTGCTGTAAACATGTTTATTCCTGCTGTAAACATGATTATTTCTGCTCTAAATGTGTTTATTTCCGCTGTGAATGTGTTTATTTCTGCTGTAAATGTGTTTATTTCTGCTGTAAACGTGTTTATTTCTGCTGTAAACGTGTTTATTTCTGCTGTAAACGTGTTTATTTCTGCTGTAAACATGTTTATTCCTGCTGTAAACATGTTTATTCCTGCTATGAACATGATTACTTCGGCTGTAAACATGATTATTTCTGCTGTAAACGTGTTTATTTCTGCTATAAACATATTTATTCCTGCTGTAAACATGTTTATTCCTGCTGTAAACATGATTATTTCTGCTGTAAACGTGTTTATTTCTGCTGTAAACATGTTTATTCCTGCTGTAAACATGTTTATTCCTGCTATGAACATGATTACTTCGGCTGTAAACATGTTTTATCCTTCTGTAAACGTGTTTATTTCTGCTGTAAACGTGTTTATTTCTGCTGTAAACATGTTTATTTCTGCTGTTAACATGTTTATTCCTGCTGTAAACATGATTATTTCTGCTGTAAACATGTTAATTTCTGCTGTAAACAGGTTTATTTCTGCTGAAAACGTGTTTGTTCCTGCTGTAAATGTGTTTATTTCTGCTGTAAACATGTTTATTCCTGCTGTAAACATGTTTATTCCTGCTATAAACATGATTATTTCTGCTGTAAACATGTTTTATCCTTCTGTAAACGTGTTTATTTCTGCTGTAAACATGTTTATTCCTGCTATAAACATGATGATTTCTGCTGTAAACCTGATTATTTCTGCTGTAAACATGTTTATTTCTGCTGTAAACGTGTTTATTTCTACTGTAAACATGTTTATTTCTGCTGTAAACGTGTTTATTTCTGCTGTAAACATGTTTATTTCTGCTGTAAACGTGTTTATTTCTGCTGTAAACATGTTTATTCCTGCTGTAAACATGTTTATTCCTGCTGTGAACATGTTAATTTCTGCTGTAAACATGATTATTTCTGCTGTAAACGTGTTTATTTCTGCTGTAAACATGTTTATTCCTGCTGTAAACATGTTTATTCCTGCTATAAACATGATTATTTCTGCTGTAAACATGATTATTTCTGTTGTAAACATGCTTATTTCTGCTGTAAACATGTTTATTCCTGCTATAAACATGATTATTTCTGCTGTAAACATGTTTTATCCTTCTGTAAACGTGTTTATTTCTGCTGTAAACATGTTTATTTCTGCTGTAAAAATGTTTTATCCTTCTGTAAACATGTTTATTTCTGCTGTAAACATGTTTTATCCTTCTGTAAACTGGTTTATTTCTGCTGTAAACGTGTTTATTTCTGCTGTAAACATGTTTATTCCTGCTGTAAACATGTTTAGTCCTGCTGTAAACATGTTTTATCCTTCTGTAAACTGGTTTATTTCTGCTGTAAACGTGTTTATTTCTGCTGTAAACATGTTTTATCCTTCTGTAAACATGTTTATTTCTGCTGTAAACATGTTTATTCCTGCTGTAAACATGTTTATTCCTGCTATAAACATGATTATTTCTGCTGTAAACATGTTTTATCCTTCTGTAAACGTGTTTATTTCTGCTGTAAACATGTTTATTCCTGCTATAAACATGATGATTTCTGCTGTAAACCTGATTATTTCTGCTGTAAACGTGTTTATTTCTGCTGTAAACGTGTTTATTTCTACTGTAAACGTGTTTATTTCTGCTGTAAACATGTTTATTTCTGCTGTAAACGTGTTTATTTCTGCTGTAAACATGTTTATTTCTGCTGTAAACGTGTTTATTTCTGCTGTAAACATGTTTATTCCTGCTGTAAACATGTTTATTCCTGCTGTGAACATGTTAATTTCTGCTGTAAACATGATTATTTCTGCTGTAAACGTGTTTATTTCTGCTGTAAACATGTTTATTCCTGCTGTAAACATGTTTATTCCTGCTATAAACATGATTATTTCTGCTGTAAACATGATTATTTCTGTTGTAAACATGCTTATTTCTGCTGTAAACATGTTTATTCCTGCTATAAACATGATTATTTCTGCTGTAAACATGTTTTATCCTTCTGTAAACGTGTTTATTTCTGCTGTAAACATGTTTATTTCTGCTGTAAACATGTTTTATCCTTCTGTAAACATGTTTATTTCTGCTGTAAACATGTTTTATCCTTCTGTAAACTGGTTTATTTCTGCTGTAAACGTGTTTATTTCTGCTGTAAACATGTTTATTCCTGCTGTAAACATGATTATTTCTGCTGTAAACATGTTAATTTCTGCTGTAAACATGGTAATTTCTGCTGTAAACATGTTTATTTGTGCTGTAAGCATGTCTATTTCTGCTGTAAACGTGTTTATTCCTGCTGTAAACATGTTTATTCCTGCAGTAAACATGTTTAGTCCTGCTGTAAACATGATTGTTTCTGCTGTAAGCATGATTATTTCTGCTGTAAACATGGTAATTTCTGCTGTAAACATGTTTATTTCTGCTGTAAGCATGCTTATTTCTGCTGTAAACGTGATTATTTCTGCTGTAAACGTGATTATTTCTGCTGTAAACGTGTTTATTTCTGCTGTAAACATGTTTATTCCTGCTGTAAACATGTTTATTCCTGCTATAAACATGATTATTTCTGCTGTAAACGTGTTTATTCCTGCTGTAAACATGTTTATTCCTGCTGTAAACATGTTTAGTCCTGCTGTAAACATGATTGTTTCTGCTGTAAACATGATTATTTCTGCTGAAAACGTTTGTTCCTGCTGTAAATGTGTTTATTTCTGCTGTAAACATGTTTATTCCTGCTGTAAACATGATTATTTCTGCTGTAAACATGATTATTTCTGCAGTAAACATGTTCATTTCTGCTGTAAACATGTTTATTTCTGCTGTAAGCATGCTTATTTCTGCTGAAAACTTGTTTTTTCTGCTGTAAACATGTTTGTTTCTGCTGTAAGCATGATTATTTCTGCTGTAAACATGGTAATTTCTGCTGTAAACATGTTTATTTCTGCTGTAAGCATGCTTATTTCTGCTGTAAACGTGATTATTTCTGCTGTAAACGTGATTATTTCTGCTGTAAACGTGTTTATTTCTGCTGTAAACATGTTTATTCCTGCTGTAAACATGTTTATTCCTGCTATAAACATGATTATTTCTGCTGTAAACATGATTATTTCTGCTGTAAACATGTTCATTTCTGCTGTAAACATGTTTATTTCTGCTGTAAGCATGCTAATTTCTGCTGAAAACATGTTTTTTCTGCTGTAAACATGTTTATTTCTGCTGTAAATGTGTTTATTCCTGCTGTAAACGTGTTTTTTTCTGCTGTAAACATGTTTATTCCTGCTGTAAACATGTTTATTTCTGCTGTAAACATGCTTATTTCTGCTGAAAACTTGTTTTTTCTGATGTAAACATGTTTATTTCTGCTGTAAGCATGATTATTTCTGCTGTAAACATGCTTATTTCTGCTGTAAACATGTTTATTTCTGCTGTAAGCATGATTATTTCTGCTGTAAACATGCTTATTTCTGCTGTAAACGTGTTTATTTCTGCTGTAAACGTATTCATTTCGGCTGTAAACGTGTTTATTGCTGCTGTAAACGTGTTTATTTCTGCAGTAAGCATGACTATTTCTGCTGTAAACATGCTTATTTCTGCTGTAAACATGTTTATTCCTGCTGTAAACATGATTATTTCTGCTGTAAGCATGATTATTTCTGCTGTAAACATGCTTATTTCTGCTGTAAACATGTTTATTTCTGCTGTAAGCATGATTATTTCTGCTGTAAACATGTTTATTTCTGCTGTAAACATGTTTATTTCTGCTGTAAACATGATTATTTCTGCTTTAAACGTGTTTATTTCTGCTGTAAACGTGTTTATTCCTGCTGTAAACATGTTTATTTCTGCTGTAAACGTGTTTATTTCTGCTGTAAACATGTCTATTTCTGCTGTAAACGTGTTTATTCCTGCTGTAAACGTGTTTATTGCTGCTGTAAACGTGTTTATTTCTGCTGTAAACGTGTTCATTTCTGCTGTAAACGTATTCATTTCGGCTGTAAACGTGTTTATTGCTGCTGTAAACGTGTTTATTGCTGCTGTAAACGTGTTTATTTCTGCTGTAAGCATGACTATTTCTGCTGTAAACATGATTATTTCTGCTGTAAACATGTTCATTTCTGCTGTAAACATGTTTATTTCTGCTGTAAGCATGCTTATTTCTGCTGAAAATTTGTTTTTTCTGCTGTAAACATGTTTGTTTCTGCTGTAAGCATGATTATTTCTGCTGTAAACATGGTAATTTCTGCTGTAAACATGTTTATTTCTGCTGTAAGCATGCTTATTTCTGCTGTAAACGTGATTATTTCTGCTGTAAACGTGTTTATTTCTGCTGTAAACATGTTTATTCCTGCTGTAAACATGCTTATTTCTGCTGTAAACATGTTTATTCCTGCTATAAACATGATTATTTCTGCTGTAAACATGATTATTTCTGCTGTAAGCATGATTATTTCTGCTGTAAACATGCTTATTTCTGCTGTAAACATGTTTATTTCTGCTGTAAGCATGATTATTTCTGCTGTAAACATGTTTATTTCTGCTGTAAACATGATTATTTCTGCTGTAAACGTGTTTATTTCTGCTGTAAACGTGTTTATTCCTGCTGTAAACGTGTTTATTCCTGCTGTAAACATGTTTATTTCTGCTGTAAACGTGTTTATTTCTGCTGTAAACATGTCTATTTCTGCTGTAAATGTGTTTATTTCTGCTGTAAACATGATTATTTCCGCTGTAAACATGTTTATTCCTGCTGTAAACGTGTTTATTTCTGCTGTAAACATGTCTATTTCTGCTGTAAACGTGTTTATTCCTGCTATAAACATGATTATTTCTGCTGTAAACATGTTTTATCGTTTTGTAAATGTTTTTATTTCTGCTGTAAACGTGTTTATTTCTGCTGTAAACATGTTTATTCCTGCTGTAAACATGTTTAGTCCTGCTGTAAACATGATTGTTTCTGCTGTAAACATGATTATTTCTGCTGTAAACATGGTAATTTCTGCTGTAAACGTGTTTATTTCTGCTGTAAACATGTCTATTTCTGCTGTAAACGTGTTTATTCCTGCTGTAAACGTGTTTATTGCTGCTGTAAACGTGTTTATTTCTGCTGTAAACGTGTTTATTTCTGCTGTAAACGTATTCATTTCGGCTGTAAACGTGTTTATTGCTGCTGTAAACGTGTTTATTGCTGCTGTAAACGTGTTTATTTCTGCTGTAAGCATGACTATTTCTGCTGTAAACATGATTATTTCTGCTGTAAACATGTTCATTTCTGCTGTAAACATGTTTATTTCTGCTGTAAACATGTTTATTTCTGCTGTAAGCATGATTATTTCTGCTGTAAACATGATTATTTCTGCTGTAAGCATGATTATTTCTGCTGTAAACATGCTTATTTCTGCTGTAAACATGTTTATTTCTGCTGTAAGCATGATTATTTCTGCTGTAAACATGTTTATTTCTGCTGTAAACATGATTATTTCTGCTGTAAACGTGTTTATTTCTGCTGTAAACGTGTTTATTCCTGCTGTAAACGTGTTTATTGCTGCTGTAAACGTGTTTATTTCTGGTGTAAACGTGTTTATTTCTGCTGTAAACGTATTCATTTCGGCTGTAAACGTGTTTATTGCTGCTGTAAACGTGTTTATTGCTGCTGTAAACGTGTTTATTTCTGCTGTAAGCATGACTATTTCTGCTGTAAACACTATTATTTCTGCTGTAAACATGCTTATTTCAGCTGTAAACATGTTTATTTCTGCTGTAAGCATGATTATTTCTGCTGTAAACATGTTTATTTCTGCTGTAAACATGTTTATTTCTGCTGTAAACATGATTATTTCTGCTGTAAACGTGTTTATTTCTGCTGTAAACGTGTTTATTCCTGCTGTAAACATGTTTATTTCTGCTGTAAACGTGTCTATTTCTGCTGTAAACGTGTTTATTCCTGCTGTAAACGTGTTATTGCTGCTGTAAACGTGTTATTGCTGCTGTAAACGTGTTTATTTCTGCTGTAAACGTGTTTATTTCTGCTGTAAACGTATTCATTTCGGCTGTAAACGTGTTTATTGCTGCTGTAAACGTGTTTATTGCTGCTGTAAACGTGTTTATTTCTGCTGTAAGCATGACTATTTCTGCTGTAAACATGATTATTTCTGCTGTAAACATGTTCATTTCTGCTGTAAACATGTTTATTTCTGCTGTAAGCATGATTATTTCTGCTGTAAACATGATTATTTCTGCTGTAAGCATGATTATTTCTGCTGTAAACATGCTTATTTCTGCTGTAAACATGTTTATTTCTGCTGTAAGCATGATTATTTCTGCTGTAAACATGTTTATTTCTGCTGTAAACATGATTATTTCTGCTGTAAACGTGTTTATTTCTGCTGTAAACGTGTTTATTCCTGCTGTAAACATGTTTATTTCTGCTGTAAACATGTTTATTTCTGCTGTAAACATGTCTATTTCTGCTGTAAACGTGTTTATTCCTGCTGTAAACGTGTTTATTGCTGCTGTAAACGTGTTTATTTCTGGTGTAAACGTGTTTATTTCTGCTGTAAACGTATTCATTTCGGCTGTAAACGTGTTTATTGCTGCTGTAAACGTGTTTATTGCTGCTGTAAACGTGTTTATTTCTGCTGTAAGCATGACTATTTCTGCTGTAAACATGATTATTTCTGCTGTAAACATGCTTATTTCTGCTGTAAACATGTTTATTTCTGCTGTAAGCATGATTATTTCTGCTGTAAACATGTTTATTTCTGCTGTAAACATGTTTATTTCTGCTGTAAACATGATTATTTCTGCTGTAAACGTGTTTATTTCTGCTGTAAACGTGTTTATTCCTGCTGTAAACATGTTTATTTCTGCTGTAAACGTGTCTATTTCTGCTGTAAACGTGTTTATTCCTGCTGTAAACGTGTTATTGCTGCTGTAAACGTGTTATTGCTGCTGTAAACGTGTTTATTTCTGCTGTAAACGTGTTTATTTCTGCTGTAAACGTATTCATTTCGGCTGTAAACGTGTTTATTGCTGCTGTAAACGTGTTTATTGCTGCTGTAAACGTGTTTATTTCTGCTGTAAGCATGACTATTTCTGCTGTAAACATGATTATTTCTGCTGTAAACATGTTCATTTCTGCTGTAAACATGTTTATTTCTGCTGTAAGCATGCTTATTTCTGCTGAAAACTTGTTTTTTCTGCTGTAAACATGTTTGTTTCTGCTGTAAGCATGATTATTTCTGCTGTAAACGTGATTATTTCTGCTGTAAACGTGTTTATTTCTGCTGTAAACATGTTTATTCCTGCTGTAAACATGATTACTTCTGCTGTAAAGATGTTTATTTCTGCTGTAAACGTGATTATTTCTGCTGTAAACATGTTTATTCCTGCTATAAACATGATTATTTCTGCTGGAAACGTGTTTATTTTTGCTGTAAATGTGTTTATTTCTGCTGTAAATGTGTTTATTTCTGCTGAAAACGTGTTTGTTCCTGCTGTAAATGTGTTTATTTCTGCTGTAAACATGATTATTTCCGCTGTAAACATGTTTATTCCTGCTGTAAACGTGTTTATTTCTGCTGTAAACATGTCTATTTCTGCTGTAAACGTGTTTATTCCTGCTATAAACATGATTATTTCTGCTGTAAACATGTTTTATCCTTTTGTAAACGTGTTTATTTCTGCTGTAAACGTGTTTATTTCTGCTGTAAACATGTTTATTCCTGCTGTAAACATGTTTAGTCCTGCTGTAAACATGATTGTTTCTGCTGTAAACATGATTATTTCTCCTGTAAACGTGTTTATTTTTGCTGTAAATGTGTTTATTTCTGCTGTAAACATGTTTATTTCTGCTGAAAACGTTTGTTCCTGCTGTAAATGTGTTTATTTCTGCTGTAAACATGTTTATTCCTGCTGTAAACATGTTTGTTTCTGCTGTAAGCATGATTATTTCTGCTGTAAACATGGTAATTTCTGCTGTAAACATGTTTATTTCTGCTGTAAGCATGATTATTTCTGCTGTAAACGTGATTATTTCTGCTGTAAACGTGTTTATTTCTGCTGTAAACATGTTTATTCCTGCTGTAAACATGATTACTTCTGCTGTAAAGATGTTTATTTCTGCTGTAAACGTGATTATTTCTGCTGTAAACATGTTTATTCCTGCTGTAAACATGATTATTTCTGCTGGAAACGTGTTTATTTTTACTGTAAATGTGTTTATTTCTGCTGAAAACTTGTTTTTTCTGCTGTAAACATGTTTGTTTCTGCTGTAAGCATGATTATTTCTGCTGTAAACATGGTAATTTCTGCTGTAAACATGTTTATTTCTGCTGTAAGCATGCTTATTTCTGCTGTAAACGCGATTATTTCTGCTGTAAACGTGTTTATTTCTGCTGTAAACATGTTTATTCCTGCTGTAAACATGATTACTTCTGCTGTAAAGATGTTTATTTCTGCTGTAAACGTGATTATTTCTGCTGTAAACATGTTTATTCCTGCTGTAAACATGATTATTTCTGCTGGAAACGTGTTTATTTTTGCTGTAAATGTGTTTATTTCTGCTGTAAACATGTTTATTTCTGCTGAAAACGTGTTTGTTCCTGCTGTAAATGTGTTTATTTCTGCTGTAAACATGATTATTTCCGCTGTAAACATGTTTATTCCTGCTGTAAACGTGTTTATTTCTGCTGTAAACATGTCTATTTCTGCTGTAAACGTGTTTATTCCTGCTATAAACATGATTATTTCTGCTGTAAACATGTTTTATCCTTCTGTAAACGTGTTTATTTCTGCTGTAAACGTGTTTATTTCTGCTGTAAACATGTTTATTCCTGCTGTAAACATGTTTAGTCCTGCTGTAAACATGATTGTTTCTGCTGTAAACATGATTATTTCTCCTGTAAACGTGTTTATTTTTGCTGTAAATGTGTTTATTTCTGCTGTAAACATGTTTATTTCTGCTGAAAACGTTTGTTCCTGCTGTAAATGTGTTTATTTCTGCTGTAAACATGTTTATTCCTGCTGTAAACATGATTATTTCTGCTGTAAACATGTTCATTTCTGCTTTAAACATGTTTATTCCTGCTATAAACATGATTATTTCTGCTGTAAACATGATTATTTCTGCTGTAAACATGTTCATTTCCGCTGTAAACATGTTTATTCCTGCTGTAAACATGATTACTTCTGCTGTAAAGATGTTTATTTCTGCTGTAAACGTGATTATTTCTGCTGTAAACATGATTATTTCTGCTGTAAACATGGTAATTTCTGCTGTAAACATGTTTATTTCTGCTGTAAGCATGCTTATTTCTGCTGTAAACGTGATTATTTCTGCTGTAAACATGTTTATTCCTGCTGTAAACATGATTATTTCTGCTGTAAACATGATTATTTCTGCTGTAAACATGTTCATTTCTGCTGTAAACATGTTTATTTCTTCTGTAAGCATGCTTATTTCTGCTGAAAACTTGTTTTTTCTGCTGTAAACATGTTTGTTTCTGCTGTAAGCATGATTATTTCTGCTGTAAACATGGTAATTTCTGCTGTAAACATGTTTATTTCTGCTGTAAGCATGCTTATTTCTGCTGTAAACGTGATTATTTCTGCTGTAAACGTGTTTATTTCTGCTGTAAACATGTTTATTCCTGCTGTAAACATGATTACTTCTGCTGTAAAGATGTTTATTTCTGCTGTAAACGTGATTATTTCTGCTGTAAACATGTTTATTCCTGCTGTAAACATGATTATTTCTCCTGTAAACGTGTTTATTTCTGCTGTAAACGTGTTTATTTCTGCTGTAAACGTATTCATTTCGGCTGTAAACGTGTTTATTGCTGCTGTAAACGTGTTTATTGCTGCTGTAAACGTGTTTATTTCTGCTGTAAGCATGACTATTTCTGCTGTAAACATGATTATTTCTGCTGTAAACATGTTCATTTCTGCTGTAAACATGTTTATTTCTGCTGTAAGCATGCTTATTTCTGCTGAAAACTTGTTTTTTCTGCTGTAAACATGTTTGTTTCTGCTGTAAGCATGATTATTTCTGCTGTAAACGTGATTATTTCTGCTGTAAACGTGTTTATTTCTGCTGTAAACATGTTTATTCCTGCTGTAAACATGATTACTTCTGCTGTAAAGATGTTTATTTCTGCTGTAAACGTGATTATTTCTGCTGTAAACATGTTTATTCCTGCTATAAACATGATTATTTCTGCTGGAAACGTGTTTATTTTTGCTGTAAATGTGTTTATTTCTGCTGTAAATGTGTTTATTTCTGCTGAAAACGTGTTTGTTCCTGCTGTAAATGTGTTTATTTCTGCTGTAAACATGATTATTTCCGCTGTAAACATGTTTATTCCTGCTGTAAACGTGTTTATTTCTGCTGTAAACATGTCTATTTCTGCTGTAAACGTGTTTATTCCTGCTATAAACATGATTATTTCTGCTGTAAACATGTTTTATCCTTTTGTAAACGTGTTTATTTCTGCTGTAAACGTGTTTATTTCTGCTGTAAACATGTTTATTCCTGCTGTAAACATGTTTAGTCCTGCTGTAAACATGATTGTTTCTGCTGTAAACATGATTATTTCTCCTGTAAACGTGTTTATTTTTGCTGTAAATGTGTTTATTTCTGCTGTAAACATGTTTATTTCTGCTGAAAACGTTTGTTCCTGCTGTAAATGTGTTTATTTCTGCTGTAAACATGTTTATTCCTGCTGTAAACATGTTTGTTTCTGCTGTAAGCATGATTATTTCTGCTGTAAACATGGTAATTTCTGCTGTAAACATGTTTATTTCTGCTGTAAGCATGATTATTTCTGCTGTAAACGTGATTATTTCTGCTGTAAACGTGTTTATTTCTGCTGTAAACATGTTTATTCCTGCTGTAAACATGATTACTTCTGCTGTAAAGATGTTTATTTCTGCTGTAAACGTGATTATTTCTGCTGTAAACATGTTTATTCCTGCTGTAAACATGATTATTTCTGCTGGAAACGTGTTTATTTTTACTGTAAATGTGTTTATTTCTGCTGAAAACTTGTTTTTTCTGCTGTAAACATGTTTGTTTCTGCTGTAAGCATGATTATTTCTGCTGTAAACATGGTAATTTCTGCTGTAAACATGTTTATTTCTGCTGTAAGCATGCTTATTTCTGCTGTAAACGCGATTATTTCTGCTGTAAACGTGTTTATTTCTGCTGTAAACATGTTTATTCCTGCTGTAAACATGATTACTTCTGCTGTAAAGATGTTTATTTCTGCTGTAAACGTGATTATTTCTGCTGTAAACATGTTTATTCCTGCTGTAAACATGATTATTTCTGCTGGAAACGTGTTTATTTTTGCTGTAAATGTGTTTATTTCTGCTGTAAACATGTTTATTTCTGCTGAAAACGTGTTTGTTCCTGCTGTAAATGTGTTTATTTCTGCTGTAAACATGATTATTTCCGCTGTAAACATGTTTATTCCTGCTGTAAACGTGTTTATTTCTGCTGTAAACATGTCTATTTCTGCTGTAAACGTGTTTATTCCTGCTATAAACATGATTATTTCTGCTGTAAACATGTTTTATCCTTCTGTAAACGTGTTTATTTCTGCTGTAAACGTGTTTATTTCTGCTGTAAACATGTTTATTCCTGCTGTAAACATGTTTAGTCCTGCTGTAAACATGATTGTTTCTGCTGTAAACATGATTATTTCTCCTGTAAACGTGTTTATTTTTGCTGTAAATGTGTTTATTTCTGCTGTAAACATGTTTATTTCTGCTGAAAACGTTTGTTCCTGCTGTAAATGTGTTTATTTCTGCTGTAAACATGTTTATTCCTGCTGTAAACATGATTATTTCTGCTGTAAACATGTTCATTTCTGCTTTAAACATGTTTATTCCTGCTATAAACATGATTATTTCTGCTGTAAACATGATTATTTCTGCTGTAAACATGTTCATTTCCGCTGTAAACATGTTTATTCCTGCTGTAAACATGATTACTTCTGCTGTAAAGATGTTTATTTCTGCTGTAAACGTGATTATTTCTGCTGTAAACATGATTATTTCTGCTGTAAACATGGTAATTTCTGCTGTAAACATGTTTATTTCTGCTGTAAGCATGCTTATTTCTGCTGTAAACGTGATTATTTCTGCTGTAAACATGTTTATTCCTGCTGTAAACATGATTATTTCTGCTGTAAACATGATTATTTCTGCTGTAAACATGTTCATTTCTGCTGTAAACATGTTTATTTCTTCTGTAAGCATGCTTATTTCTGCTGAAAACTTGTTTTTTCTGCTGTAAACATGTTTGTTTCTGCTGTAAGCATGATTATTTCTGCTGTAAACATGGTAATTTCTGCTGTAAACATGTTTATTTCTGCTGTAAGCATGCTTATTTCTGCTGTAAACGTGATTATTTCTGCTGTAAACGTGTTTATTTCTGCTGTAAACATGTTTATTCCTGCTGTAAACATGATTACTTCTGCTGTAAAGATGTTTATTTCTGCTGTAAACGTGATTATTTCTGCTGTAAACATGTTTATTCCTGCTGTAAACATGATTATTTCTCCTGTAAACGTGTTTATTTTTGCTGTAAATGTGTTTATTTCTGCTGTAAACATGTTTATTTCTGCTGAAAACGTTTGTTCCTGCTGTAAATGTGTTTATTTCTGCTGTAAACATGTTTATTCCTGCTGTAAACATGATTATTTCTGCTGTAAACATGTTCATTTCTGCTTTAAACATGTTTATTCCTGCTATAAACATGATTATTTCTGCTGTAAACATGATTATTTCTGCTGTAAACATGTTCATTTCCGCTGTAAACATGTTTATTCCTGCTGTAAACATGATTACTTCTGCTGTAAAGATGTTTATTTCTGCTGTAAACGTGATTATTTCTGCTGTAAACATGATTATTTCTGCTGTAAACATGGTAATTTCTGCTGTAAACATGTTTATTTCTGCTGTAAGCATGCTTATTTCTGCTGTAAACGTGATTATTTCTGCTGTAAACATGTTTATTCCTGCTGTAAACATGATTATTTCTGCTGTAAACATGATTATTTCTGCTGTAAACATGTTCATTTCTGCTGTAAACATGTTTATTTCTGCTGTAAGCATGCTTATTTCTGCTGAAAACTTGTTTTTTCTGCTGTAAACATGTTTGTTTCTGCTGTAAGCATGATTATTTCTGCTGTAAACATGGTAATTTCTGCTGTAAACATGTTTATTTCTGCTGTAAGCATGCTTATTTCTGCTGTAAACGTGATTATTTCTGCTGTAAACGTGTTTATTTCTGCTGTAAACATGTTTATTCCTGCTGTAAACATGATTACTTCTGCTGTAAAGATGTTTATTTCTGCTGTAAACGTGATTATTTCTGCTGTAAACATGTTTATTCCTGCTGTAAACATGATTATTTCTGCTGGAAACGTGTTTATTTTTGCTGTAAATGTGTTTATTTCTGCTGTAAACATGTTTATTTCTGCTGTAAACATGTTTGTTTCTGCTGTAAGCATGATTATTTCTGCTGTAAACATTGTAATTTCTGCTGTAAACATGTTTATTTCTGCTGTAAGCATGCTTATTTCTGCTGTAAACGCGATTATTTCTGCTGTAAACGTGTTTATTTCTGCTGTAAACATGTTTATTCCTGCTGTAAACATGATTACTTCTGCTGTAAAGATGTTTATTTCTGCTGTAAACGTGATTATTTCTGCTGTAAACATGTTTATTCCTGCTGTAAACATGATTACTTCTGCTGTAAAGATGTTTATTTCTGCTGTAAACGTGATTATTTCTGCTGTAAACATGTTTATTCCTGCTGTAAACATGATTATTTCTGCTGGAAATGTGTTTATTTTTGCTGTAAATGTGTTTATTTCTGCTGTAAACATGTTTATTTCTGCTGAAAACGTGTTTGTTCCTGCTGTAAATGTGTTTATTTCTGCTGTAAACATGATTATTTCCGCTGTAAACATGTTTATTCCTGCTGTAAACGTGTTTATTTCTGCTGTAAACATGTCTATTTCTGCTGTAAACGTGTTTATTCCTGCTATAAACATGATTATTTCTGCTGTAAACATGTTTTATCCTTCTGTAAACGTGTTTATTTCTGCTGTAAACGTGTTTATTTCTGCTGTAAACATGTTTATTCCTGCTGTAAACATGTTTAGTCCTGCTGTAAACATGATTGTTTCTGCTGTAAACATGATTATTTCTCCTGTAAACGTGTTTATTATTGCTGTAAATGTGTTTGTTTCTGCTGTAAACATGTTTATTTCTGCTGAAAACGTTTGTTCCTGCTGTAAATGTGTTTATTTCTGCTGTAAACATGTTTATTCCTGCTGTAAACATGATTATTTCTGCTGTAAACATGTTCATTTCTGCTTTAAACATGTTTATTTCTGCTGTAAGCATGCTTATTTCTGCTGAAAACTTGTTTTTTCTGCTGTAAACATGTTTGTCTCTTCTGTAAGCATGATTATTTCTGCTGTAAACATGGTAATTTCTGCTGTAAACATGTTTATTTCTGCTGTAAGCATGCTTATTTCTGCTGTAAACGTGATTATTTCTGCTGTAAACGTGATTATTTCTGCTGTAAACATGTTTATTCCTGCTGTAAACATGTTTATTCCTGCTATAAACATGATTATTTCTGCTGTAAACATGATTATTTCTGCTGTAAACATGTTCATTTCCGCTGTAAACATGTTTATTCCTGCTGTAAACATGATTACTTCTGCTGTAAAGATGTTTATTTCTGCTGTAAACGTGATTATTTCTGCTGTAAACATGTTTATTCCTGCTGTAAACATGATTATTTCTGCTGGAAACGTGTTTATTTTTGCTGTAAATGTGTTTATTTCTGCTGTAAGCATGCTTATTTCTGCTGAAAACTTGTTTTTTCTGCTGTAAACATGTTTGTTTCTGCTGTAAGCATGATTATTTCTGCTGTAAACATGGTAATTTCTGCTGTAAACATGTTTATTTCTGCTGTAAGCATGCTTATTTCTGCTGTAAACGTGATTATTTCTGCTGTAAACATGTTTATTCCTGCTGTAAACATGTTTATTCCTGCTATAAACATGATTATTTCTGCTGTAAACATGATTATTTTTCTGCTGTAAACATGTTCATTTCCGCTGTAAACATGTTTATTCCTGCTGTAAACATGATTACTTCTGCTGTAAAGATGTTTATTTCTGCTGTAAACGTGATTATTTCTGCTGTAAACATGTTTATTCCTGCTGTAAACATGATTATTTCTGCTGGAAACGTGTTTATTTTTGCTGTAAATGTGTTTATTTCTGCTGTAAACATGTTTATTTCTGCTGAAAACGTGTTTGTTCCTGCTGTAAATGTGTTTATTTCTGCTGTAAACATGATTATTTCCGCTGTAAACATGTTTATTCCTGCTGTAAACGTGTTTATTTCTGCTGTAAACATGTCTATTTCTGCTGTAAACGTGTTTATTACTGCTATAAACATGATTATTTCTGCTGTAAACATGTTTTATCCTTCTGTAAACGTGTTTATTTCTGCTGTAAACGTGTTTATTTCTGCTGTAAACATGTTTATTCCTGCTGTAAACATGTTTAGTCCTGCTGTAAACATGATTGTTTCTGCTGTAAACATGATTATTTCTGCTGAAAACGTTTGTTCCTGCTGTAAATGTGTTTATTTCTGCTGTAAACATGTTTATTCCTGCTGTAAACATGATTATTTCTGCTGTAAACATGTTCATTTCTGCTGTAAACATGTTTATTTCTGCTGTAAGCATGCTTATTTCTGCTGTAAACATGCTTATTTCTGCTGTTAACATGTTTATTTCTGCTATAAACATGATTATTTCTGCTGTAAACATGATTATTTCTGCTGTAAGCATGATTATTTCTGCTGTAAACATGCTTATTTCTGCTGTAAACATGTTTATTTCTGCTGTAAGTATGATTATGTCTGCTGTAAACATGTTTATTTCTGCTGTAAACATGTTTATTTCTGCTGTAAACATGATTATTTCTGCTGTAAACGTGTTTATTTCTGCTGTAAACGTGTTTATTCCTGCTGTAAACGTGTTTATTTCTGCTGTAAACGTGTTTATTTCTGCTGTAAACATGTCTATTTCTGCTGTAAACGTGTTTATTCCTGCTATAAACATGATTATTTCTGCTGTAAACATGTTTTATCCTTCTGTAAACGTGTTTATTTCTGCTGTAAACGTGTTTATTTCTGCTGTAAACATGTTTATTCCTGCTGTAAACATGTTTAGTCCTGCTGTAAACATGATTGTTTCTGCTGTAAACATGATTATTTCTCCTGTAAACGTGTTTATTTTTGCTGTAAATGTGTTTATTTCTGCTGTAAACATGTTTATTTCTGCTGAAAACGTTTGTTCCTGCTGTAAATGTGTTTATTTCTGCTGTAAACATGTTTATTCCTGCTGTAAACATGATTATTTCTGCTGTAAACATGTTCATTTCTGCTTTAAACATGTTTATTTCTGCTGTAAGCATGCTTATTTCTGCTGAAAACTTGTTTTTTCTGCTGTAAACATGTTTGTCTCTTCTGTAAGCATGATTATTTCTGCTGTAAACATGGTAATTTCTGCTGTAAACATGTTTATTTCTGCTGTAAGCATGCTTATTTCTGCTGTAAACGTGATTATTTCTGCTGTAAACGTGATTATTTCTGCTGTAAACATGTTTATTCCTGCTGTAAACATGTTTATTCCTGCTATAAACATGATTATTTCTGCTGTAAACATGATTATTTCTGCTGTAAACATGTTCATTTCCGCTGTAAACATGTTTATTCCTGCTGTAAACATGATTACTTCTGCTGTAAAGATGTTTATTTCTGCTGTAAACGTGATTATTTCTGCTGTAAACATGTTTATTCCTGCTGTAAACATGATTATTTCTGCTGGAAACGTGTTTATTTTTGCTGTAAATGTGTTTATTTCTGCTGTAAGCATGCTTATTTCTGCTGAAAACTTGTTTTTTCTGCTGTAAACATGTTTGTTTCTGCTGTAAGCATGATTATTTCTGCTGTAAACATGGTAATTTCTGCTGTAAACATGTTTATTTCTGCTGTAAGCATGCTTATTTCTGCTGTAAACGTGATTATTTCTGCTGTAAACATGTTTATTCCTGCTGTAAACATGTTTATTCCTGCTATAAACATGATTATTTCTGCTGTAAACATGATTATTTTTCTGCTGTAAACATGTTCATTTCCGCTGTAAACATGTTTATTCCTGCTGTAAACATGATTACTTCTGCTGTAAAGATGTTTATTTCTGCTGTAAACGTGATTATTTCTGCTGTAAACATGTTTATTCCTGCTGTAAACATGATTATTTCTGCTGGAAACGTGTTTATTTTTGCTGTAAATGTGTTTATTTCTGCTGTAAACATGTTTATTTCTGCTGAAAACGTGTTTGTTCCTGCTGTAAATGTGTTTATTTCTGCTGTAAACATGATTATTTCCGCTGTAAACATGTTTATTCCTGCTGTAAACGTGTTTATTTCTGCTGTAAACATGTCTATTTCTGCTGTAAACGTGTTTATTCCTGCTATAAACATGATTATTTCTGCTGTAAACATGTTTTATCCTTCTGTAAACGTGTTTATTTCTGCTGTAAACGTGTTTATTTCTGCTGTAAACATGTTTATTCCTGCTGTAAACATGTTTAGTCCTGCTGTAAACATGATTGTTTCTGCTGTAAACATGATTATTTCTGCTGAAAACGTTTGTTCCTGCTGTAAATGTGTTTATTTCTGCTGTAAACATGTTTATTCCTGCTGTAAACATGATTATTTCTGCTGTAAACATGTTCATTTCTGCTGTAAACATGTTTATTTCTGCTGTAAGCATGCTTATTTCTGCTGAAAACTTGTTTTTTCTGCTGTAAACATGTTTGTTTCTGCTGTAAGCATGATTATTTCTGCTGTAAACATGGTAATTTCTGCTGTAAACATGTTTATTTCTGCTGTAAGCATGCTTATTTCTGCTGTAAACATGCTTATTTCTGCTGTTAACATGTTTATTTCTGCTATAAACATGATTATTTCTGCTGTAAACATGATTATTTCTGCTGTAAGCATGATTATTTCTGCTGTAAACATGCTTATTTCTGCTGTAAACATGTTTATTTCTGCTGTAAGTATGATTATGTCTGCTGTAAACATGTTTATTTCTGCTGTAAACATGTTTATTTCTGCTGTAAACATGATTATTTCTGCTGTAAACGTGTTTATTTCTGCTGTAAACGTGTTTATTCCTGCTGTAAACGTGTTTATTTCTGCTGTAAACGTGTTTATTTCTGCTGTAAACATGTCTATTTCTGCTGTAAACGTGTTTATTCCTGCTATAAACATGATTATTTCTGCTGTAAACATGTTTTATCCTTCTGTAAACGTGTTTATTTCTGCTGTAAACGTGTTTATTTCTGCTGTAAACATGTTTATTCCTGCTGTAAACATGTTTAGTCCTGCTGTAAACATGATTGTTTCTGCTGTAAACATGATTATTTCTCCTGTAAACGTGTTTATTTTTGCTGTAAATGTGTTTATTTCTGCTGTAAACATGTTTATTTCTGCTGAAAACGTTTGTTCCTGCTGTAAATGTGTTTATTTCTGCTGTAAACATGTTTATTCCTGCTGTAAACATGATTATTTCTGCTGTAAACATGTTCATTTCTGCTTTAAACATGTTTATTTCTGCTGTAAGCATGCTTATTTCTGCTGAAAACTTGTTTTTTCTGCTGTAAACATGTTTGTCTCTTCTGTAAGCATGATTATTTCTGCTGTAAACATGGTAATTTCTGCTGTAAACATGTTTATTTCTGCTGTAAGCATGCTTATTTCTGCTGTAAACGTGATTATTTCTGCTGTAAACGTGATTATTTCTGCTGTAAACATGTTTATTCCTGCTGTAAACATGTTTATTCCTGCTATAAACATGATTATTTCTGCTGTAAACATGATTATTTCTGCTGTAAACATGTTAATTTCCGCTGTAAACATGTTTATTCCTGCTGTAAACATGATTACTTCTGCTGTAAAGATGTTTATTTCTGCTGTAAACGTGATTATTTCTGCTGTAAACATGTTTATTCCTGCTGTAAACATGATTATTTCTGCTGGAAACGTGTTTATTTTTGCTGTAAACATGTTTGTTTCTGCTGTAAGCATGATTATTTCTGCTGTAAACATGGTAATTTCTGCTGTAAACATGTTTATTTCTGCTGTAAGCATGCTTATTTCTGCTGTAAACGTGATTATTTCTGCTGTAAACATGTTTATTCCTGCTGTAAACATGTTTATTCCTGCTATAAACATGATTATTTCTGCTGTAAACATGATTATTTTTCTGCTGTAAACATGTTCATTTCCGCTGTAAACATGTTTATTCCTGCTGTAAACATGATTACTTCTGCTGTAAAGATGTTTATTTCTGCTGTAAACGTGATTATTTCTGCTGTAAACATGTTTATTCCTGCTGTAAACATGATTATTTCTGCTGGAAACGTGTTTATTTTTGCTGTAAATGTGTTTATTTCTGCTGTAAACATGTTTATTTCTGCTGAAAACGTGTTTGTTCCTGCTGTAAATGTGTTTATTTCTGCTGTAAACATGATTATTTCCGCTGTAAACATGTTTATTCCTGCTGTAAACGTGTTTATTTCTGCTGTAAACATGTCTATTTCTGCTGTAAACGTGTTTATTACTGCTATAAACATGATTATTTCTGCTGTAAACATGTTTTATCCTTCTGTAAACGTGTTTATTTCTGCTGTAAACGTGTTTATTTCTGCTGTAAACATGTTTATTCCTGCTGTAAACATGTTTAGTCCTGCTGTAAACATGATTGTTTCTGCTGTAAACATGATTATTTCTGCTGAAAACGTTTGTTCCTGCTGTAAATGTGTTTATTTCTGCTGTAAACATGTTTATTCCTGCTGTAAACATGATTATTTCTGCTGTAAACATGTTCATTTCTGCTTTAAACATGTTTATTTCTGCTGTAAGCATGCTTATTTCTGCTGAAAACTTGTTTTTTCTGCTGTAAACATGTTTGTTTCTGCTGTAAGCATGATTATTTCTGCTGTAAACATGGTAATTTCTGCTGTAAACATGTTTATTTCTGCTGTAAGCATGCTTATTTCTGCTGTAAACGTGCTTATTTCTGCTGTAAACATGTTTATTTCTGCTATAAACATGATTATTTCTGCTGTAAACATGATTATTTCTGCTGTAAGCATGATTATTTCTGCTGTAAACATGCTTATTTCTGCTGTAAACATGTTTATTTCTGCTGTAAGCATGATTATGTCTGCTGTAAACATGTTTATTTCTGCTGTAAACATGTTTATTTCTGCTGTAAACATGATTATTTCTGCTGTAAACGTGTTTATTTCTGCTGTAAACGTGTTTATTCCTGCTGTAAACGTGTTTATTTCTGCTGTAAACGTGTTTATTTCTGCTGTAAACATGTCTATTTCTGCTGTAAACGTGTTTATTCCTGCTGTAAACGTGTTTATTGCTGCTGTAAACGTGTTTATTTCTGCTGTAAACGTGTTTATTTCTGCTGTAAACGTATTCATTTCGGCTGTAAACGTGTTTATTGCTGCTGTAAACGTGATTATTTCTGCTGTAAACATGTTTATTCCTGCTGTAAACATGATTATTTCTGCTGGAAACGTGTTTATTTTTGCTGTAAATGTGTTTATTTCTGCTGTAAGCATGCTTATTTCTGCTGAAAACTTGTTTTTTCTGCTGTAAACATGTTTGTTTCTGCTGTAAGCATGATTATTTCTGCTGTAAACATGGTAATTTCTGCTGTAAACATGTTTATTTCTGCTGTAAGCATGCTTATTTCTGCTGTAAACGTGATTATTTCTGCTGTAAACATGTTTATTCCTGCTGTAAACATGTTTATTCCTGCTATAAACATGATTATTTCTGCTGTAAACATGATTATTTTTCTGCTGTAAACATGTTCATTTCCGCTGGAAACATGTTTATTCCTGCTGTAAACATGATTACTTCTGCTGTAAAGATGTTTATTTCTGCTGTAAACGTGATTATTTCTGCTGTAAACATGTTTATTCCTGCTGTAAACATGATTATTTCTGCTGGAAACGTGTTTATTTTTGCTGTAAATGTGTTTATTTCTGCTGTAAACATGTTTATTTCTGCTGAAAACGTGTTTGTTCCTGCTGTAAATGTGTTTATTTCTGCTGTAAACATGATTATTTCCGCTGTAAACATGTTTATTCCTGCTGTAAACGTGTTTATTTCTGCTGTAAACATGTCTATTTCTGCTGTAAACGTGTTTATTACTGCTATAAACATGATTATTTCTGCTGTAAACATGTTTTATCCTTCTGTAAACGTGTTTATTTCTGCTGTAAACGTGTTTATTTCTGCTGTAAACATGTTTATTCCTGCTGTAAACATGTTTAGTCCTGCTGTAAACATGATTGTTTCTGCTGTAAACATGATTATTTCTGCTGAAAACGTTTGTTCCTGCTGTAAATGTGTTTATTTCTGCTGTAAACATGTTTATTCCTGCTGTAAACATGATTATTTCTGCTGTAAACATGTTCATTTCTGCTGTAAACATGTTTATTTCTGCTGTGAGCATGCTTATTTCTGCTGAAAACTTGTTTTTTCTGCTGTAAACATGTTTGTTTCTGCTGTAAGCATGATTATTTCTGCTGTAAACATGGTAATTTCTGCTGTAAACATGTTTATTTCTGCTGTAAGCATGCTTATTTCTGCTGTAAACATGCTTATTTCTGCTGTTAACATGTTTATTTCTGCTATAAACATGATTATTTCTGCTGTAAACATGATTATTTCTGCTGTAAGCATGATTATTTCTGCTGTAAACATGCTTATTTCTGCTGTAAACATGTTTATTTCTGCTGTAAGTATGATTATGTCTGCTGTAAACATGTTTATTTCTGCTGTAAACATGTTTATTTCTGCTGTAAACATGATTATTTCTGCTGTAAACGTGTTTATTTCTGCTGTAAACGTGTTTATTCCTGCTGTAAACGTGTTTATTTCTGCTGTAAACGTGTTTATTTCTGCTGTAAACATGTCTATTTCTGCTGTAAACGTGTTTATTCCTGCTATGAACATGATTATTTCTGCTGTAAACATGTTTTATCCTTCTGTAAACGTGTTTATTTCTGCTGTAAACGTGTTTATTTCTGCTGTAAACATGTTTATTCCTGCTGTAAACATGTTTAGTCCTGCTGTAAACATGATTGTTTCTGCTGTAAACATGATTATTTCTCCTGTAAACGTGTTTATTTTTGCTGTAAATGTGTTTATTTCTGCTGTAAACATGTTTATTTCTGCTGAAAACGTTTGTTCCTGCTGTAAATGTGTTTATTTCTGCTGTAAACATGTTTATTCCTGCTGTAAACATGATTATTTCTGCTGTAAACATGTTCATTTCTGCTTTAAACATGTTTATTTCTGCTGTAAGCATGCTTATTTCTGCTGAAAACTTGTTTTTTCTGCTGTAAACATGTTTGTCTCTTCTGTAAGCATGATTATTTCTGCTGTAAACATGGTAATTTCTGCTGTAAACATGTTTATTTCTGCTGTAAGCATGCTTATTTCTGCTGTAAACGTGATTATTTCTGCTGTAAACGTGATTATTTCTGCTGTAAACATGTTTATTCCTGCTGTAAACATGTTTATTCCTGCTATAAACATGATTATTTCTGCTGTAAACATGATTATTTCTGCTGTAAACATGTTCATTTCCGCTGTAAACATGTTTATTCCTGCTGTAAACATGATTACTTCTGCTGTAAAGATGTTTATTTCTGCTGTAAACGTGATTATTTCTGCTGTAAACATGTTTATTCCTGCTGTAAACATGATTATTTCTGCTGGAAACGTGTTTATTTTTGCTGTAAATGTGTTTATTTCTGCTGTAAGCATGCTTATTTCTGCTGAAAACTTGTTTTTTCTGCTGTAAACATGTTTGTTTCTGCTGTAAGCATGATTATTTCTGCTGTAAACATGGTAATTTCTGCTGTAAGCATGTTTATTTCTGCTGTAAGCATGCTTATTTCTGCTGTAAACGTGATTATTTCTGCTGTAAACATGTTTATTCCTGCTGTAAACATGTTTATTCCTGCTATAAACATGATTATTTCTGCTGTAAACATGATTATTTTTCTGCTGTAAACATGTTCATTTCCGCTGTAAACATGTTTATTCCTGCTGTAAACATGATTACTTCTGCTGTAAAGATGTTTATTTCTGCTGTAAACGTGATTATTTCTGCTGTAAACATGTTTATTCCTGCTGTAAACATGATTATTTCTGCTGGAAACGTGTTTATTTTTGCTGTAAATGTGTTTATTTCTGCTGTAAACATGTTTATTTCTGCTGAAAACGTGTTTGTTCCTGCTGTAAATGTGTTTGTTCCTGCTGTAAATGTGTTTATTTCTGCTGTAAACATGATTATTTCCGCTGTAAACATGTTTATTCCTGCTGTAAACGTGTTTATTTCTGCTGTAAACATGTCTATTTCTGCTGTAAACGTGTTTATTACTGCTATAAACATGATTATTTCTGCTGTAAACATGTTTTATCCTTCTGTAAACGTGTTTATTTCTGCTGTAAACGTGTTTATTTCTGCTGTAAACATGTTTATTCCTGCTGTAAACATGTTTAGTCCTGCTGTAAACATGATTGTTTCTGCTGTAAACATGATTATTTCTGCTGAAAACGTTTGTTCCTGCTGTAAATGTGTTTATTTCTGCTGTAAACATGTTTATTCCTGCTGTAAACATGATTATTTCTGCTGTAAACATGTTCATTTCTGCTTTAAACATGTTTATTTCTGCTGTAAGCATGCTTATTTCTGCTGAAAACTTGTTTTTTCTGCTGTAAACATGTTTGTTTCTGCTGTAAGCATGATTATTTCTGCTGTAAACATGGTAATTTCTGCTGTAAACATGTTTATTTCTGCTGTAAGCATGCTTATTTCTGCTGTAAACATGCTTATTTCTGCTGTAAACATGTTTATTTCTGCTATAAACATGATTATTTCTGCTGTAAACATGATTATTTCTGCTGTAAGCATGATTATTTCTGCTGTAAACATGCTTATTTCTGCTGTAAACATGTTTATTTCTGCTGTAAGCATGATTATGTCTGCTGTAAACATGTTTATTTCTGCTGTAAACATGTTTATTTCTGCTGTAAACATGATTATTTCTGCTGTAAACGTGTTTATTTCTGCTGTAAACGTGTTTATTCCTGCTGTAAACGTGTTTATTTCTGCTGTAAACGTGTTTATTTCTGCTGTAAACATGTCTATTTCTGCTGTAAACGTGTTTATTCCTGCTGTAAACGTGTTTATTGCTGCTGTAAACGTGTTTATTTCTGCTGTAAACGTGTTTATTTCTGCTGTAAACGTATTCATTTCGGCTGTAAACGTGTTTATTGCTGCTGTAAACGTGATTATTTCTGCTGTAAACATGTTTATTCCTGCTGTAAACATGATTATTTCTGCTGGAAACGTGTTTATTTTTGCTGTAAATGTGTTTATTTCTGCTGTAAGCATGATTATTTCTGCTGTAAACATGGTAATTTCTGCTGTAAACATGTTTATTTCTGCTGTAAGCATGCTTATTTCTGCTGTAAACGTGATTATTTCTGCTGTAAACATGTTTATTCCTGCTGTAAACATGTTTATTCCTGCTATAAACATGATTATTTCTGCTGTAAACATGATTATTTTTCTGCTGTAAACATGTTCATTTCCGCTGTAAACATGTTTATTCCTGCTGTAAACATGATTACTTCTGCTGTAAAGATGTTTATTTCTGCTGTAAACGTGATTATTTCTGCTGTAAACATGTTTATTCCTGCTGTAAACATGATTATTTCTGCTGGAAACGTGTTTATTTTTGCTGTAAATGTGTTTATTTCTGCTGTAAACATGTTTATTTCTGCTGAAAACGTGTTTGTTCCTGCTGTAAATGTGTTTATTTCTGCTGTAAACATGATTATTTCCGCTGTAAACATGTTTATTCCTGCTGTAAACGTGTTTATTTCTGCTGTAAACATGTCTATTTCTGCTGTAAACGTGTTTATTACTGCTATAAACATGATTATTTCTGCTGTAAACATGTTTTATCCTTCTGTAAACGTGTTTATTTCTGCTGTAAACGTGTTTATTTCTGCTGTAAACATGTTTATTCCTGCTGTAAACATGTTTAGTCCTGCTGTAAACATGATTGTTTCTGCTGTAAACATGATTATTTCTGCTGAAAACGTTTGTTCCTGCTGTAAATGTGTTTATTTCTGCTGTAAACATGTTTATTCCTGCTGTAAACATGATTATTTCTGCTGTAAACATGTTCATTTCTGCTGTAAACATGTTTATTTCTGCTGTAAGCATGCTTATTTCTGCTGAAAACTTGTTTTTTCTGCTGTAAACATGTTTGTTTCTGCTGTAAGCATGATTATTTCTGCTGTAAACATGGTAATTTCTGCTGTAAACATGTTTATTTCTGCTGTAAGCATGCTTATTTCTGCTGTAAACATGCTTATTTCTGCTGTTAACATGTTTATTTCTGCTATAAACATGATTATTTCTGCTGTAAACATGATTATTTCTGCTGTAAGCATGATTATTTCTGCTGTAAACATGCTTATTTCTGCTGTAAACATGTTTATTTCTGCTGTAAGTATGATTATGTCTGCTGTAAACATGTTTATTTCTGCTGTAAACATGTTTATTTCTGCTGTAAACATGATTATTTCTGCTGTAAACGTGTTTATTTCTGCTGTAAACGTGTTTATTCCTGCTGTAAACGTGTTTATTTCTGCTGTAAACGTGTTTATTTCTGCTGTAAACATGTCTATTTCTGCTGTAAACGTGTTTATTCCTGCTATAAACATGATTATTTCTGCTGTAAACATGTTTTATCCTTCTGTAAACGTGTTTATTTCTGCTGTAAACGTGTTTATTTCTGCTGTAAACATGTTTATTCCTGCTGTAAACATGTTTAGTCCTGCTGTAAACATGATTGTTTCTGCTGTAAACATGATTATTTCTCCTGTAAACGTGTTTATTTTTGCTGTAAATGTGTTTATTTCTGCTGTAAACATGTTTATTTCTGCTGAAAACGTTTGTTCCTGCTGTAAATGTGTTTATTTCTGCTGTAAACATGTTTATTCCTGCTGTAAACATGATTATTTCTGCTGTAAACATGTTCATTTCTGCTTTAAACATGTTTATTTCTGCTGTAAGCATGCTTATTTCTGCTGAAAACTTGTTTTTTCTGCTGTAAACATGTTTGTCTCTTCTGTAAGCATGATTATTTCTGCTGTAAACATGGTAATTTCTGCTGTAAACATGTTTATTTCTGCTGTAAGCATGCTTATTTCTGCTGTAAACGTGATTATTTCTGCTGTAAACGTGATTATTTCTGCTGTAAACATGTTTATTCCTGCTGTAAACATGTTTATTCCTGCTATAAACATGATTATTTCTGCTGTAAACATGATTATTTCTGCTGTAAACATGTTCATTTCCGCTGTAAACATGTTTATTCCTGCTGTAAACATGATTACTTCTGCTGTAAAGATGTTTATTTCTGCTGTAAACGTGATTATTTCTGCTGTAAACATGTTTATTCCTGCTGTAAACATGATTATTTCTGCTGGAAACGTGTTTATTTTTGCTGTAAATGTGTTTATTTCTGCTGTAAGCATGCTTATTTCTGCTGAAAACTTGTTTTTTCTGCTGTAAACATGTTTGTTTCTGCTGTAAGCATGATTATTTCTGCTGTAAACATGGTAATTTCTGCTGTAAACATGTTTATTTCTGCTGTAAGCATGCTTATTTCTGCTGTAAACGTGATTATTTCTGCTGTAAACATGTTTATTCCTGCTGTAAACATGTTTATTCCTGCTATAAACATGATTATTTCTGCTGTAAACATGATTATTTTTCTGCTGTAAACATGTTCATTTCCGCTGTAAACATGTTTATTCCTGCTGTAAACATGATTATTTCTGCTGGAAACGTGTTTATTTTTGCTGTAAATGTGTTTATTTCTGCTGTAAACATGTTTATTTCTGCTGAAAACGTGTTTGTTCCTGCTGTAAATGTGTTTATTTCTGCTGTAAACATGATTATTTCCGCTGTAAACATGTTTATTCCTGCTGTAAACGTGTTTATTTCTGCTGTAAACATGTCTATTTCTGCTGTAAACGTGTTTATTACTGCTATAAACATGATTATTTCTGCTGTAAACATGTTTTATCCTTCTGTAAACGTGTTTATTTCTGCTGTAAACGTGTTTATTTCTGCTGTAAACATGTTTATTCCTGCTGTAAACATGTTTAGTCCTGCTGTAAACATGATTGTTTCTGCTGTAAACATGATTATTTCTGCTGAAAACGTTTGTTCCTGCTGTAAATGTGTTTATTTCTGCTGTAAACATGTTTATTCCTGCTGTAAACATGATTATTTCTGCTGTAAACATGTTCATTTCTGCTTTAAACATGTTTATTTCTGCTGTAAGCATGCTTATTTCTGCTGAAAACTTGTTTTTTCTGCTGTAAACATGTTTGTTTCTGCTGTAAGCATGATTATTTCTGCTGTAAACATGGTAATTTCTGCTGTAAACATGTTTATTTCTGCTGTAAGCATGCTTATTTCTGCTGTAAACATGCTTATTTCTGCTGTAAACATGTTTATTTCTGCTATAAACATGATTATTTCTGCTGTAAACATGATTATTTCTGCTGTAAGCATGATTATTTCTGCTGTAAACATGCTTATTTCTGCTGTAAACATGTTTATTTCTGCTGTAAGCATGATTATGTCTGCTGTAAACATGTTTATTTCTGCTGTAAACATGTTTATTTCTGCTGTAAACATGATTATTTCTGCTGTAAACGTGTTTATTTCTGCTGTAAACGTGTTTATTCCTGCTGTAAACGTGTTTATTTCTGCTGTAAACGTGTTTATTTCTGCTGTAAACATGTCTATTTCTGCTGTAAACGTGTTTATTCCTGCTGTAAACGTGTTTATTGCTGCTGTAAACGTGTTTATTTCTGCTGTAAACGTGTTTATTTCTGCTGTAAACGTATTCATTTCGGCTGTAAACGTGTTTATTGCTGCTGTAAACGTGTTTATTTCTGCTGTAAGCATGACTATTTCTGCTGTAAACATGATTATTTCTGCTGTAAACATGTTCATTTCTGCTGTAAACATGTTTATTTCTGCTGTAAGCATGCTTATTTCTGCTGAAAACTTGTTTTTTCTGCTGTAAACATGTTTGTTTCTGCTGTAAGCATGATTATTTCTGCTGTAAACGTGATTATTTCTGCTGTAAACGTGTTTAATTCTGCTGTAAACATGTTTATTCCTGCTGTAAACATGATTACTTCTGCTGTAAAGATGTTTATTTCTGCTGTAAACGTGATTATTTCTGCTGTAAACATGTTTATTCCTGCTGTAAACATGATTATTTCTGCTGGAAACGTGTTTATTTTTGCTGTAAATGTGTTTATTTCTGCTGTAAACATGTTTATTTCTGCTGAAAACGTGTTTGTTCCTGCTGTAAATGTGTTTATTTCTGCTGTAAACATGATTATTTCCGCTGTAAACATGTTTATTCCTGCTGTAAACGTGTTTATTTCTGCTGTAAACATGTCTATTTCTGCTGTAAACGTGTTTATTCCTGCTATAAACATGATTATTTCTGCTGTAAACATGTTTTATCCTTTTGTAAACGTGTTTATTTCTGCTGTAAACGTGTTTATTTCTGCTGTAAACATGTTTATTCCTGCTGTAAACATGTTTAGTCCTGCTATAAACATGATTATTTCTGCTGTAAACATGATTATTTCTGCTGTAAACATGTTCATTTCCGCTGTAAACATGTTTATTCCTGCTGTAAACGTGTTTATTTCTGCTGTAAACATGTCTATTTCTGCTGTAAACGTGTTTATTCCTGCTATAAACATGATTATTTCTGCTGTAAACATGTTTTATCCTTCTGTAAACGTGTTTATTTCTGCTGTAAACGTGTTTATTTCTGCTGTAAACATGTTTATTCCTGCTGTAAACATGTTTAGTCCTGCTGTTAACATGATTGTTTCTGCTGTAAACATGATTATTTCTCCTGTAAACGTGTTTATTTTTGCTGTAAATGTGTTTATTTCTGCTGTAAACATGTTTATTTCTGCTGAAAACGTTTGTTCCTGCTGTAAATGTGTTTATTTCTGCTGTAAACATGTTTATTCCTGCTGTAAACATGATTATTTCTACTGTAAACATGTTCATTTCTGCTTTAAACATGTTTATTTCTGCTGTAAGCATGCTTATTTCTGCTGAAAACTTGTTTTTTCTGCTGTAAACATGTTTGTCTCTTCTGTAAGCATGATTATTTCTGCTGTAAACATGGTAATTTCTGCTGTAAACATGTTTATTTCTGCTGTAAGCATGCTTATTTCTGCTGTAAACGTGATTATTTCTGCTGTAAACATGTTTATTCCTGCTGTAAACATGTTTATTCCTGCTATAAACATGATTATTTCTGCTGTAAACATGATTATTTTTCTGCTGTAAACATGTTCATTTCCGCTGTAAACATGTTTATTCCTGCTGTAAACATGATTACTTCTGCTGTAAAGATGTTTATTTCTGCTGTAAACGTGATTATTTCTGCTGTAAACATGTTTATTCCTGCTGTAAACATGATTATTTCTGCTGGAAACGTGTTTATTTTTGCTGTAAATGTGTTTATTTCTGCTGTAAACATGTTTATTTCTGCTGAAAACGTGTTTGTTCCTGCTGTAAATGTGTTTATTTCTGCTGTAAACATGATTATTTCCGCTGTAAACATGTTTATTCCTGCTGTAAACGTGTTTATTTCTGCTGTAAACATGTCTATTTCTGCTGTAAACGTGTTTATTACTGCTATAAACATGATTATTTCTGCTGTAAACATGTTTTATCCTTCTGTAAACGTGTTTATTTCTGCTGTAAACGTGTTTATTTCTGCTGTAAACATGTTTATTCCTGCTGTAAACATGTTTAGTCCTGCTGTAAACATGATTGTTTCTGCTGTAAACATGATTATTTCTGCTGAAAACGTTTGTTCCTGCTGTAAATGTGTTTATTTCTGCTGTAAACATGTTTATTCCTGCTGTAAACATGATTATTTCTGCTGTAAACATGTTCATTTCTGCTTTAAACATGTTTATTTCTGCTGTAAGCATGCTTATTTCTGCTGAAAACTTGTTTTTTCTGCTGTAAACATGTTTGTTTCTGCTGTAAGCATGATTATTTCTGCTGTAAACATGGTAATTTCTGCTGTAAACATGTTTATTTCTGCTGTAAGCATGCTTATTTCTGCTGTAAACATGATTATTTCTGCTGTAAACATGTTTATTTCTGCTATAAACATGATTATTTCTGCTGTAAACATGATTATTTCTGCTGTAAGCATGATTATTTCTGCTGTAAACATGCTTATTTCTGCTGTAAACATGTTTATTTCTGCTGTAAGCATGATTATGTCTGCTGTAAACATGTTTATTTCTGCTGTAAACATGTTTATTTCTGCTGTAAACATGATTATTTCTGCTGTAAACGTGTTTATTTCTGCTGTAAACGTGTTTATTCCTGCTGTAAACGTGTTTATTTCTGCTGTAAACGTGTTTATTTCTGCTGTAAACATGTCTATTTCTGCTGTAAACGTGTTTATTCCTGCTGTAAACGTGTTTATTGCTGCTGTAAACGTGTTTATTTCTGCTGTAAACGTGTTTATTTCTGCTGTAAACGTATTCATTTCGGCTGTAAACGTGTTTATTGCTGCTGTAAACGTGTTTATTTCTGCTGTAAGCATGACTATTTCTGCTGTAAACATGATTATTTCTGCTGTAAACATGTTCATTTCTGCTGTAAACATGTTTATTTCTGCTGTAAGCATGCTTATTTCTGCTGAAAACTTGTTTTTTCTGCTGTAAACATGTTTGTTTCTGCTGTAAGCATGATTATTTCTGCTGTAAACGTGATTATTTCTGCTGTAAACGTGTTTAATTCTGCTGTAAACATGTTTATTCCTGCTGTAAACATGATTACTTCTGCTGTAAAGATGTTTATTTCTGCTGTAAACGTGATTATTTCTGCTGTAAACATGTTTATTCCTGCTGTAAACATGATTATTTCTGCTGGAAACGTGTTTATTTTTGCTGTAAATGTGTTTATTTCTGCTGTAAACATGTTTATTTCTGCTGAAAACGTGTTTGTTCCTGCTGTAAATGTGTTTATTTCTGCTGTAAACATGATTATTTCCGCTGTAAACATGTTTATTCCTGCTGTAAACGTGTTTATTTCTGCTGTAAACATGTCTATTTCTGCTGTAAACGTGTTTATTCCTGCTATAAACATGATTATTTCTGCTGTAAACATGTTTTATCCTTTTGTAAACATGTTTAGTCCTGCTGTAAACATGATTGTTTCTGCTGTAAACATGATTATTTCTGCTGAAAACGTTTGTTCCTGCTGTAAATGTGTTTATTTCTGCTGTAAACATGTTTATTCCTGCTGTAAACATGATTATTTCTGCTGTAAACATGTTCATTTCTGCTTTAAACATGTTTATTTCTGCTGTAAGCATGCTTATTTCTGCTGAAAACTTGTTTTTTCTGCTGTAAACATGTTTGTTTCTGCTGTAAGCATGATTATTTCTGCTGTAAACATGGTAATTTCTGCTGTAAACATCTTTATTTCTGCTGTAAGCATGCTTATTTCTGCTGTAAACATGCTTATTTCTGCTGTAAACATGTTTATTTCTGCTATAAACATGATTATTTCTGCTGTAAACATGATTATTTCTGCTGTAAGCATGATTATTTCTGCTGTAAACATGCTTATTTCTGCTGTAAACATGTTTATTTCTGCTGTAAGCATGATTATGTCTGCTGTAAACATGTTTATTTCTGCTGTAAACATGTTTATTTCTGCTGTAAACATGATTATTTCTGCTGTAAACGTGTTTATTTCTGCTGTAAACGTGTTTATTCCTGCTGTAAACGTGTTTATTTCTGCTGTAAACGTGTTTATTTCTGCTGTAAACATGTCTATTTCTGCTGTAAACGTGTTTATTCCTGCTGTAAACGTGTTTATTGCTGCTGTAAACGTGTTTATTTCTGCTGTAAACGTGTTTATTTCTGCTGTAAACGTATTCATTTCGGCTGTAAACGTGTTTATTGCTGCTGTAAACGTGTTTATTTCTGCTGTAAGCATGACTATTTCTGCTGTAAACATGATTATTTCTGCTGTAAACATGTTCATTTCTGCTGTAAACATGTTTATTTCTGCTGTAAGCATGCTTATTTCTGCTGAAAACTTGTTTTTTCTGCTGTAAACATGTTTGTTTCTGCTGTAAGCATGATTATTTCTGCTGTAAACGTGATTATTTCTGCTGTAAACGTGTTTAATTCTGCTGTAAACATGTTTATTCCTGCTGTAAACATGATTACTTCTGCTGTAAAGATGTTTATTTCTGCTGTAAACGTGATTATTTCTGCTGTAAACATGTTTATTCCTGCTGTAAACATGATTATTTCTGCTGGAAACGTGTTTATTTTTGCTGTAAATGTGTTTATTTCTGCTGTAAACATGTTTATTTCTGCTGAAAACGTGTTTGTTCCTGCTGTAAATGTGTTTATTTCTGCTGTAAACATGATTATTTCCGCTGTAAACATGTTTATTCCTGCTGTAAACGTGTTTATTTCTGCTGTAAACATGTCTATTTCTGCTGTAAACGTGTTTATTCCTGCTATAAACATGATTATTTCTGCTGTAAACATGTTTTATCCTTTTGTAAACGTGTTTATTTCTGCTGTAAACGTGTTTATTTCTGCTGTAAACATGTTTATTCCTGCTGTAAACATGTTTAGTCCTGCTATAAACATGATTATTTCTGCTGTAAACATGATTATTTCTGCTGTAAACATGTTCATTTCCGCTGTAAACATGTTTATTCCTGCTGTAAACATGATTACTTCTGCTGTAAAGATGTTTATTTCTGCTGTAAACGTGATTATTTCTGCTGTAAACGTGTTTAATTCTGCTGTAAACATGTTTATTCCTGCTGTAAACATGATTACTTCTGCTGTAAAGATGTTTATTTCTGCTGTAAACGTGATTATTTCTGCTGTAAACATGTTTATTCCTGCTGTAAACATGATTATTTCTGCTGGAAACGTGTTTATTTTTGCTGTAAATGTGTTTATTTCTGCTGTAAACATGTTTATTTCTGCTGAAAACGTGTTTGTTCCTGCTGTAAATGTGTTTATTTCTGCTGTAAACATGATTATTTCCGCTGTAAACATGTTTATTCCTGCTGTAAACGTGTTTATTTCTGCTGTAAACATGTCTATTTCTGCTGTAAACGTGTTTATTACTGCTATAAACATGATTATTTCTGCTGTAAACATGTTTTATCCTTCTGTAAACGTGTTTATTTCTGCTGTAAACGTGTTTATTTCTGCTGTAAACATGTTTATTCCTGCTGTAAACATGTTTAGTCCTGCTGTAAACATGATTGTTTCTGCTGTAAACATGATTATTTCTGCTGAAAACGTTTGTTCCTGCTGTAAATGTGTTTATTTCTGCTGTAAACATGTTTATTCCTGCTGTAAACATGATTATTTCTGCTGTAAACATGTTCATTTCTGCTTTAAACATGTTTATTTCTGCTGTAAGCATGCTTATTTCTGCTGAAAACTTGTTTTTTCTGCTGTAAACATGTTTGTTTCTGCTGTAAGCATGATTATTTCTGCTGTAAACATGGTAATTTCTGCTGTAAACATGTTTATTTCTGCTGTAAGCATGCTTATTTCTGCTGTAAACATGCTTATTTCTGCTGTAAACATGTTTATTTCTGCTATAAACATGATTATTTCTGCTGTAAACATGATTATTTCTGCTGTAAGCATGATTATTTCTGCTGTAAACATGCTTATTTCTGCTGTAAACATGTTTATTTCTGCTGTAAGCATGATTATGTCTGCTGTAAACATGTTTATTTCTGCTGTAAACATGTTTATTTCTGCTGTAAACATGATTATTTCTGCTGTAAACGTGTTTATTCCTGCTGTAAACGTGTTTATTCCTGCTGTAAACGTGTTTATTTCTGCTGTAAACGTGTTTATTTCTGCTGTAAACATGTCTATTTCTGCTGTAAACGTGTTTATTCCTGCTGTAAACGTGTTTATTGCTGCTGTAAACGTGTTTATTTCTGCTGTAAACGTGTTTATTTCTGCTGTAAACGTATTCATTTCGGCTGTAAACGTGTTTATTGCTGCTGTAAACGTGTTTATTTCTGCTGTAAGCATGACTATTTCTGCTGTAAACATGATTATTTCTGCTGTAAACATGTTCATTTCTGCTGTAAACATGTTTATTTCTGCTGTAAGCATGCTTATTTCTGCTGAAAACTTGTTTTTTCTGCTGTAAACATGTTTGTTTCTGCTGTAAGCATGATTATTTCTGCTGTAAACGTGATTATTTCTGCTGTAAACGTGTTTAATTCTGCTGTAAACATGTTTATTCCTGCTGTAAACATGATTACTTCTGCTGTAAAGATGTTTATTTCTGCTGTAAACGTGATTATTTCTGCTGTAAACATGTTTATTCCTGCTGTAAACATGATTATTTCTGCTGGAAACGTGTTTATTTTTGCTGTAAATGTGTTTATTTCTGCTGTAAACATGTTTATTTCTGCTGAAAACGTGTTTGTTCCTGCTGTAAATGTGTTTATTTCTGCTGTAAACATGATTATTTCCGCTGTAAACATGTTTATTCCTGCTGTAAACGTGTTTATTTCTGCTGTAAACATGTCTATTTCTGCTGTAAACGTGTTTATTCCTGCTATAAACATGATTATTTCTGCTGTAAACATGTTTTATCCTTTTGTAAACGTGTTTATTTCTGCTGTAAACGTGTTTATTTCTGCTGTAAACATGTTTATTCCTGCTGTAAACATGTTTAGTCCTGCTGTAAACATGATTGTTTCTGCTGTAAACATGATTATTTCTCCTGTAAACGTGTTTATTTTTGCTGTAAATGTGTTTATTTCTGCTGTAAACATGTTTATTTCTGCTGAAAACGTTTGTTCCTGCTGTAAACGTGTTTATTTCTGCTGTAAACATGTTTATTTCTGCTGTAAGCATGCTTATTTCTGCTGTAAACGTGATTATTTCTGCTGTAAACGTGTTTATTTCTGCTGTAAACATGTTTATTCCTGCTGTAAACATGATTACTTCTGCTGTAAAGATGTTTATTTCTGCTGTAAACGTGATTATTTCTGCTGTAAACATGTTTATTCCTGCTGTAAACATGATTATTTCTGCTGGAAACGTGTTTATTTTTGCTGTAAATGTGTTTATTTCTGCTGAAAACTTGTTTTTTCTTCTGTAAACATGTTTGTTTCTGCTGTAAGCATGATTATTTCTGCTGTAAACATGGTAATTTCTGCTGTAAACATGTTTATTTCTGCTGTAAGCATGCTTATTTCTGCTGTAAACGCGATTATTTCTGCTGTAAACGTGTTTATTTCTGCTGTAAACATGTTTATTCCTGCTGTAAACATGATTACTTCTGCTGTAAAGATGTTTATTTCTGCTGTAAACGTGATTATTTCTGCTGTAAACATGTTTATTCCTGCTGTAAACATGATTATTTCTGCTGGAAACGTGTTTATTTTTGCTGTAAATGTGTTTATTTCTGCTGTAAACATGTTTATTTCTGCTGAAAACGTGTTTGTTCCTGCTGTAAATGTGTTTATTTCTGCTGTAAACATGATTATTTCCGCTGTAAACATGTTTATTCCTGCTGTAAACGTGTTTATTTCTGCTGTAAACATGTCTATTTCTGCTGTAAACGTGTTTATTCCTGCTATAAACATGATTATTTCTGCTGTAAACATGTTTTATCCTTCTGTAAACGTGTTTATTTCTGCTGTAAACGTGTTTATTTCTGCTGTAAACATGTTTATTCCTGCTGTAAACATGTTTAGTCCTGCTGTAAACATGATTGTTTCTGCTGTAAACATGATTATTTCTCCTGTAAACGTGTTTATTTTTGCTGTAAATGTGTTTATTTCTGCTGTAAACATGTTTATTTCTGCTGAAAACGTTTGTTCCTGCTGTAAATGTGTTTATTTCTGCTGTAAACATGTTTATTCCTGCTGTAAACATGATTATTTCTGCTGTAAACATGTTCATTTCTGCTTTAAACATGTTTATTTCTGCTGTAAGCATGCTTATTTCTGCTGAAAACTTGTTTTTTCTGCTGTAAACATGTTTGTTTCTGCTGTAAGCATGATTATTTCTGCTGTAAACATGGTAATTTCTGCTGTAAACATGTTTATTTCTGCTGTAAGCATGCTTATTTCTGCTGTAAACGTGATTATTTCTGCTGTAAACGTGATTATTTCTGCTGTAAACGTGATTATTTCTGCTGTAAACATGTTCATTTCCGCTGTAAACATGTTTATTCCTGCTGTAAACATGATTACTTCTGCTGTAAAGATGTTTATTTCTGCTGTAAACGTGATTATTTCTGCTGTAAACATGTTTATTCCTGCTGTAAACATGATTATTTCTGCTGGAAACGTGTTTATTTTTGCTGTAAATGTGTTTATTTCTGCTGTAAACATGTTTATTTCTGCTGAAAACGTGTTTGTTCCTGCTGTAAATGTGTTTATTTCTGCTGTAAACATGATTATTTCCGCTGTAAACATGTTTATTCCTGCTGTAAACGTGTTTATTTCTGCTGTAAACATGTCTATTTCTGCTGTAAACGTGTTTATTCCTGCTATAAACATGATTATTTCTGCTGTAAACATGTTTTATCCTTCTGTAAACGTGTTTATTTCTGCTGTAAACGTGTTTATTTCTACTGTAAACATGTTTATTCCTGCTGTAAACATGTTTAGTCCTGCTGTAAACATGATTGTTTCTGCTGTAAACATGATTATTTCTCCTGTAAACGTGTTTATTTTTGCTGTAAATGTGTTTATTTCTGCTGTAAACATGTTTATTTCTGCTGAAAACGTTTGTTCCTGCTGTAAATGTGTTTATTTCTGCTGTAAACATGTTTATTCCTGCTGTAAACATGATTATTTCTGCTGTAAACATGTTCATTTCTGCTTTAAACATGTTTATTTCTGCTGTAAATGTGTTTATTCCTGCTGTAAACATGCTTATTTCTGCTGTAAACATGTTTATTTCTGCTGTAAGCATGATTATTTCTGCTGTAAACATGCTTATTTCTGCTGTAAACGTGTTTATTTCTGCTGTAAACGTATTCATTTCGGCTGTAAACGTGTTTATTGCTGCTGTAAACATGTTTATTGCTGCTGTAAACGTGTTTATTTCTGCTGTAAGCATGACTATTTCTGCTGTAAACATGCTTATTTCTGCTGTAAACATGTTTATTCCTGCTGTAAACATGATTATTTCTGCTGTAAACATGATTATTTCTGCTGTAAGCATGATTATTTCTGCTGTAAACATGCTTATTTCTGCTGTAAACATGTTTATTTCTGCTGTAAGCATGATTATTTCTGCTGTAAACATGCTTATTTCTGCTGTAAACATGTTTATTTCTGCTGTAAACATGATTATTTCTGCTGTAAACGTGTTTATTTCTGCTGTAAACGTGTTTATTCCTGCTGTAAACATGTTTATTTCTGCTGTAAACGTGTTTATTTCTGCTGTAAACATGTCTATTTCTGCTGTAAACATGTCTATTTCTGCTGTAAACGTGTTTATTCCTGCTGTAAACGTGTTTATTGCTGCTGTAAACGTGTTTATTTCTGCTGTAAACGTGTTTATTTCTGCTGTAAACGTATTCATTTCGGCTGTAAACGTGTTTATTGCTGCTGTAAACGTGTTTATTGCTGCTGTAAACGTGTTTATTTCTGCTGTAAGCATGACTATTTCTGCTGTAAGCATGACTATTTCTGCTGTAAACATGTTCATTTCTGCGGTAAACATGTTTATTTCTGCTGTAAGCATGCTTATTTCTGCTGAAAACTTGTTTTTTCTGCTGTAAACATGTTTGTTTCTGCTGTAAGCATGATTATTTCTGCTGTAAACATGGTAATTTCTGCTGTAAACATGTTTATTTCTGCTGTAAGCATGCTTATTTCTGCTGTAAACGTGATTATTTCTGCTGTAAACGTGTTTATTTCTGCTGTAAACATGTTTATTCCTGCTGTAAACATGATTACTTCTGCTGTAAAGATGTTTATTTCTGCTGTAAACGTGATTATTTCTGCTGTAAACATGTTTATTCCTGCTGTAAACATGATTATTTCTGCTGGAAACGTGTTTATTTTTGCTGTAAATGTGTTTATTTCTGCTGTAAACATGTTTATTTCTGCTGAAAACGTGTTTGTTCCTGCTGTAAATGTGTTTATTTCTGCTGTAAACATGATTATTTCCGCTGTAAACATGTTTATTCCTGCTGTAAACGTGTTTATTTCTGCTGTAAACATGTCTATTTCTGCTGTAAACGTGTTTATTCCTGCTATAAACATGATTATTTCTGCTGTAAACATGTTTTATCCTTCTGTAAACGTGTTTATTTCTGCTGTAAACGTGTTTATTTCTACTGTAAACATGTTTATTCCTGCTGTAAACATGTTTAGTCCTGCTGTAAACATGATTGTTTCTGCTGTAAACATGATTATTTCTCCTGTAAACGTGTTTATTTTTGCTGTAAATGTGTTTATTTCTGCTGTAAACATGTTTATTTCTGCTGAAAACGTTTGTTCCTGCTGTAAATGTGTTTATTTCTGCTGTAAACATGTTTATTCCTGCTGTAAACATGATTATTTCTGCTGTAAACATGTTCATTTCTGCTTTAAACATGTTTATTTCTGCTGTAAATGTGTTTATTCCTGCTGTAAACATGCTTATTTCTGCTGTAAACATGTTTATTTCTGCTGTAAGCATGATTATTTCTGCTGTAAACATGCTTATTTCTGCTGTAAACGTGTTTATTTCTGCTGTAAACGTATTCATTTCGGCTGTAAACGTGTTTATTGCTGCTGTAAACATGTTTATTGCTGCTGTAAACGTGTTTATTTCTGCTGTAAGCATGACTATTTCTGCTGTAAACATGCTTATTTCTGCTGTAAACATGTTTATTCCTGCTGTAAACATGATTATTTCTGCTGTAAACATGATTATTTCTGCTGTAAGCATGATTATTTCTGCTGTAAACATGCTTATTTCTGCTGTAAACATGTTTATTTCTGCTGTAAGCATGATTATTTCTGCTGTAAACATGCTTATTTCTGCTGTAAACATGTTTATTTCTGCTGTAAACATGATTATTTCTGCTGTAAACGTGTTTATTTCTGCTGTAAACGTGTTTATTCCTGCTGTAAACATGTTTATTTCTGCTGTAAACGTGTTTATTTCTGCTGTAAACATGTCTATTTCTGCTGTAAACATGTCTATTTCTGCTGTAAACGTGTTTATTCCTGCTGTAAACGTGTTTATTGCTGCTGTAAACGTGTTTATTTCTGCTGTAAACGTGTTTATTTCTGCTGTAAACGTATTCATTTCGGCTGTAAACGTGTTTATTGCTGCTGTAAACGTGTTTATTGCTGCTGTAAACGTGTTTATTTCTGCTGTAAGCATGACTATTTCTGCTGTAAGCATGACTATTTCTGCTGTAAACATGTTCATTTCTGCGGTAAACATGTTTATTTCTGCTGTAAGCATGCTTATTTCTGCTGAAAACTTGTTTTTTCTGCTGTAAACATGTTTGTTTCTGCTGTAAGCATGATTATTTCTGCTGTAAACATGGTAATTTCTGCTGTAAACATGTTTATTTCTGCTGTAAGCATGCTTATTTCTGCTGTAAACGTGATTATTTCTGCTGTAAACGTGTTTATTTCTGCTGTAAACATGTTTATTCCTGCTGTAAACATGATTACTTCTGCTGTAAAGATGTTTATTTCTGCTGTAAACGTGATTATTTCTGCTGTAAACATGTTTATTCCTGCTGTAAACATGATTATTTCTGCTGGAAACGTGTTTATTTTTGCTGTAAATGTGTTTATTTCTGCTGTAAACATGTTTATTTCTGCTGAAAACGTGTTTGTTCCTGCTGTAAATGTGTTTATTTCTGCTGTAAACATGATTATTTTTGCTGTAAATGTGTTTATTTCTGCTGTAAACATGTTTATTTCTGCTGAAAACGTTTGTTCCTGCTGTAAATGTGTTTATTTCTGCTGTAAACATGATTATCTCCGCTGTAAACATGTTTATTCCTGCTGTAAACGTGTTTATTTCTGCTGTAAACATGTCTATTTCTGCTGTAAACGTGTTTATTCCTGCTATAAACATGATTATTTCTGCTGTAAACATGTTTTATCCTTTTGTAAACGTGTTTATTTCTGCTGTAAACATGTTTATTTCTGCTGTAAACATGTTTATTCCTGCTGTAAACATGTTTATTTTTGCTGTAAATGTGTTTATTTCTGCTGTAAACATGTTTATTTCTGCTGAAAACGTTTGTTCCTGCTGTAAATGTGTTTATTTCTGCTGTAAACATGTTTATTCCTGCTGTAAACATGATTATTTCTGCTGTAAACATGATTATTTCTGCTGTAAACATGTTCATTTCTGCTGTAAACATGTTTATTTCTGCTGTAAGCATGCTTATTTCTGCTGAAAACTTGTTTTTTCTGCTGTAAACATGTTTGTTTCTGCTGTAAGCATGATTATTTCTGCTGTAAACATGGTAATTTCTGCTGTAAACATGTTTATTTCTGCTGTAAGCATGCTTATTTCTGCTGTAAACGTGATTATTTCTGCTGTAAACGTGTTTATTTCTGCTGTAAACATGTTTATTCCTGCTGTAAACATGATTACTTCTGCTGTAAAGATGTTTATTTCTGCTGTAAACGTGATTATTTCTGCTGTAAACATGTTTATTCCTGCTGTAAACATGATTATTTCTGCTGGAAACGTGTTTATTTTTGCTGTAAATGTGTTTATTTCTGCTGAAAACTTGTTTTTTCTGCTGTAAACATGTTTGTTTCTGCTGTAAGCATGATTATTTCTGCTGTAAACATGGTAATTTCTGCTGTAAACATGTTTATTTCTGCTGTAAGCATGCTTATTTCTGCTGTAAACGCGATTATTTCTGCTGTAAACGTGTTTATTTCTGCTGTAAACATGTTTATTCCTGCTGTAAACATGATTACTTCTGCTGTAAAGATGTTTATTTCTGCTGTAAACGTGATTATTTCTGCTGTAAACATGTTTATTCCTGCTGTAAACATGATTATTTCTGCTGGAAACGTGTTTATTTTTGCTGTAAATGTGTTTATTTCTAGCTGTAAACATGTTTATTTCTGCTGAAAACGTGTTTGTTCCTGCTGTAAATGTGTTTATTTCTGCTGTAAACATGATTATTTCCGCTGTAAACATGTTTATTCCTGCTGTAAACGTGTTTATTTCTGCTGTAAACATGTCTATTTCTGCTGTAAACGTGTTTATTCCTGCTATAAACATGATTATTTCTGCTGTAAACATGTTTTATCCTTCTGTAAACGTGTTTATTTCTGCTGTAAACGTGTTTATTTCTGCTGTAAACATGTTTATTCCTGCTGTAAACATGTTTAGTCCTGCTGTAAACATGATTGTTTCTGCTGTAAACATGATTATTTCTCCTGTAAACGTGTTTATTTTTGCTGTAAATGTGTTTATTTCTGCTGTAAACATGTTTATTTCTGCTGAAAACGTTTGTTCCTGCTGTAAATGTGTTTATTTCTGCTGTAAACATGTTTATTCCTGCTGTAAACATGATTATTTCTGCTGTAAACATGTTCATTTCTGCTTTAAACATGTTTATTTCTGCTGTAAGCATGCTTATTTCTGCTGAAAACTTGTTTTTTCTGCTGTAAACATGTTTGTTTCTGCTGTAAGCATGATTATTTCTGCTGTAAACATGGTAATTTCTGCTGTAAACATGTTTATTTCTGCTGTAAGCATGCTTATTTCTGCTGTAAACGTGATTATTTCTGCTGTAAACGTGATTATTTCTGCTGTAAATATGTTTATTCCTGCTGTAAACATGTTTATTCCTGCTATAAACATGATTATTTCTGCTGTAAACATGATTATTTCTGCTGTAAACATGTTCATTTCCGCTGTAAACATGTTTATTCCTGCTGTAAACATGATTACTTCTGCTGTAAAGATGTTTATTTCTGCTGTAAACGTGATTATTTCTGCTGTAAAGATGTTTATTCCTGCTGTAAACATGATTATTTCTGCTGGAAACGTGTTTATTTTTGCTGTAAACGTGTTTATTTCTGCTGTAAACATGTTTATTTCTGCTGAAAACGTGTTTGTTCCTGCTGTAAATGTGTTTATTTCTGCTGTAAACATGATTATTTCCGCTGTAAACATGTTTATTCCTGCTGTAAACGTGTTTATTTCTGCTGTAAACATGTCTATTTCTGCTGTAAACATGTTTATTCCTGCTGTAAACATGTTTAGTCCTGCTGTAAACATGATTGTTTCTGCTGTAAACATGATTATTTCTCCTGTAAACGTGTTTATTTTTGCTGTAAACGTGATTATTTCTGCTGTAAACATGTTTATTCCTGCTGTAAACATGTTTATTCCTGCTATAAACATGATTATTTCTGCTGTAAACATGATTATTTCTGCTGTAAACATGTTCATTTCCGCTGTAAACATGTTTATTCCTGCTGTAAACATGATTACTTCTGCTGTAAAGATGTTTATTTCTGCTGTAAACGTGATTATTTCTGCTGTAAACATGTTTATTCCTGCTGTAAACATGATTATTTCTGCTGGAAACGTGTTTATTTTTGCTGTAAACGTGTTTATTTCTGCTGTAAACATGTTTATTTCTGCTGAAAACGTGTTTGTTCCTGCTGTAAATGTGTTTATTTCTGCTGTAAACATGATTATTTCCGCTGTAAACATGTTTATTCCTGCTGTAAACGTGTTTATTTCTGCTGTAAACATGTCTATTTCTGCTGTAAACGTGTTTATTCCTGCTATAAACATGATTATTTCTGCTGTAAACATGTTTTATCCTTCTGTAAACGTGTTTATTTCTGCTGTAAACGTGTTTATTTCTGCTGTAAACATGTTTATTCCTGCTGTAAACATGTTTAGTCCTGCTGTAAACATGATTGTTTCTGCTGTAAACATGATTATTTCTCCTGTAAACGTGTTTATTTTTGCTGTAAATGTGTTTATTTCTGCTGTAAACATGTTTATTTCTGCTGAAAACGTTTGTTCCTGCTGTAAATGTGTTTATTTCTGCTGTAAACATGTTTATTCCTGCTGTAAACATGATTATTTCTGCTGTAAACATGTTCATTTCTGCTTTAAACATGTTTATTTCTGCTGTAAGCATGCTTATTTCTGCTGAAAACTTGTTTTTTCTGCTGTAAGCATGACTATTTCTGCTGTAAGCATGACTATTTCTGCTGTAAACATGTTCATTTCTGCTGTAAACATGTTTATTTCTGCTGTAAGCATGCTTATTTCTGCTGAAAACTTGTTTTTTCTGCTGTAAACATGTTTGTTTCTGCTGTAAGCATGATTATTTCTGCTGTAAACATGGTTATTTCTGCTGTAAACATGTTTATTTCTGCTGTAAGCATGCTTATTTCTGCTGTAAACGTGATTATTTCTGCTGTAAACGTGATTATTTCTGCTGTAAACATGTTTATTCCTGCTGTAAACATGTTTATTCCTGCTATAAACATGATTATTTCTGCTGTAAACATGATTATTTCTGCTGTAAACATGTTCATTTCCGCTGTAAACATGTTTATTTCTGCTGTAAGCATGCTTATTTCTGCTGAAAACATGTTTTTTCTGCTGTAAACATGTTTATTTCTGCTGTAAATGTGTTTATTCCTGCTGTAAACATGCTTATTTCTGCTGTAAACATGTTTATTTCTGCTGTAAGCATGATTATTTCTGCTGTAAACATGCTTATTTCTGCTGTAAACGTGTTTATTTCTGCTGTAAACGTATTCATTTCGGCTGTAAACGTGTTTATTGCTGCTGTAAACATGTTTATTGCTGCTGTAAACGTGTTTATTTCTGCTGTAAGCATGACTATTTCTGCTGTAAACATGCTTATTTCTGCTGTAAACATGTTTATTCCTGCTGTAAACATGATTATTTCTGCTGTAAACATGATTATTTCTGCTGTAAGCATGATTATTTCTGCTGTAAACATGCTTATTTCTGCTGTAAACATGTTTATTTCTGCTGTAAGCATGATTATTTCTGCTGTAAACATGCTTATTTCTGCTGTAAACATGTTTATTTCTGCTGTAAACATGATTATTTCTGCTGTAAACGTGTTTATTTCTGCTGTAAACGTGTTTATTCCTGCTGTAAACATGTTTATTTCTGCTGTAAACGTGTTTATTTCTGCTGTAAACATGTCTATTTCTGCTGTAAACGTGTTTATTCCTGCTGTAAACGTGTTTATTGCTGCTGTAAACGTGTTTATTTCTGCTGTAAACGTGTTTATTTCTGCTGTAAACGTATTCATTTCGGCTGTAAACGTGTTTATTGCTGCTGTAAACGTGTTTATTCCTGCTGTAAACATGATTACTTCTGCTGTAAAAATGTTTATTTCTGCTGTAAACGTGATTATTTCTGCTGTAAACATGTTTATTCCTGCTGTAAACATGATTATTTCTGCTGGAAACGTGTTTATTTTTGCTGTAAATGTGTTTATTTCTGCTGAAAACTTGTTTTTTCTGCTGTAAACATGTTTGTTTCTGCTGTAAGCATGATTATTTCTGCTGTCAACATGGTAATTTCTGCTGTAAACATGTTTATTTCTGCTGTAAGCATGCTTATTTCTGCTGTAAACGCGATTATTTCTGCTGTAAACGTGTTTATTTCTGCTGTAAACATGTTTATTCCTGCTGTAAACATGATTACTTCTGCTGTAAAGATGTTTATTTCTGCTGTAAACGTGATTATTTCTGCTGTAAACATGTTTATTCCTGCTGTAAACATGATTATTTCTGCTGGAAACGTGTTTATTTTTGCTGTAAATGTGTTTATTTCTGCTGTAAACATGTTTATTTCTGCTGAAAACGTGTTTGTTCCTGCTGTAAATGTGTTTATTTCTGCTGTAAACATGATTATTTCCGCTGTAAACATGTTTATTCCTGCTGTAAACGTGTTTATTTCTGCTGTAAACATGTCTATTTCTGCTGTAAACGTGTTTATTCCTGCTATAAACATGATTATTTCTGCTGTAAACATGTTTTATCCTTCTGTAAACGTGTTTATTTCTGCTGTAAACGTGTTTATTTCTGCTGTAAACATGTTTATTCCTGCTGTAAACATGTTTAGTCCTGCTGTAAACATGATTGTTTCTGCTGTAAACATGATTATTTCTCCTGTAAACGTGTTTATTTTTGCTGTAAATGTGTTTATTTCTGCTGTAAACATGTTTATTTCTGCTGAAAACGTTTGTTCCTGCTGTAAATGTGTTTATTTCTGCTGTAAACATGTTTATTCCTGCTGTAAACATGATTATTTCTGCTGTAAACATGTTCATTTCTGCTTTAAACATGTTTATTTCTGCTGTAAGCATGCTTATTTCTGCTGAAAACTTGTTTTTTCTGCTGTAAACATGTTTGTTTCTGCTGTAAGCATGATTATTTCTGCTGTAAACATGGTAATTTCTGCTGTAAACATGTTTATTTCTGCTGTAAGCATGCTTATTTCTGCTGTAAACGTGATTATTTCTGCTGTAAACGTGATTATTTCTGCTGTAAACATGTTTATTCCTGCTGTAAACATGTTTATTCCTGCTATAAACATGATTATTTCTGCTGTAAACATGATTATTTCTGCTGTAAACATGTTCATTTCCGCTGTAAACATGTTTATTCCTGCTGTAAACATGATTACTTCTGCTGTAAAGATGTTTATTTCTGCTGTAAACGTGATTATTTCTGCTGTAAACATGTTTATTCCTGCTGTAAACATGATTATTTCTGCTGAAAACGTGTTTGTTCCTGCTGTAAATGTGTTTATTTCTGCTGTAAACATGATTATTTCCGCTGTAAACATGTTTATTCCTGCTGTAAACGTGTTTATTTCTGCTGTAAACATGTCTATTTCTGCTGTAAACGTGTTTATTCCTGCTATAAACATGATTATTTCTGCTGTAAACATGTTTTATCCTTCTGTAAACGTGTTTATTTCTGCTGTAAACGTGTTTATTTCTGCTGTAAACATGTTTATTCCTGCTGTAAACATGTTCATTTCTGCTTTAAACATATTTCTGCTGTAAGCATGCTTATTTCTGCTGAAAACTTGTTTTGTCTGCTGTAAGCATGACTATTTCTGCTGTAAGCATGACTATTTCTGCTGTAAACATGTTCATTTCTGCTGTAAACATGTTTATTTCTGCTGTAAGCATGCTTATTTCTGCTGAAAACTTGTTTTTTCTGCTGTAAACATGTTTGTTTCTGCTGTAAGCATGATTATTTCTGCTGTAAACATGGTAATTTCTGCTGTAAACATGTTTATTTCTGCTGTAAGCATGCTTATTTCTGCTGTAAACGTGATTATTTCTGCTGTAAACGTGATTATTTCTGCTGTAAACATGTTTATTCCTGCTGTAAACATGTTTATTCCTGCTATAAACATGCTTATTTCTGCTGTAAACATGATTATTTCTGCTGTAAACATGTTCATTTCGGCTGTAAACGTGTTTATTGCTGCTGTAAACATGTTTATTGCTGCTGTAAACGTGTTTATTTCTGCTGTAAGCATGACTATTTCTGCTGTAAACATGCTTATTTCTGCTGTAAACATGTTTATTCCTGCTGTAAACATGATTATTTCTGCTGTAAACATGATTATTTCTGCTGTAAGCATGATTATTTCTGCTGTAAACATGCTTATTTCTGCTGTAAACATGTTTATTTCTGCTGTAAGCATGATTATTTCTGCTGTAAACATGCTTATTTCTGCTGTAAACATGTTTATTTCTGCTGTAAACATGATTATTTCTGCTGTAAACGTGTTTATTTCTGCTGTAAACGTGTTTATTCCTGCTGTAAACGTGTTTATTCCTGCTGTAAACATGTTTATTTCTGCTGTAAACGTGTTTATTTCTGCTGTAAACATGTTCATTTCTGCTGTAAACATGTTTATTTCTGCTGTAAGCATGCTTATTTCTGCTGAAAACTTGTTTTTTCTGCTGTAAACATGTTTGTTTCTGCTGTAAGCATGTTCATTTCTGCTGTAAACATGGTAATTTCTGCTGTAAACATGTTTATTTCTGCTGTAAGCATGCTTATTTCTGCTGTAAACGTGATTATTTCTGCTGTAAACGTGTTTATTTCTGCTGTAAACATGTTTATTCCTGCTGTAAACATGATTACTTCTGCTGTAAAGATGTTTATTTCTGCTGTAAACGTGATTATTTCTGCTGTAAACATGTTTATTCCTGCTGTAAACATGATTATTTCTGCTGGAAACGTGTTTATTTTTGCTGTAAATGTGTTTATTTCTGCTGTAAACATGTTTATTTCTGCTGAAAACGTGTTTGTTCCTGCTGTAAATGTGTTTATTTCTGCTGTAAACATGATTATTTCCGCTGTAAACATGTTTATTCCTGCTGTAAACGTGTTTATTTCTGCTGTAAACATGTCTATTTCTGCTGTAAACGTGTTTATTCCTGCTATAAACATGATTATTTCTGCTGTAAACATGTTTTATCCTTCTGTAAACGTGTTTATTTCTGCTGTAAACGTGTTTATTTCTGCTGTAAACATGTTTATTCCTGCTGTAAACATGTTTAGTCCTGCTGTAAACATGATTGTTTCTGCTGTAAACATGATTATTTCTCCTGTAAACGTGTTTATTTTTGCTGTAAATGTGTTTATTTCTGCTGTAAACATGTTTATTTCTGCTGAAAACGTTTGTTCCTGCTGTAAATGTGTTTATTTCTGCTGTAAACATGTTTATTCCTGCTGTAAACATGATTATTTCTGCTGTAAACATGATTATTTCTGCTGTAAACATGGTAATTTCTGCTGTAAACATGTTTATTTCTGCTGTAAGCATGCTTATTTCTGCTGTAAACGTGATTATTTCTGCTGTAAACGTGTTTATTTCTGCTGTAAACATGTTTATTCCTGCTGTAAACATGCTTATTTCTGCTGTAAACATGATTATTTCTGCTGTAAGCATGATTATTTCTGCTGTAAACATGCTTATTTCTGCTGTAAACATGTTTATTTCTGCTGTAAGCATGGTTATTTCTGCTGTAAACATGTTTATTTCTGCTGTAAACATGTTTATTTCTGCTGTAAACATGATTATTTCTGCTGTAAACATGATTATTTCTGCTGTAAGCATGATTATTTCTGCTGTAAACATGCTTATTTCTGCTGTAAACATGTTTATTTCTGCTGTAAGCATGGTTATTTCTGCTGTAAACATGTTTATTTCTGCTGTAAACATGTTTATTTCTGCTGTAAACATGATTATTTCTGCTGTAAACGTGTTTATTTCTGCTGTAAACGTGTTTATTCCTGCTGTAAACATGTTTATTTCTGCTGTAAACGTGTTTATTTCTGCTGTAAACATGTCTATTTCTGCTGTAAACGTGTTTATTCCTGCTGTAAACGTGTTTATTGCTGCTGTAAACGTGTTTATTTCTGCTGTAAACGTGTTTATTTCTGCTGTAAACGTATTCATTTCGGCTGTAAACGTGTTTATTGCTGCTGTAAACGTGTTTATTGCTGCTGTAAACGTGTTTATTTCTGCTGTAAGCATGACTATTTCTGCTGTAAACATGATTATTTCTGCTGTAAACATGTTCATTTCTGCTGTAAACATGTTTATTTCTGCTGTAAGCATGCTTATTTCTGCTGAAAACTTGTTTTTTCTGCTGTAAACATGTTTGTTTCTGCTGTAAGCATGATTATTTCTGCTGTAAACATGGTAATTTCTGCTGTAAACATGTTTATTTCTGCTGTAAGCATGCTTATTTCTGCTGTAAACGTGATTATTTCTGCTGTAAACGTGTTTATTTCTGCTGTAAACATGTTTATTCCTGCTGTAAACATGATTACTTCTGCTGTAAAGATGTTTATTTCTGCTGTAAACGTGATTATTTCTGCTGAAAACGTGTTTGTTCCTGCTGTAAATGTGTTTATTTCTGCTGTAAACATGATTATTTCCGCTGTAAACATGTTTATTCCTGCTGTAAACGTGTTTATTTCTGCTGTAAACATGTCTATTTCTGCTGTAAACGTGTTTATTCCTGCTATAAACATGATTATTTCTGCTGTAAACATGTTTTATCCTTTTGTAAACGTGTTTATTTCTGCTGTAAACGTGTTTATTTCTGCTGTAAACATGTTTATTCCTGCTGTAAACATGTTTAGTCCTGCTGTAAACATGATTGTTTCTGCTGTAAACATGATTATTTCTCCTGTAAACGTGTATATTTTTGCTGTAAATGTGTTTATTTCTGCTGTAAACATGTTTATTTCTGCTGAAAACGTTTGTTCCTGCTGTAAATGTGTTTATTTCTGCTGTAAACATGTTTATTCCTGCTGTAAACATGATTATTTCTGCTGTAAACATGATTATTTCAGCTGTAAACATGTTCATTTCTGCTGTAAACATGTTTATTTCTGCTGAAAACGTGTTTGTTCCTGCTGTAAATGTGTTTATTTCTGCTGTAAACATGATTATTTCCGCTGTAAACATGTTTATTCCTGCTGTAAACGTGTTTATTTCTGCTGTAAACATGTCTATTTCTGCTGTAAACGTGTTTATTCCTGCTATAAACATGATTATTTCTGCTGTAAACATGTTTTATCCTTTTGTAAACGTGTTTATTTCTGCTGTAAACGTGTTTATTTCTGCTGTAAACATGTTTATTCCTGCTGTAAACATGTTTAGTCCTGCTGTAAGCATGACTATTTCTGCTGTAAACATGCTTATTTCTGCTGTAAACATGTTTATTCCTGCTGTAAACATGATTATTTCTGCTGTAAGCATGATTATTTCTGCTGTAAACATGTTAATTTCTGCTGTAAACATGTTTATTTCTGCTGTAAGCATGTTTATTTCTGCTGAAAACTTGTTTTTTCTGCTGTAAACATGTTTATTTCTGCTGTACATGTTTATTCCTGCTGTAAACGTGTTTTTTTCTGCTGTAAACATCTTTATTTCTGCTGTAAACATGATTATTGCTGCTGTAAACGTGTTTATTTCTGCTGTAAATGTGTTTATTCCTGCTGTAAACGTGTTTTTTTCTGCTGTAAACATGTTTATTCCTGCTGTAAGCATGATTATTTCTGCTGTAAACATGCTTATTTCTGCTGTAAACATGTTTATTTCTGCTGTAAGCATGATTATTTCTGCTGTAAACATGCTTATTTCTGCTGTAAACATGTTTATTTCTGCTGTAAACATGATTATTTCTGCTGTAAACGTGTTTATTTCTGCTGTAAACGTGTTTATTCCTGCTGTAAACATGTTTATTTCTGCTGTAAACGTGTTTATTTCTGCTGTAAACATGTCTATTTCTGCTGTAAACGTGTTTATTCCTGCTGTAAACGTGTTTATTGCTGCTGTAAACGTGTTTATTCCTGCTATAAACATGATTATTTCTGCTGTAAACATGTTTTATCCTTTTGTAAACGTGTTTATTTCTGCTGTAAACGTGTTTATTTCTGCTGTAAACATGTTTATTCCTGCTGTAAACATGTTTAGTCCTGCTGTAAACATGATTGTTTCTGCTGTAAACATGTTTATTCCTGCTGTAAACATGATTATTTCTGCTGTAAACATGATTATTTCTGCTGTAAGCATGATTATTTCTGCTGTAAACATGCTTATTTCTGCTGTAAACATGTTTATTTCTGCTGTAAGCATGGTTATTTCTGCTGTAAACATGTTTATTTCTGCTGTAAACATGTTTATTTCTGCTGTAAACATGATTATTTCTGCTGTAAACATGATTATTTCTGCTGTAAGCATGATTATTTCTGCTGTAAACATGCTTATTTCTGCTGTAAACATGTTTATTTCTGCTGTAAGCATGGTTATTTCTGCTGTAAACATGTTTATTTCTGCTGTAAACATGTTTATTTCTGCTGTAAACATGATTATTTCTGCTGTAAACGTGTTTATTTCTGCTGTAAACGTGTTTATTCCTGCTGTAAACATGTTTATTTCTGCTGTAAACGTGTTTATTTCTGCTGTAAACATGTCTATTTCTGCTGTAAACGTGTTTATTCCTGCTGTAAACGTGTTTATTGCTGCTGTAAACGTGTTTATTTCTGCTGTAAACGTGTTTATTTCTGCTGTAAACGTATTCATTTCGGCTGTAAACGTGTTTATTGCTGCTGTAAACGTGTTTATTGCTGCTGTAAACGTGTTTATTTCTGCTGTAAGCATGACTATTTCTGCTGTAAACATGATTATTTCTGCTGTAAACATGTTCATTTCTGCTGTAAACATGTTTATTTCTGCTGTAAGCATGCTTATTTCTGCTGAAAACTTGTTTTTTCTGCTGTAAACATGTTTGTTTCTGCTGTAAGCATGATTATTTCTGCTGTAAACATGGTAATTTCTGCTGTAAACATGTTTATTTCTGCTGTAAGCATGCTTATTTCTGCTGTAAACGTGATTATTTCTGCTGTAAACGTGTTTATTTCTGCTGTAAACATGTTTATTCCTGCTGTAAACATGATTACTTCTGCTGTAAAGATGTTTATTTCTGCTGTAAACGTGATTATTTCTGCTGTAAACATGTTTATTCCTGCTGTAAACATGATTATTTCTGCTGGAAACGTGTTTATTTTTGCTGTAAATGTGTTTATTTCTGCTGTAAACATGTTTATTTCTGCTGAAAACGTGTTTGTTCCTGCTGTAAATGTGTTTATTTCTGCTGTAAACATGATTATTTCCGCTGTAAACATGTTTATTCCTGCTGTAAACGTGTTTATTTCTGCTGTAAACATGTCTATTTCTGCTGTAAACGTGTTTATTCCTGCTATAAACATGATTATTTCTGCTGTAAACATGTTTTATCCTTTTGTAAACGTGTTTATTTCTGCTGTAAACGTGTTTATTTCTGCTGTAAACATGTTTATTCCTGCTGTAAACATGTTTAGTCCTGCTGTAAACATGATTGTTTCTGCTGTAAACATGATTATTTCTCCTGTAAACGTGTATATTTTTGCTGTAAATGTGTTTATTTCTGCTGTAAACATGTTTATTTCTGCTGAAAACGTTTGTTCCTGCTGTAAATGTGTTTATTTCTGCTGTAAACATGTTTATTCCTGCTGTAAACATGATTATTTCTGCTGTAAACATGATTATTTCAGCTGTAAACATGTTCATTTCTGCTGTAAACATGTTTATTTCTGCTGAAAACGTGTTTGTTCCTGCTGTAAATGTGTTTATTTCTGCTGTAAACATGATTATTTCCGCTGTAAACATGTTTATTCCTGCTGTAAACGTGTTTATTTCTGCTGTAAACATGTCTATTTCTGCTGTAAACGTGTTTATTCCTGCTATAAACATGATTATTTCTGCTGTAAACATGTTTTATCCTTTTGTAAACGTGTTTATTTCTGCTGTAAACGTGTTTATTTCTGCTGTAAACATGTTTATTCCTGCTGTAAACATGTTTAGTCCTGCTGTAAGCATGACTATTTCTGCTGTAAACATGCTTATTTCTGCTGTAAACATGTTTATTCCTGCTGTAAACATGATTATTTCTGCTGTAAGCATGATTATTTCTGCTGTAAACATGTTAATTTCTGCTGTAAACATGTTTATTTCTGCTGTAAGCATGTTTATTTCTGCTGAAAACTTGTTTTTTCTGCTGTAAACATGTTTATTTCTGCTGTACATGTTTATTCCTGCTGTAAACGTGTTTTTTTCTGCTGTAAACATCTTTATTTCTGCTGTAAACATGATTATTGCTGCTGTAAACGTGTTTATTTCTGCTGTAAATGTGTTTATTCCTGCTGTAAACGTGTTTTTTTCTGCTGTAAACATGTTTATTCCTGCTGTAAGCATGATTATTTCTGCTGTAAACATGCTTATTTCTGCTGTAAACATGTTTATTTCTGCTGTAAGCATGATTATTTCTGCTGTAAACATGCTTATTTCTGCTGTAAACATGTTTATTTCTGCTGTAAACATGATTATTTCTGCTGTAAACGTGTTTATTTCTGCTGTAAACGTGTTTATTCCTGCTGTAAACATGTTTATTTCTGCTGTAAACGTGTTTATTTCTGCTGTAAACATGTCTATTTCTGCTGTAAACGTGTTTATTCCTGCTGTAAACGTGTTTATTGCTGCTGTAAACGTGTTTATTCCTGCTATAAACATGATTATTTCTGCTGTAAACATGTTTTATCCTTTTGTAAACGTGTTTATTTCTGCTGTAAACGTGTTTATTTCTGCTGTAAACATGTTTATTCCTGCTGTAAACATGTTTAGTCCTGCTGTAAACATGATTGTTTCTGCTGTAAACATGATTATTTCTCCTGTAAACGTGTTTATTTTTGCTGTAAATGTGTTTATTTCTGCTGTAAACATGTTTATTTCTGCTGAAAACGTTTGTTCCTGCTGTAAATGTGTTTATTTCTGCTGTAAACATGTTTATTCCTGCTGTAAACATGATTATTTCAGCTGTAAACATGATTATTTCTGCTGTAAACATGTTCATTTCTGCTGTAAACATGTTTATTTCTGCTGAAAACGTGTTTGTTCCTGCTGTAAATGTGTTTATTTCTGCTGTAAACATGATTATTTCCGCTGTAAACATGTTTATTCCTGCTGTAAACGTGTTTATTTCTGCTGTAAACATGTCTATTTCTGCTGTAAACGTGTTTATTCCTGCTATAAACATGATTATTTCTGCTGTAAACATGTTTTATCCTTTTGTAAACGTGTTTATGTCTGCTGTAAACATGTTTATTTCTGCTGTAAACATGTTTATTCCTGCTGTAAACATGTTTAGTCCTGCTGTAAGCATGACTATTTCTGCTGTAATCATGATTATTTCTGCTGTAAACATGTTTATTTCTGCTGTAAACATGTTTATTTCTGCTGTAAACGTGTTTATTTCTGCTGTAAACATGTCTATTTCTGCTGTAAACGTGTTTATTCCTGCTGTAAACGTGTTTATTGCTGCTGTAAACGTGTTTATTTCTGCTGTAAACGTGTTTATTTCTGCTGTAAACGTATTCATTTCGGCTGTAAACGTGTTTATTGCTGCTGTAAACGTGTTTATTGCTGCTGTAAACGTGTTTATTTCTGCTGTAAGCATGACTATTTCTGCTGTAAACATGATTATTTCTGCTGTAAACATGTTCATTTCTGCTGTAAACATGTTTATTTCTGCTGTAAGCATGCTTATTTCTGCTGAAAACTTGTTTTTTCTGCTGTAAACATGTTTGTTTCTGCTGTAAGCATGATTATTTCTGCTGTAAACATGGTAATTTCTGCTGTAAACATGTTTATTTCTGCTGTAAGCATGCTTATTTCTGCTGTAAACGTGATTATTTCTGCTGTAAACGTGTTTATTTCTGCTGTAAACATGTTTATTCCTGCTGTAAACATGATTATTTCTGCTGTAAACATGATTATTTCTGCTGTAAGCATGATTATTTCTGCTGTAAACATGCTTATTTCTGCTGTAAACATGTTTATTTCTGCTGTAAGCATGGTTATTTCTGCTGTAAACATGTTTATTTCTGCTGTAAACATGATTATTTCTGCTGTAAACATGATTATTTCTGCTGTAAACATGATTTTTTCTGCTGTAAGCATGATTATTTCTGCTGTAAACATGCTTATTTCTGCTGTAAACATGTTTATTTCTGCTGTAAGCATGGTTATTTCTGCTGTAAACATGTTTATTTCTGCTGTAAACATGTTTATTTCTGCTGTAAACATGATTATTTCTGCTGTAAACGTGTTTATTTCTGCTGTAAACGTGTTTATTTCTGCTGTAAACGTGTTTATTCCTGCTGTAAACATGTTTATTTCTGCTGTAAACGTGTTTATTTCTGCTGTAAACATGTCTATTTCTGCTGTAAACGTGTTTATTCCTGCTGTAAACGTGTTTATTTCTGCTGTAAACGTATTCATTTCGGCTGTAAACGTGTTTATTGCTGCTGTAAACGTGTTTATTGCTGCTGTAAACGTGTTTATTTCTGCTGTAAGCATGACTATTTCTGCTGTAAACATGATTATTTCTGCTGTAAACATGTTCATTTCTGCTGTAAACATGTTTATTTCTGCTGTAAGCATGCTTATTTCTGCTGAAAACTTGTTTTTTCTGCTGTAAACATGTTTGTTTCTGCTGTAAGCATGATTATTTCTGCTGTAAACATGGTAATTTCTGCTGTAAACATGTTTATTTCTGCTGTAAGCATGCTTATTTCTGCTGTAAACGTGATTATTTCTGCTGTAAACGTGTTTATTTCTGCTGTAAACATGTTTATTCCTGCTGTAAACATGATTACTTCTGCTGTAAAGATGTTTATTTCTGCTGTAAACGTGATTATTTCTGCTGTAAACATGTTTATTCCTGCTGTAAACATGATTATTTCTGCTGGAAACGTGTTTATTTTTGCTGTAAATGTGTTTATTTCTGCTGTAAACATGTTTATTTCTGCTGAAAACGTGTTTGTTCCTGCTGTAAATGTGTTTATTTCTGCTGTAAACATGATTATTTCCGCTGTAAACATGTTTATTCCTGCTGTAAACGTGTTTATTTCTGCTGTAAACATGTCTATTTCTGCTGTAAACGTGTTTATTCCTGCTATAAACATGATTATTTCTGCTGTAAACATGTTTTATCCTTTTGTAAACGTGTTTATTTCTGCTGTAAACGTGTTTATTTCTGCTGTAAACATGTTTATTCCTGCTGTAAACATGTTTAGTCCTGCTGTAAGCATGACTATTTCTGCTGTAAACATGCTTATTTCTGCTGTAAACTTGTTTATTCCTGCTGTAAACATGATTATTTCTGCTGTAAGCATGATTATTTCTGCTGTAAACATGTTAATTTCTGCTGTAAACATGTTTATTTCTGCTGTAAGCATGCTTATTTCTGCTGAAAACTTGTTTTTTCTGCTGTAAACATGTTTATTTCTGCTGTACATGTTTATTCCTGCTGTAAACGTGTTTTTTTCTGCTGTAAACATCTTTATTTCTGCTGTAAACATGATTATTTCTGCTGTAAACGTGTTTATTTCTGCTGTAAATGTGTTTATTCCTGCTGTAAACGTGTTTATTTCTGCTGTAAACATGTTTATTCCTGCTGTAAGCATGATTATTTCTGCTGTAAACATGCTTATTTCTGCTGTAAACATGTTTATTTCTGCTGTAAGCATGATTATTTCTGCTGTAAACATGCTTATTTCTGCTGTAAACATGTTTATTTCTGCTGTAAACATGATTATTTCTGCTGTAAACGTGTTTATTTCTGCTGTAAACGTGTTTATTCCTGCTGTAAACATGTTTATTTCTGCTGTAAACGTGTTTATTTCTGCTGTAAACATGTCTATTTCTGCTGTAAACGTGTTTATTCCTGCTGTAAACGTGTTTATTGCTGCTGTAAACGTGTTTATTCCTGCTATAAACATGATTATTTCTGCTGTAAACATGTTTTATCCTTTTGTAAACGTGTTTATTTCTGCTGTAAACGTGTTTATTTCTGCTGTAAACATGTTTATTCCTGCTGTAAACATGTTTAGTCCTGCTGTAAACATGATTGTTTCTGCTGTAAACATGATTATTTCTCCTGTAAACGTGTTTATTTTTGCTGTAAATGTGTTTATTTCTGCTGTAAACATGTTTATTTCTGCTGAAAACGTTTGTTCCTGCTGTAAATGTGTTTATTTCTGCTGTAAACATGTTTATTCCTGCTGTAAACATGATTATTTCTGCTGTAAACATGATTATTTCTGCTGTAAACATGTTCATTTCTGCTGTAAACATGTTTATTTCTGCTGAAAACGTGTTTGTTCCTGCTGTAAATGTGTTTATTTCTGCTGTAAACATGATTATTTCCGCTGTAAACATGTTTATTCCTGCTGTAAACGTGTTTATTTCTGCTGTAAACATGTCTATTTCTGCTGTAAACGTGTTTATTCCTGCTATAAACATGATTATTTCTGCTGTAAACATGTTTTATCCTTTGTAAACGTGTTTATTTCTGCTGTAAACATGTTTATTTCTGCTGTAAACATGTTTATTCCTGCTGTAAACATGTTTAGTCCTGCTGTAAGCATGACTATTTCTGCTGTAAACATGCTTATTTCTGCTGTAAACATGTTTATTCCTGCTGTAAACATGATTATTTCTGCTGTAAACATGATTATTTCTGCTGTAAACATGTTCATTTCTGCTGTAAACATGTTTATTTCTGCTGTAAGCATGCTTATTTCTGCTGAAAACTTGTTTTTTCTGCTGTAAACATGTTTATTTCTGCTGTACATGTTTATTCCTGCTGTAAACGTGTTTTTTTCTGCTGTAAACATCTTTATTTCTGCTGTAAACATGATTATTTCTGCTGTAAACGTGTTTATTTCTGCTGTAAATGTGTTTATTCCTGCTGTAAACGTGTTTTTTTCTGCTGTAAACATGTTTATTCCTGCTGTAAACATGTTTATTTCTGCTGTAAGCATGACTATTTCTGCTGTAAACATGCTTATTTCTGCTGTAAACATGTTTATTTCTGCTGTAAACATGCTTATTTCTGCTGTAAACATGTTTATTCCTGCTGTAAACATGTTTAGTCCTGCTGTAAACATGATTGTTTCTGCTGTAAACATGATTATTTCTCCTGTAAACGTGTTTATTTTTGCTGTAAATGTGTTTATTTCTGCTGTAAACATGTTTATTTCTGCTGAAAACGTTTGTTCCTGCTGTAAATGTGTTTATTTCTGCTGTAAACATGTTTATTCCTGCTGTAAACATGATTATTTCTGCTGTAAACATGATTATTTCTGCTGTAAACATGTTCATTTCTGCTGTAAACATGTTTATTTCTGCTGAAAACGTGTTTGTTCCTGCTGTAAATGTGTTTATTTCTGCTGTAAACATGATTATTTCCGCTGTAAACATGTTTATTCCTGCTGTAAACGTGTTTATTTCTGCTGTAAACATGTCTATTTCTGCTGTAAACGTGTTTATTCCTGCTATAAACATGATTATTTCTGCTGTAAACATGTTTTATCCTTTGTAAACGTGTTTATTTCTGCTGTAAACATGTTTATTTCTGCTGTAAACATGTTTATTCCTGCTGTAAACATGTTTAGTCCTGCTGTAAGCATGACTATTTCTGCTGTAAACATGCTTATTTCTGCTGTAAACATGTTTATTCCTGCTGTAAACATGATTATTTCTGCTGTAAACATGTTCATTTCTGCTGTAAACATGTTTATTTCTGCTGTAAGCATGCTTATTTCTGCTGAAAACTTGTTTTTTCTGCTGTAAACATGTTTATTTCTGCTGTACATGTTTATTCCTGCTGTAAACGTGTTTTTTTCTGCTGTAAACATCTTTATTTCTGCTGTAAACATGATTATTTCTGCTGTAAACGTGTTTATTTCTGCTGTAAATGTGTTTATTCCTGCTGTAAACGTGTTTTTTTCTGCTGTAAACATGTTTATTCCTGCTGTAAACATGTTTATTTCTGCTGTAAGCATGACTATTTCTGCTGTAAACATGCTTATTTCTGCTGTAAACATGTTTATTTCTGCTGTAAACATGCTTATTTCTGCTGAAAACTTGTTTTTTTCTGATGTAAACATGTTTATTTCTGCTGTAAGCATGATTATTTCTGCTGTAAACATGCTTATTTCTGCTGTAAACATGTTTATTTCTGCTGTAAGCATGATTATTTCTGCTGTAAACATGCTTATTTCTGCTGTAAACATGATTATTTCTGCTGTAAACGTGTTTATTTCTGCTGTAAACGTGTTTATTCCTGCTGTAAACGTGTTTATTCCTGCTGTAAACATGTTTATTTCTGCTGTAAACATGTTTTTTTCTGCTGTAAACATGATTATTTCTGCTATAAACATGATTATTTCTGCTGTAAACATGTTTATTTCTATCTGGGGAAATAAAATGTTCCATATATAAATCAATATTGCAAAAGAGCAATAAAGCCACAGTTAGAGGGGGAAGAAACAATGATTACAGCCACTAAACTGCAGCCAAGTACAACATGTCAACAAGAAGAAATTGTGCATGTTGGACAGGGCGAGGTGCTGATACTTAGTGGGACACATGAAGTTGGTCTGTAGACATCTCTAGTCTCTCCATGTTGGGTTGCACCTGGCTCACTGACAAGCTGAGGATGTCATTGAGATGTGTCAGTCAGGCTCCCTCTGGACTAAGTCTGTACTAAGTAGCTTGTGTTCATGACACTGACAGTACTGTCTTTTCATCAGGCTCTGCAGGGTATTAATATAAACAGTAACTGAAACCAAGTCTATGGACTTTTCTGGTCTTATTGGAGACTTCTGGTGAGTAACGTATCGTCCGCTCTGTTAGCAGCAGTGGCGGCTGCATAAGCCCCTCCCCTGTCTAGAAGCATGGTCAGAGCAGGAAGTGATCCCCTCTGCTGCAGGACTGAAGTCACAACACAGATTGGTTATTCATGTCTGTGTCTATTATTTCATTCAGTTTTCCACTAAAATCAATTTAAATGAAAAAAGTTGCTTTTTGGGGAAAATATTATGTGATTAAAATGCGATTGTGGGTTAGGAGTTTTTCTCGATGACTCCCCCCGAATCAGTTCATGAACGGAAACAGTTTGAGTAGGTAACCATAGGCAATGCACGGGCCGCCGCTTGTCACTCTGGGCTCCATTTCTCTGTGTGGTTCAACCAAGAGCATGTTGTGGTTGTGTTGGACTTGCTTTTCTGTTTTTAAGAAGTATAATCTTGATTATTTTGGCCAGTATCAGGTGAGTTTTGATTTTTGTTTGAGTATTTCCTCTGTTTTAAGGTTCTTTTTCCATTACTTGACATTGATAAGTATTTTGGTCTCTTGGTTTACTCTCTAGTTTGTTCTTTAATATTGGTTGTCTTTTACCTTTGTTTTAGGACACATCATCAGTAGTGGACCTCAGGATCACAGAGTGTTTCAGGCATTATCCGTTAACGGGACACCCTCCCCCAAGGAAGGCCCTGCCGAGGTCGATCAAGCCCGGGAGTGTGTCCCATCGCCAGTTGGGGTTACAGTCATTTTAAACTTACATATTTGTATCTGTTTCTTTGTTTGATAAAGGATGAATACTTAGGGTTAGGCAAAGGTTACTTGCTTCGGTCGGTATTGGGAGCAAATTGGTTAGGTTTAGAATAGAATAACTGGGTAAGGTAGTAATTTCTAAAAGGTTAGCTATTATGGTTGAATCGGTTAAGTTTAGGAAATAATTACTGGGCAAGGTAGCAAGGCTAGGTATCAGAGACAAGTTTGTTAATCCAGTCGGTTAAGTTTAGGAAATAGTTACTGGGCAAGGTAGTAAGGCTAGGTATCAGGGAAGAGTTTGCTAAGCCAGTCGGTTAAGTTTAGGAAATAGTTACTGGGCAAGGTAGTAAGGCTAGGTATCAGGGAAGAGTTTGCTAAGCCAGTCAGTTAAGTTTAGGAAATAATTACTGGGCAAGGTAGTAAGTTCTAAAGGGTCCGGTATTAGGGTTAGGGTTGGGATTAGCTTGTAATTGTTTAGATTAGTTTTTTGTTTTTGTTTTTTTCTCTCTATCAAGTCCCATGAAAACATTTATTTTATAGAAAATAAAACTTTTTTTTGTTTTGGTGTTCCTGCTCCGGAAGAAAAGAGGTTCGGACTTTCAGAAAACTGGACGACCTTGTCGCAGCGGGACAGACCTGGACCCTGAGGGACATTTTCCTGGTACTAAGGAGAGGGATCAAATTCCCAGAAGCTTTTAGGTTCGGCTGCTCAGCCAACATTCCTCCACATTTCAAGGTTTCCTGGAAGTTAATTCCGAGTACAACATATGACTTCCTGTCTCACCTTGGCTAACCGGGCTCGCTTAATGAGGTCGTTGAGTTTACGCAGAGCGGCGTTCCGAGGAAGACTCTGGATGTCTCGGAACAGGTCCTGGGACTCGGCCTCAAACAGGCGCCTGAAAGAGGAAGCCAAACATCAATGGTTCTGACCCGTTTCAGGTGTTCAGTCAGTGGTTCTGACGCGTTTCAGGTGTTCAGTCAGTGGTTCTGACCCGTTTCAGCTGTTCAGTCAGTGGTTCTGACACGTTTCAGGGGTTCAGTCAGCCGTTCTGACCCGTTTCAGCTGTTCAGTCAGCGGTTCTGACCCGTTTCAGGTGTTCAGTCAGCGGTTCTGACCCGTTTCAGGTGTTCAATCAGTGGTTCTGACCCGTTTCAGGTGTTCAGTCAGTGGTTCTGATGTGTTTCAGCTGTTCAGTCAGTGGTTCTGACACGTTTCAGGTGTTCAGTCAGCGGTTCTGACACGTTTCAGGTGTTCAGTCAGCGGTTCTGACCCGTTTCAGGTGTTCAGTCAGCGGTTCTGACCCGTTTCAGGTGTTCAGTCTGTGGTTCTGACACGTTTCAGGTGTTCAGTCAGCCATTCTGACCCGTTTCAGGTGTTCAGTCAGTGATTCTGACCCGTTTCAGGTGTTCAACCAGTGGTTCTGACCAGTTTCAGGTTTTCAATCAGTGGTTCTGACCCGTTTCAGGTGTTCAGTCAGTGGTTCTGACCCGTTTCAGGTGTTCAGTCAGTGGTTCTGACCCGTTTCAGGTGTTCAACCAGTGGTTCTGACCCGTTTCAGGTGTTCAGTCAGTGGTTCTGACCCGTTTCAGGTGTTCAACCAGTGGTTCTGACCCATTTCAGGTGTTCAACCAGTGGTTCTGACCTGTTCTCCGTGTTCTGCAGCGGTTTTGCCCAGAAGGAGCCCAGATAAACTCTGACCACCTCTGGAGTGTTGATCACCTTCCCCAGTGACCACATCAGGGCACCGTAAACCCGCATCAGCTGCTGTGTATCCACCTGAGGAGGAAGAGGAGGAGGAAGAGGAGCAGGAAGTAACACACATGCAGGTGAGCAGAGGTGATGGACCGTCCCGTCTGTCCTACCTGGTCGGCCTTGTTCAGGACAACTCGGATCTTGTCGTCTTGTCCCTTGAAGGCTTTGATGGCCTCTGAGAACTCGTCGGAGATGTCCAGTTTGTGGGCGTCAAACAGGAGGATGATCCGGTCAACCCGCTCTCCGAACCAGCGCAGGACTTCTGCAAAGTCATAACCTGAGGACGGACGGACACGACAGACGGTCACTTTCATCCAGGTGAAAAGCTTAAAATCTGCTGACGGTGGAGGTTCGGCAGATCGACACCTTGGGCCACTTTTTCTATTACAGACAGTCATGTCTCAGGTGGAGACCTTCTGCTGTCCAATCAGAAAAGAGAAGCCGTGTTGACGTCTCAGGAGAGCAGAATCCTCAGATTTTCTTACCAGAGCTCAAATTAAAGCCACCAACATGAAAAAATGACGAAATACTCAGTTTGTGGTCAACCACTTTGGTGGGGACATGGAATATGCACCAGCACGCAGGGGGTGGGACCTTAGTTTGATGGACACACGATGCAGCCAATCACATGCAAGATAGATAGATTGAGGTCCCGGTAATTAAAAGGACGGAGGCGACAGGACAGCGTGGTGGTGCTACACTGACAGTTTACATGCATGACAGGAAAAATGGCAGAAATGATGAAAAAATTCAGCATGTGGATGATTTTACAGACGGAAAAGCTAAAAACGGAATATGTACAATGAAAATATCTCTCGCTCCATCTAAAGTTCTGACTTTTGTCTTTTTTGTTTGTTCTGTTGTTGTATTCAGATGCTCATTTAAAGGTTTGATTTTAAGCATAAAAATAAGAATTCTATTAAAAAACCTCCATAAATGACTGTGTATCAGCATGTACACAGTACGTACCAGTATGTGTTCTCTCAGAGCTCCCAGCAGTTACTGGCTATAATGCCATCGGCACGCTGAACGTAAACATGTCATCATCCGTTTGATGTATCTGCTGCACCAGTGCTTAAAGAATACGAGAACTTTGCTGATCCTGGTGTAAAAATGTGTTTGTCTGGATGAGGATTATTGGAGCGCCGCTGGAGGACACGCTGCCAATCTCCTGCTGTTAAAACGCTCATGGCAGCCTGGGTGTGGCTCCTCTGTAACGTGTAACGCTGAGCTCAGATCTGAGACTCAGTGGACAAAAGAACGAAGGAAAACGCTGTAATGGGTTCAGCTCCTGCCCGTTCTGACTTCCAGACGGAAACACGCCTCTGCAGGAAGGAAAATAAGATAAAGTGCTGCTGTTATCAGAATAACTCGTGAAACAATGTTGAATATTTGCATGCTGGAAGGACTGGGAGTTGCAGCTGGTTTAACTCAGGTTTATCTCTTCAGTTCAGAGCTGAACGGCTTGAAAACATGTTCATACATCAGGTTCCGGCTGTTGTCATGGTAACGGCCCATCAGTCACTGCTGTTCCCGCATCGACAGAAGTTAGAAACCGGTCTGTTGTAAAAACTCCACCTTCCAAACACCAGCAGGTCTACCTGAAACCTGCAAAACCCCCACGCAGAACTGCCCTGATCAGTTCTCTCTACTGAATCTGGAACAAGGCATCAGTCCTCCCTTAACCAGTGGCGTAGTCCAGGGTATACAAGGGTATACGGAGTATACTTCTATTCATCAGCACTGAGTATACCCGCTTCTAAAGCATCTGTCATGCTGCTTTTACAATTACAAACATTCCCATGAATGTACGTCTACCAGCAGCTCAGCTAACGATACCAAATCCACAACGGTGCAGTTAGCCAGCTGCATTAATTTTAGCCTGAAAATAGACATATAAGATGTTCATATGTCTAGCAGCCAAACACCCGCTGCCACTCTTTTTTTTTTTTTAGAGTATACCCACTTCTTGAGGGACCACTACGCCACTGCTTATAACCCATTTCAACTGACGTGATTGGCTCGGTGCTGTCCTGCCAACGTGATTGGCTGTCTTCCATTGTCACACCAGGTGCATACAAACAATTGCACAAAAACTAAATATCACAATAAAAAATGCTAATGGAAACAACCATATTTTGAAAAAAGTCTCTAAAATCCCTAAAAAGTTTTAGGCTCTCATGAGGAAGTTTTTTAGTTGTTTAGATACAGAAATATATCACAAAAGTGTCATGCAAATACTGTGCTCCCGGACGTGGTGTGGGGGGTCGTGACCAGTTCAGTTCTGGTAAAGATGGCGCGGTGTGGAACAAACAACAGCAAATTTCAGTTTTAGAAAAAAACAATGAGGGAGAAAAGCTTCAAAAAGTCATAGCAAATTCTCCGCAGCCAGTAGAAAACCCCAAAATAACGCTACGTGGGCGTGGCTACCTCGCATAAGCGTAATTCTTCAATGGAAACACTCGCAAATCGCAACTGTTGTACGTCAAAGCTAACAAATATCGCTTTTATTTTGTGATTAAATGTAATGGAAAGGCAGCTGTTTGCGAGCCATCTTATCTAATCTGACGGGATTCTCAAATGAGGTATGATGATGATGATGGTGAAAGGATGATGATGTTTGATGTGTCAGCAATGTTTTTATGCAACTGTATATTTATTGTGCTGCGTGTTTTAATGTCAGCTCCAAGCTGCAAACCAACTCTACCTCCAGGTATAAATAAGTTTACCTGACCTGACTCACTGAAAGAGGAAGCACTAGCTAGCCCCATACAGCTAACGGTAGTTGTGTCTTCAGACAGAAATTCAGGAGCAGACAGAAGAAAGCAAGACATCAGAAGATATTTTAGAGAATCGGTGCAAAAGTCAAAGACACAAAGAAACTACTCTCATTTAGTCATTAATAATGGTGATTAATAACAGCGACTCTTCAGAAATATTTTTCTGTAAACATGAACTCCTGCTAGTTTCCATGGAGATGAAGCTCCCAATAGTTTCCATGGAGATGAAGCTCCCGCCAGTTTCCATGGAGATGAAGTGTTTTATAGTGAAGTATTTTCTCTTCCCATCATAAACTATGTTGGGCTTCGTGCCTTTTTGGACCCTCATGGGTTTGTAAGGTGAACGTGGGGTCTATCCCTGGATTCCTCTGACTCTGAACACTGACAGAGGTGTCCATCATCGTCATCATCAGCTGATGGCTGCCTTTATCTAAAAGTGACTAGTTTGATGCAGTTAGAATGAAGATGGTCACATAGTCAGTACTTGTTCTGTCTTCAGCGCATTACATTACAGAAGTGATGTGATGATGTTTAGATTTTCTTTCTGCTCTAAAGCAGAACAAATAATCATTGATCTAACTACAATATGAGCCTCTGTGGGTCAATTTACTGATGTTAAAATCAAAGCTAACACCCTGCATAAAAGAGGCTTCAGACTAGTCACCAAGCAGACTTTAACTCCAGCTGCATCGGACCTTCTTCATTCTCCGTTTGACTTCCAGTAATTATATTCCCATTTTACTGAGAACGGTTGAAAAATGTTTATCACCAAAGAAGCTGAGGAGAAGTCACATGTGTGAAATGAAATGTTTGGGATGAAGCAGAAAAGCTGAGTTGTGTCTGCTGAACCCAGAAGAACTAAAAGATGCCATTTAGATTTTTATCTATCTTGTTTTGTCAGCATTTAATAACAAAACAAATGTTTTGTTAACTAAACAAATATCCTGTTAACAAAACATTTTAGTTAACAGCATATTTGACAGCAGAGATGAATCAAGAAAGAGGCCTCCTCATACCTCTGCCAGTCCCAAACAGCCCCACATTATAAAATTATTCAAAAACAGAAACTAGAAAACTCTTTAAACACGCAGCCTCGTTCAGATCAGACTGTCCAGTTTCCATTTCCTGCATAAAACCCTGTCAGAAACTGTCCTGATGACCGATGATGAGAGACCGTGAAGCAGCATGCAGTTATCTGGACATGAACTGGGTGTTATGGTTGCTGACATTCAGACCAGGTTGTTACTGCAGTCGATTCTTCTCCAGAGGTTAGCTGGACTTTTTCCAGCCTGCAATCAAACATTCATGAGTAAATGAGGGCGTTGCCACTGACAACAGGGACAGACTCCCTCCCTGTCCCTTTGCGCTTCAAATTACACCGGTGGCTGTAGGTGTTGGCTCACGGCTGTCCCAGGAGACGTAACGCTGAGCTGTAAATACAACCACCGACAAGGACGTTTCCTGCACCCATGAGACAACCTGAGAGGACATGAAGCTGCTGTGATAAGAGCTGCAGATGGGTCATCTGGTTCTGTAACAGGCTGACTGATTACCTCTTATTTTCCATTTCCGTTACAAAGGGAAATGCCTTCAGCCGAACAATACTACTTCCCCGGTAGGGCTCCAACATGCTGTTTGCCCTTCTGAGGAGTTTAACCTTGAGACAAAATAGTGAGGAATTCTTTAGCAAGCTGCACCACCCTGAAAGTTCGTTCCACACACTGAACCCTCCCACTCAGACAAACTCCAGTAACGCTGAAGGCACAACTCTGCCAGCTGAATTGTTGTTGGAGGAATACTGCTTTATAGTAAAAGTTATACTGTTGGAAAATCTGTTTATTTGCTTTTTAACACTTGAAACTCCACCAGTGTTAAAACCCGGATTGTCCTCAGCGTCTCAGGAACGTAGCAACTCTGGGATGGTCATGTGACCCTCCAGCTGGTCTACAGAGGTTTTCTAGCGTTTCTATCCATCCAGGAGGTTTACAATCCAGACAACATGTAGTGTTTATTCAGAGACTCCAAATCAGCGGTTCTCAACCTTTTTGCAACACAGTACCCCTTGTAAAATATTCCCTAAACACTGCAAAGTATTTTTGGTTGAGAAAACACATGAAATACAGCATTTTGTCAGTTGTGTTTGGTTTATTTAACTTTAACTGTGCAAAACAATGGAAACACCTCTACTACGCTTCAAGCAGGACCGCGTTGTTTGCGTTGTCAAGGCGACAGTGACTGACGGATATGATTTAGCTCGTTATAGGCGGGGTTCAATTCACGTTGGAATGTGGGATTTTGGGAGGAATGAAATGGTGTAAATCTAAATGTAAATTCAGTTTATGAATGGACACATTTATTTAAATATATTAAATACTTATATATTATATTTATATTATTTTATTTAAGGATGTTTTAAAGAAAACATAAAAAGATATGCGTTTTTAAAAAATTTCAAGTACCCTCTGGAATGCCTTGAAGTACCCCCAGGGGTACCCGTACCCGCATTTAAAAAACGGTGCTCTAGATGTAAATCCAGTATGATCTATTACACCACCATTATTTATTACATCTTCATGAGCAGAAAGTTCTGTGTGGAAAAGCAGAAAAATAATGATCCTCTATGGCTGGAATAAAGCCAAGAAGACGGTTGGGATGCAGCTGAGGTGGAGGTGCTTTAGTGAGGATAGCAGGTAGATAGTAGCAGGAAGACGTATGGAAACATGGAAACAGTGTGTGTGTGTGTGTTTCAGACGTGAGAGAATGATGCGCAGATGAGAAAAGGCTTGGTCACTGCTGATCTATGTGTGTTATTTCTACAAACTTCTGGTTTCTCTTTATGCTGCTTTATCTGTTCATACATTCATTTTACATCATTTTAGCCTCAGAATCTGAAAACATCATGTCTGCATGGAAACGTCACGTCTGCATGGAAACATCACGTCTGCGTGGAAACAGCAAGTCTGCGTGAAAACAGCACGTCTGCGTGAAAACAGCACGTCTGCATGGAAATGTCACGTCTGCATGGAAACATCACGTCTGCGTGGAAACAGCACGTCTGCGTGGAAACAGCACGTCTGCGTGAAAACAGCACGTCTGCGTGAAAACAGCACGTCTGTATGGAAATGTCACGTCTGCATGGAAATGTCACGTCTGCGTGGAAACGTCACGTCTGCGTGGAAACAGCACATCTGCGTGGAAACATCACGTCTGCGTGGAAACAGCACGTCTGCGTGGAAACAGCACGTCTGCATGGAAACGGCACGTCTGCATGGAAACGTCACGTCTGCATGGAAACGTCACGTCTGCTTGGAAACGTCACGTCTGCTTGGAAACGTCACGTCTGCAAACAGGAAAGACAACAGTTTCATCAAGTGATCAAATTGCCAATAAAAACATTAAAATTCTGAAAGTATGTTTGGAAATACGCCTAAAGGTTTTTTTCATTTTAATATTCCTCCAAGAAGTAGGGATGCTTTTGTAGCCACTGGGCTAGCTGCCGGTCTGATGTTACAAACACAAAGACATGTTTCAAAGAAGGAAAAGACATTAGCTGAAGACTTCTAGATGTAAAATAGAGAAGGAGTTATGAGCTGTCTGTGGTTGTAGCTAACTCCTACCTCATCTACTTTGATCTTCTGAGGTTTAGCACGTCCTGCTAGGCTAAGTGCTAACAGTAGCGCACTGTTGAAGACAGTTAAGCGAGGGGGTTTGGGTCTGCAACACTGAGCCTGACGGATCTGCAGGTGACAGCTGGTGGATTCTGCTGATACTGCAGTTTGCAGTATGTTGTGTTGAACTCAACCAGGAATGACGTCTCCTGCTCTGCTAGGATTGCTAGTGCAGTCAGTTAGTACCTGTTGAGGTCATCTGCAGCTGGTGCTTCCAGGTGTGTGTCACGGTGTTGTCACAGAATGGGGAATGTAAACCGTTTAAGAGCTCAGAAAAGTTTGATGTTCCCCATTTTACAGCTGGGTTCATAAGTTCTCAAAAAGTTCTTTCCTCAACGTGGTAAAAGAAAAGGTAAATCAAATTTAGCTAAATAATAATCTAAATATTGATCCATTGATCTACAAAGATCAATGGATGCAGGCTAAAGAAGGAAAATAATGGAATAGCTTATGCAAAGACTATATAAAGGTGAAAAAAAAAAAGGAAAAAACTGACTGTATTCAAAGCAGAACAGTAACAGAAATCCCAGCAGACTGATCAGGAGGATGCGTGTTTCCCACTTCTGTGTTGATGGTTCTTTACTTTATGGTGTGCTTTAGTTTAAGTTCAAACAGACTTTTGTACCTACAAAAGTAAAAAAAAAAAAAAAAAAAAAAAAAACAGAACCAAACTTTGCACCAAAATCTAAATGCCATAAACTTTCATTAAATCTTTGTGGGTCGTTTTTGTGCAAATTTGCAACGAAACAGACCAACTGAACCACACAGAGGCTGCATGTTGAGAATCTACAACAGATTCCGACAGAGGTAAAGAAGCAGTAGGAAGTAAGAGCCATGAACCCTGCAGTGAGACTCCACCCTGTGACGACAGTAACAGAAGATCAGTATTCTGGAGCAGAGCCTGGTGGGCAAACAGCGGCCCCACCCTGCATACGAGCTGCAGCCAGAAGCTAAACATGCAGCTGGGACCACCGTACACACTGTGCTCAGCCCCTGTGTACAAAACATTAGCATGTACTTACAACAGCCAGACTGTTCACTCTCTCTGTAATATGGCAGTTTGTTCCTGATCTTCCTCCATCTGTAGGCACTACCAGCTCAGCAGCTGAGTCCCACAGTTTGATCATTTACAGCAGGGATCCCCAACCCTGGTCCTCGAGGACCGGTGTCCTGCAAGTTTTCCAAGTGTTCCTGCTGAAACTCAGACTCAGACAAGCTCTGCACATGTCTGCTAAATACATGTTGATTTGAATCAGGTGTGGTGCAGCAGGGACATTCGGAAAACGTGCAGGACACCGGTCCTCGAGGACCTGGATTGGGGACCCCTGATTTACAGTATTTAATACCTAAATGTGTAAAGAGGTAGTGATGTGTAACAAGCAGCTGTAGAACATACATGTTCAGCATGCCAAGTCAAAACAAGCTGCCAAATGTGCCTGAATCATCGGAGACATTCCTCAGCAGCAGCGATGACCTCACTGAACCGTCAGCATCTGCATGGCCATGCCGCCTCAGCCTGCATTTCTGTTCAGCAACGTCCTCAGGAGGAATTTTCCCTCAGCTGAGCAGATCTAAACACTTCCAGATGGAAGGAGGGGCTGTACTTCCTGTGGTCCTCTGTCCGTCCCTCTAATCCTCCCTCCATCCATCCATCCCTTCCTCCACCCGTCCAGCTGAGGCGTTTCACTGATGCCGTCATTTTTCCCAGCTGATTTATGCAGCGGCAACAAGGACAGAGTTCAGCAGGATTCCTGAACATTTCATGAAGTCTTCACAGCCCAGAAGGAACAGCTTTCAGAACTTTCCTGAAAGGATATAAAGTTCAGAGAAAAACACTGAAAACCAAAACATACTGGACTGGAAGCTGGGAAACCAGTCACTGGGTTTCTGCACTCCACTTTACCAGTTCTGTCTGCTATCACCACAGACATCTAACCAGCCAATCACACAGCAGCATGTAGTCACGGTGGAGACAACTGGCTGAAGGTCAAAATGAGCTTCAGAGTGAGGAAGAATTAAGATTTAGTTTGCCGCTCTGAGTGTTTTCTGATATTTTAACACACACAACCATCTGTAGGGTTTCCAGAGAAAGTCTGATGAAGAGAAAACATCCAGCGAGCTGCAGATGTTTGGACCAGGATGCAGCAGAAGAAACGTTGCCGGTCTGATGAGTCTCCAGTTCAGCTCCACATTCACATGGTAGGATCAGAATCTGCTGGAAACATCATGACAACATGGATCCATCCTGCCGTCAGGATCAACGCTTCAGGCTGCTGCTGGTGGAATGGTGGGGGGAGGTTTAACCAGCACAGCCTATCTGAATACTGCTGGTGACTAAGGCTGCAAAAATTAGTTGACAAAGTCGACAATGAAAATTTATTGACATGAAATTTCCTTGTCGACGCGTTGCGTTATAAACGCTGTAACGCTTTGTTAATAACCCGCTGCTCTAAACACCAAGCAAATGGTTAGCAAGCAAAGCACCACAGAAAGTGCTGGGGGCAGTATCGTCATTTTCTGCAGCGTCTTTGTTTAAACAACAAAGAGGAAACTGAGGGCGAAGGAACCTATTTCCAACATTGGGGATATTTCACGCTAAACAAAGCGTCAAACAGGTGAAATGTGTCGTCTGCCACGCTTTTCAAAAGGATTCTGGAAAGAAATTTAGGTACCTACAACATTTAACTATCTGTTTTACTGTTCGCAACTTTTAACTGAAACATTATTTCACATGACAAGAAAACAACCTGTGAAAACACGGGACTTTGCAGGAGGCAAATGATGCAAGTCCAGGCACATATCTCTGAAATTGTTCCACAACTTTCAGATAGTTTGTCTCAGATTGGTGACACTGTCCATCTGTGCTCCTTTTATATCCAGTCATGTTCTGTTCCCAATTAAACTGGTCATGTTACCGACCTGTTCCCAGTTAAACTGGTCATATTACTGTCCTGTTCCCAGTTAAACTGGTCATATTACCATCCTGTTCCCAGTTAAACTGGTCATGTTACCGACCTGTTCCCAGTTAAACTGGTGATAGTACCGTCCTGTTCCCAGTTAAACTGGTGATATTACTGTCCTGTTCCCAGTTAAACCAGTAGCTGCTCCTCCAGTTGTTTCTGACTTGTACCAGTTACTTTCCAGCCTTGTGTTTCTGCTGTTCCAGCGGTTTACAGTCGTGTTTCTGCTCAGATGATAAAATGTCTCAGTTTCACCATCTGACATGATGTCTATGTTCTACTGGGAGGAAAAGATGTTGATGAGGTTTGGTAATCACTAGTTTTCTCTGCATGTTCCCAGCGTCCAGAACTCGGGTTGTATTAACTGAGTGGACCGGCTTGTAACAGCAGATTCAACTTGATTGTGAAACATCTCAGCCGCTTCCTGCATCAACATCTCTGGTTTCACATCTGCATTTATAAGCTCTGCGGTTGCAATTCAGCAGTTCTGACTCACCAGAGGAAACAGATGAGGAAACAAAGCAGAAAATGCCTAAAAAGAGGGATGAAGACTTTCACATCAACATGTTACCGTTACCATGGCAACAGTGAGTAAAGTTAAAGCCGGAGATAAAACTGTTTGTCCTTAGTGAGGTGTTTCAGGTTACTTCTTCCAATCTGAAGATCAAATCTGTCTGCACAATGGTCTAACCAGGTCTTATAATCACACATTCAACCAACAGGTCGTGTTTATCTTGTTTACAGTGAAATAACTGGCAAGATCAGATTCATTCATAATGGGGCAGAAGACTAGTGTCAGATTCTGTTCAACAGGGTGTTGAGCAAAGTTTTTACCACAAATTGATACAAAAGGTCTCAGGAACTATATGAATCACATACGATGCACACAGTATTAAATGGTTAAATTATCTCACTGAGATTAGTTTTTTATCTTTCATGCCTACTTTTAGATGTAAAATATGTTCCACACACACTGCAAAGTTTCAGACGACAATTCAGAGAAACAATCTGCTAGCATACCGACTGATTACACTTGGTTATTTCCTGAAATAAGAAACATTCGGACCCAAGACAAGAAAAACGACAAGTGAAAGACTCATTTGAAGTCCTTTGTTGAAATCCTTCCAGCCACTGGAATGTGGAGTGAATAAATGGATTCAGAGCACTTCAGATGCCTTGAACCCGATAAATGTATTACTGTTGTTTTCATTTAGTGTAAATGCTTTCTCTACTAGCATTTTAATTTAGAAGAATCTGCTTGTTTAGTTTCTTTTCTCACATTTTCTTATTTAGGAAAGTTATCGAACCATCTGACATCTGACAGATTTCACTGGATTACAGTCGAAACTTTCTCATTTTAAGTGTTTCTGTTTTAATATTAACAACAGCTCTTGTGCTGGAATGTCTCTAAAAACCTTTCCCAACATGTTTAGCACATGTTTTAAATATCACCCACTTAAGTAGTTTTTTATGTTTGCTTTTATTGTCACCAAAGTTTATTTATTTCTATTTCTTATGTTTACTTTTACCTTATTGTTCTTAGCTGTTATTTATTGGTTCTAATTTTGTTGATCTTTTTTAACTTTGTTGATTCCAGTGTTTTCCTCATGGAGATCCTCCGCCTTGGGGGTTATACCGACTGGGTCTGTGGCCTTTTCGCTGTGCTGCTCTGAGTCGTGGCCGTTCCCGTGGTGACGCCTTCTACCATCAGGGGTGGGCTGGCCCCTGTTGTGAAAAGATCCCAAGGATATGGTTTCCTCGCGGTGTGCCAAGACAGATGTTCATTTCTTTCTTTATTTGCTTTTGGTTAAAGCAGTGCTTCTCAACGAGCCCCCCAGGGGGCATTCAGAGACTGTCAGGGGCTGCTGGGAGCAATATTTCAAAAGGGGGGCGTTGGAAATCAATTGTTCACTTTAAAGATTAGTCCATATAAGTCAGTGGTCGGTAACTGGACAATATCTGTCACAAGATTATATTGCTAAAAACTTATTGCTGGAGTTCTGTGTCAATGCGCAGAGTTAACAGAACAGCGTAGTCAAGCTAGAGAGGAGAAAAGGACGCACAGCACGTCAGTTGCGTCAACAGTAGAGGAAGTTAGCTTTGAGCAACTGCCTGTTTATTTAGCGGTGCATGTTTTGTTATGGGCGTAAAAACCACGTAGTTTTTCTCATTCCTGCGTTTGCTTCACCGCTGCTAGATGAAGTGAAGGGAATTTACCCGAAGTTAGCTGAAGCTAGATGCTGCTAGATGAAGTGAAGAGAATTTACCCGAAGCTAGCTGCAGCTAGATGCTGCTAGATGAAGTAAAGGGAGGTTACCCGGAGCTAACTGCAATTAGCTGCTGCTAGGTGACGTGAAGGGAGGTTACCCGAAGCTAGCTGCAGGTTGATGAAGTGAAGGGAATTTACCTGAAGGTAGCTGCAGCTAGATGCTGCTAGATGAAGTAAAGGGAGGTTACCCGGAGCTAGCTGCAATTAGCTCCTGCTAGGTGAGGTGAAGGGAGGTTACCCGAAGCTAGCTGCATCTGGATGAAGTGAAGGGAATTTACCTGAAGGTAGCTGCAGCTAGATGCTGCTAGATGAAGTAAAGGGAGGTTACCCGGAGCTAACTGAAATTAGCTGCTGCTAGGTGACGTGAAGGGAGGTTACCCAAAGCTAGCTGCAGCTAGATGCTGCGAGATGAAGTGAAGGGAGTTTTCCCGAAGTTAGCTGCAGCTAGATGCTGCTAGATGAAATGAATGGAGTTTACCCGAAGCTATCTGCAGCTAGATGCTGCTAGATAAAGTGAATGGAGTTTACCCGAAGCTATCTGCAGCTAGATGCTGCTAGATAAAGTGAATGGAGTTTACCCGAATCTAGCTGCAGCTAGATGCTGCTAGGTGAAACTTTAACAGCCGTTTCTGCCAGCGTTTTCACAGATAGAGGAGGCAACAGAGCAAAGCAACACGCTGTTAATAAACCATTAAAGAAATGTTGACGGTGAAAATGAAGACGAGGAAAATAACTGTTGTGTTTAAGTTGAATGCTCACGTAGGTGTTTAGTTCACCTGGAAAGCAGCTGGGTGTAATGTTCAATTCCTACATCTCCCTGACCCACTTTCTCATCTACTGTTGATCAATAAAGGACAGTAGAGCCTACACCATGTTAAAAATACAATACACACAGTGTACAAATAACGTACTACAGTTTCCATTTGAATATAATTTATAAATAAATGTAATTACAATAAAATAAATAGGATTTCTTAGGAACAAACAAATTTTATCTATGAAGAGGCCATTTTGGCCTATCAGTTGGTCAGAAAGATTTTGGCCCCACGTCTAGTTGCCCATCCCAGATATATCTAACAATTAATGCTGTGATTAGCAAGGTGCTAAGAGTGCAATTAATTTACTTTCCGCATTCCACTCATTCAGGTTTCATAAAGGCTGCATCCACTGTTTAAATTACTTCAGACGTATTTCCTGTTGTGTTTCTTGTGCAACTGCAGAGTCTCTTTTTGAGAGTTTGAAACCTACATCTGGGCTGATTCACCCCAACATACTACTCTGCAAACTCTCCCTCCTCACATATCAATGGCTGTATTGATTAAAAAAAAAAAAAAAAAAAAAAGAAAAAATCATTAGATTTTTTTTTTGTCTTTTAGGCATATTCAAAGCTCATGCATACACCTGCTAATACATTTAGCATTATATTCACTTCTGTGAACGGAGCACCGTGTGCATGTAATGTCTTCTAAGCATGTGGGTCACTTCTGGGGTGCAGACTGGAGTCTGATGAGGGTTGCATTTAAATTATGTAAACAAAACCAATAAATAGATAATATATGTAAAACACTTTGCGCTGTTTCGGGTATTAAAGGTGCTGCAACAATAAAATGTGATTAGATTTAATATGAACACAGGAGGTCATAGCTGCAGATGGTCCTGGATGGTTTACTGACCAACACGCAGAAAATACCTCTGCTGATTCGTTGTTTCTCTCCAGACAGGATACCAGGAGTGTCGATGATGCTGATGCTCTGGAGAACCTGATTGGGCATCTGGGAACAGATAAACCTGAACACACAGAGCAAAGAGTTCAAATCAAGCCCTTCCTTTTAACGTCCGACAGTTACACACAGACAGGAAAAGTTATTTTCTGAGTGATGTTGGAAGCTGAGTGAAAATCTGAGAATCAGAAGGCTGGAAGTGTGTAGAATACACATAATAGGAAACAAAAGGTACATTACACAGCCAAGACACAGTAAAATACAAAATAGTCTAAAAATGCATCAATGACAATAGAAATATCATCCTTTACATTTTTCCAGGTAAAGTAAAACACAACATGATTAAATTACTGCCGATATGTCTGGTTTTTGTTCTGTTAACATATTTTAGTTGTGTTGGAAGTTCATTTTTTTATTCTGATAATGTGTTAAATGAGAGGACAAACATTGTTAGGTTTTCCTTTTGGATGTGATATGTTGATTTTCTGCTCTTTTGTTCAGATTTAATTAATTTAATCAATGTTTGAAGTAGTGCAGGAACCGTGTTGTTGGTTATCTTGAGGAGTAAATGTATATTAGCTTGTTATATGTAAAGTTTAGCATCCTGAGTTTGGAGAGTATTGGACATTGATGATATGGTCTTGTTTCCTTGTCCAGAACAAGGTTTCATATAACTGGTGCCAGAATTTGGTCAGCATTGACGGCAGTAAGGACATATTCACGTCTGCCTTTCTGATCCGAATCAGAGTCCGTTTGCTTGGAAAGTCGCTTTGTTTGGGAAAATGTGAAAGCGCCAAACGAAATCTAATTGGGACCAAAGACGTGGACTTGGTCCGCCTACAAACCCAGGTCTCGGCCTGTTTCACGCGGACCAAATACAGGAAGCGGATTACAAAAAAAGTCTTTTGGACATTAGTTTAAAGCATCAACATCAGCATGCTCAGCTACCAGCATACATGTTTAAGCCTGTTAGCTAGTTAGCTCTATGTGATGTTGTGATTCATCTGTAATCTTCGTAGATTAACATTTCTGATGGAAATGTGCTTCTTTCAGTTTTACTCTGTTGAACAATGTGGTGATTAAGTTCCTGAAGAGAAACAACCTTTATGTTCTTTACCGGTAGTGTTAGCTATCAAGCTAGCTGCTTTGGATAATAGTGAGTGGTAGACCAGACGTGTTTGGTCAGAATGAACAACAATGGTGATCTGGACACCCCGTAGTCACTGAGTGAACCGCATACTCCTCTGGATACTGAAGTATTCTACATACTGATGTGAGTCCATCTGTCCGACTGCTAAAGCTTGTCTGGAACGGATTCATGCAGCAGGACAAGACCACAGTGCTGGAAAGAAGAGAAGAATTCCTCCAATCATCAGAGAAACTGATAACGTCATCTAAAAAAGCATCGCTACTGTTTGTGAACTGATGATTATTTTTTGTTTACTGATCATTTGAGCAGATATATCTCAGGCTGTGTTGATGTATCTCGACTCTTCCCAGGAAGATAAACTGAGCCAGCAGACAATAAGTGGCCTCACTGTGCCGGACTCCAAGATTGGCAGCAGGGAAAAAACAAATCCATGGAGCTGACACGTGGTGACGCATACACACTTCCCCCTGGAAACAATAAGTTATTGTGGAGTGTTTCTTTGCTTCATTGGGACAAGATGGAATTCCTGGTGTAAGGAGCTTCAGGTACATGGAGGGTCGCCTGTTCTTCCACTTCCTGACTGCCCAGGGGAAATGAGTTTGGACTTCGGCAAGTTTGGAACTAAATTTAACCTGATGTGTCTGAATCTGTCAGTGTGTGTCAGTGTACATCAGTGGAGGGTGTCGAGGGTCACTTCCCACTTTGGAGAAGCTTTGAGGAAAGCAGCGACAGTGGGAGGTGCCAGGATTTCTAAATTTGCTCACACTAAATTTGCCCCAAAAGGAAGGTAAAGGTCAGCGTTCAGGCCAGCAAAACAACACACAAGTGTGTTTTTAATTTCTATTTGTCAAATACTGACCGTCCATGTCTGAGTCCTGCAATGTGCCGATAGGTTTGTTTTTCTAAAACAGACAACTTTCCTTCATCAGAACCTGGACAGTCTGGATACCTCAGCAGTTTCGGGCTCACAGAGGATTCCCCAGAACATCCTTTTAAGCTGAGCCGCGGTTGGAGCAGAAGAAGAAAACTGTTTCCTCCACCTGTCAGTTAAACATGGAGACCAAACTATGGCTGTTTTGGGTTTTTATTGTGTCTTATGCAAGTAAACTGCAGAAATACACTGCAACAATGGACGCAGTATGAACACCAGATGAGGCAGAGGACCCTTACCACCATTGCTATGGATTTACCCACAATGCAATGCTACTCCAAATGCAGGAATGGACTTTTTTGTGGTCCGCTTCCAGTATTTGTTTTACTTAAGATGGGCCAAGACCTACATTTGTAGGCGGACTGAGTCCACTTCTTTGGTCCAAATCCAAATTTGTTTTCACATTTTCCCAAACGAAGCGGACTTTCCGAGCAACTGGACTCGGACTTGAATCAAAAAGGCTGATGTGAACGCGTCCTTACCACTGGAAATAAGTTCAGCTCTCCCTGCTTTTCTCACAGTTCCTGGAAAGGACTGAAGTCTGATTATTAAAGGTTTATTCTTCACTTCATGTTGATGCTGCAGCATCACTCAGCTCTTCACGTCTGAGGATCATCTTTTTAGAACAATATGGAGAGGAATTTTTCCAGATTTAGACATGGGCTGTTGTAGATGAATGACTCCAGCTTCCTGTCAGTCCTTCTGGACCTGGTTTTTGGGTGTATGTATGAACATAAATGAAGAAATGTTGATATCAGACTGTAAATATTTGGAATCATTAGGAAGTTTTCATTTGGGGATAATGGATTTAGAGGCTCAGGTGTCAAGGAACATGAACCTACCGTCAGACCTTTGCAATCACTATACAAGCTCTAAACATCCTTCATATGTCACTGCAAGATCCCTACTGAGTTATTGAGCTCTGAGTCTAGTCTAGATCCTAGATGGTCCCTGCATGTCTGCTGGAATTAGTCTGCTGTCATCCTGCTAGTTCTGCAGAACAGCTTCTATTTTTAACTGAAATGAAACTTCCTGCCACACAACCTCTGAACAATCTGTTCCTTTTTTTTTTTTAAAGCTACTACACAGTGGAAAACAATGACAGGTGACAAAAAGAGGTACAGCTCCACAAACTGTTGTCAGTTTCCAATGAAAACATTTCTGAAAACCACTTTTCATTGTGGCCTGCCATGCACATGCAGATATAAATGAGCCTTTCGGCAAACGCTTGTACAATTAATCACATGGCAACATTTACTTCATAAATTCTACATGGTTCCTAAGAAGTTAAATAAAATGTTTCCCTCTAAAACAGAATTTCATTTTGGTTCAATCAAACTGCAGAATTTAAAGTTTTATTTGACTCAGAAACCGACGACACAGTGACACGTTATAACAAGGACCACAAAACCTGCTCAGTTTCTCAGTAACCAATGAGAAACTAAAGCAAAGTGAGTCTGGGACTAAAGGTCAATTTCCACTCCCTTACGTACGTGAAAGGGACGTCCATTTCCAACATGTTCATATGTCGCCGTCTTGTGTCTTTTACATTTTTGCGCTTCTTCTCTGGTTTGTTCCTTTCGCTGGTCATGTGTCAGATGTACAACTCAACATTTTCCCTAGTGGTTTCCGGTGGTATTGCTTCATTTTCTGGATCAGGTGATGAATAACGATGCAGGAGATGGATGAAACTGTCCATCTCTGTTTCCACCTCTGTGTCAGGCATAAATGGCCTTAATTGTTCATTAATGGTTACCTGAGCTTTGTATTCTAGTGAAATTTGACAAATCACTTAATGGACCATTAAGTGATTTGTGGAACGGACCATGCTAACAATTAGCCTTAGCATTATTACTCATTAGAAAGTCAGTCTAGGTAAACAGACATGCCTCATATGCAGGGCTGAAGTTTCCAGAGGTGACACGATAATTCCAGCTTTACCACGTTGTAAAGCATCTGGGTTGCCTTGACATTAGAAAGCACGAGGAGTTTGTTGCATTAAAGGAAAAGTGCAACAAACCATAGCAACATCCACTGGCATATGCTTTTAGAAAACACAAGGAATTTGTAAAAGCAAACCAGAAATCCACCGCAATAACAAGGTTTTAGAATTATTTATCCTGGAGGAGCCGACCCAGTCCATCCCGGAAAACCTTCATGGTTGGTCCAAAAGAAATTTTCTGAACTGATGAAGGTTATTTATCCAATAATTCAAAATGTTCTGTTTTTAATCATTTAAGTTTGTCATTTAAAAAGTGCTTTTTTTTTTAAATGAAAATTCTTCAAACTTTAAATATATTTTTTTTATTTTTCGTACCTGTTGAGGAAAGAGTTTCCGAACGCATTGAGTTTCCTGAAGGGTTTCTTGGGGTCCACCACCAGAGCGTTCCCAGGGACCACACCCTCATTTTCACCGTACATCACTGCAATGAAGCCGTCCGTGGTGGGTTCTGGACCAATCCGCATCCCAGGAAAATCCTGCTCCAACAGATACCTGAAAGACATCAAACACAGAAGGTGGTTGTACTGAATATCAGGATTGGGTGAAGGGTTTGGACCTCAGCAGAACCATTTGGTTCACATCACAGAATAATCTGCTGCATCGTTTCAGTGATGATTGGTTTTCACAAGAACCAGAACAGCTGGCATCAGTTTCGTTATGTTCTTGTACAATACAAACAGATAATTATATAATTCACAACATCTTCAGAATATTCATCATGTACTTTATAAAAAGAAAATCAGTTTTACTGTAGATAAATGCAGCAATGGAAATAAAAATGTGCGTTTTGAGGCGTTCAGACGGAAAAGACAAAGAGGATGAAATTAGAGGATGCTGGAGACAAAGTTCATCAGTCAGTCAAGATAAAAATGGTTCATTCAGCTTAATGAAGATGTTTTTATCTGGAACTAATAAAGGATTAACTCCTGCAGATCACAGAACAAACATCCAGAGATGGTGTGCTTTCAGGATTTACACTAAGTTTACACTCTGACCATCTTAAACCATCTTTTAAGTACAAAAACTGTAATTGTAGTCATGGTTGGTGGTTGGGTGAAGCTGTTTGTTATCAATCATATTTGCTCTCAATCATCATAAAAACAGAAACTGTTTACATGATCTTCTTTCTTCTGTGCATTTCCTCCATCATCAGCTTAAAGTCTTTTATGGTTTTTGTGGACGACGTTCTTTATTTTCTCAGATGTAAATCTTTCCATTCATCTCTGCAAAAAGCCTCTAGTTCCTGTAAATTCCTTGATTGTCTTGCATGAGCTGCATGCTTGAGAACTGTAGCCAACAACAGGCCACTGTCTTGTGGTTGGGATCATTGTTGTGGTGGAACATCCCATGTGCAGCTTCCAGGCTAAATTATTAGCCAAGTAGTATTTTCTGGTAACATGCTCTCAGTTTGGATCACGCTTCCCGTCCATTTGTAGCTCAAAGGCACATCAACAAAACATAAGCAAACCGCCTCCGTATGTCACGTCTTTCCCTCATTTTTCCTTCTTAGAGTTTAATTTCACTGAAAAATGCCAAAAAAGCCATAAATTCTGCCCAGACACGTAAACTTTACAGACACAGACATGATCAACTGGTCATAAAAACAACCAGCTGACTGGTTTGTTCAGTGATGGTTACAGTAAGCCCTCAGTAATCTCAACCAGGAACCAGATTCTGGGTTTTCATGTAAACTTGCAGGTGATTCCGTTCAGCTGCGACATGTCGTCTACGAGATGAGGTTCCTCAGGTTAGCTTTATTACCCAGATGAAACAGAAAACTTAATGATCTTTTATGATCAGCTGTGGGATCAAATCCATCAGGCTGCTCTGGTTTCATCCTCATACGACGTTATGGTCACACCACGCTGCATGGATGCCTGTGTGCGAGGCATTTACTCCAACAGCAAAGAAAAGAAAGATTCCTGCAGAGCATCCCATCGGAGAGCAGGGGATCACATCAGACCACAGACAGTCTGACGCTGATCTTCACAAAGCTGGAACCAGAAGGTTTTAACATCTTAACTTGAAATGAGTAAAACTGATGATGATGAATCCAGTTTCTTCTCAGTTCTGGTTTATTCATCCTCCATCCAGCAGCTTTAGGATTCAGATCAATAAACTATTAATCTGTTTTCACATGACTGTTATTCAACTAACAAGTTCAGAGTTTGTGGAGTTTTTCCATCTCTCCTGGTAACAATTACCCTGTCAGCCTTCACTGGCTTCTTCTGTTGAAGAACAGCGAGAAAGGAAGGAAAAGAGGGCACACGGCCGCTGAGAGTCTCTGTCCTCCCACTTCCTTCCTCTCCTGATGGTGTGGACATCAAAGAGGACACAACGACCAGGGATTTGTGCAGAGGGAGACCTGAACCAGGTCCAGAGACCAGAAGGATCAGACAGATCTGGTCCGTTCTGACCCGGCTGTTTTCCGTTTTTCTTTTTGTATCACGCTCCTACAATATCTTAGACGTTTCCTTTTTCTATAAAACTATGCATGACGGACCGGTAGGCTCTCCCCTTCTGATTCACCCCATTTTTGACCAACTGGATTGATCCATGGTCCTTCCTTAGCTAATAATACCCACTGAATGTCAACCTAGGTGGTCTGACAATCACATACTTTTCCGCTTCCAGACCTCGCCCACCAGCTCTGATGCCAGTTCTGACCCCGCTGCCGTAAAGCCAATAAAATTCCCGTTATGGCGATGTGCAGCTTGTGTGTGTGGGATGTAAAATGGCTTCAGGGGGTCCGTGCGTTAACATTTGCAACAACGTGCGTATTTGTGTGCGTCCGTGCGCAAAAGCAGAGGAAGCCATTTTTGTCCACTTTTTCTTTGTATGAACAACTGCAAACACGCCAAAAAACAGAAATACACCCGCGAGGAGGTGGGGGAGTTGTTTACACAGAGGGACAGTGATTTTTACAGAAGAAGACGTCTCTGACTGCAGAAGAAGATGTGGTTCCTGAAGGAGAAGAGCATGAAAAGTAAGAACTTCTATATGCAGCTACGGTGTCTTTATAAGATGTTTAGATAAGTAACTCTGTTGTTTATGGGACTGGAGGAGGGGGGGGCTTGTTTACTTTGTGCGTCGGGATGGGGGAGGAGGGGTGGGGGCGCCTGCATTGTTTCTTTGTTTACGTTCTCACTGTTGGCGTATTTCCAGTGGTTCTGTTGGGTCTGCTAAAGACGTGAGGCCTGGTTTGTTAGAAAACTCGGGGTCTCGGCTCTAAAATGGAAGACCCCCGGTTCATGTGGGTTTCGTTCAGTCCAAGTGTGCGTGAAACGAAAAAGAGCAGTTATCGAAGAGACGCAGCGGTTCAACACCTATACTTTCTCCAGTTGTAAACATTTGTTCATAAATACAAAATCATAGAAAGAAAATAAGCTGCTGCTGATTTATCTGCGTGTGTGTGGACCGCTTTCATACTCTGTGTGCGCATGCGTGCAGTGATGCGTGTCTGTTAGAACATACACTTATTACAGTTGCAGTACTAATGTGGGATAAAAACTTCTTGTTTGTCTTTATTAGTCTGTCATCTGATTCTGAGCAGAAACCCAGCAGCTCTTCAGATGAAGAAGGACCAGCTCCTTCCAGAGGAAGAGGAAGAGGAAGAGGAAGAGCTAGAGGGACAACAGTAAGGGGAAGAAGCAGCAGTAGCACGGGAGAGTCATCAACTCCAGGTTTGGAAAGCTGACATGGTGTTGATGAGGCAGACATAACACCACCTCAGCCTACATTCCTGCCCTTCAGACCACCTGGACCCCTGCTCATCATAACAGCTACATATTCTGCTATTCCAGCTTTTTTACTTTCCTTTTACAAACACTCTTTATCAGACAATGGTTCAAAACTAATGTAAATATGTAAATTGTAATGTGTTATGGTGTTTTTATGATTCCATTTTGTTTACATTACATAACATGGCATTATATTGTTAACATATATAAACATGATGACCGCAAAACTTATTCTGACTCTTTTATTATAATGCAGAGTAGAAAAAATAAGCTTTTAGTGTGTCCATGCATCACCTGGTGAATTTCAACAATACTGATAGTAAATATGAATATACAATAAGATTCCTCTTGATACCACCTTTCATTAGAGTCTCATTGATGACTGTATGTTGAAGTGTTCTGGAGTTATAGCTTATTGAAGTTGGAGTATCCAAAGTGGCCATTTGGAGACTCAAAATGGCCACTTTGGGGAGCGCATGGACATACTTACAGTAAAGCAGGGGTGTCAAACTCCGGTCCTAAAGGGCAGGTTTTTGTTGTTTCCCTCCTCCAACACAGCTGATTCAAATCAAGTGGATCCAGCAGCTTCTCGTTACCTATTTAAGAATTTTGGTTGGGTGTGTTGGTGGATGGAGACGGCAAATCCTCATTGACACCTGTGCAGTAAAGCCCTCATAGAACAATAATTGTGGCTGCTATTGTCACCAAATTTTACCTGGTCATAGGAAAGGCTTCATGCTACAGCTCCATCTGATTTTCCAGTCCATATCTCCATCTCTCCATGTGCAGCATGTTGACAAAGTAGAAGAGAAATTCAGACGAGGGAAAAAACTGAAATATCCTTGTGTTCCAACTTCAATAACTTTATGCTGGTTACAGTTACAATAAATTTGAAAGCTCAGTGTAAAACTTGAGTGTGTTATCTTTATAAAGAGACCATGCTTTTGAATGTAATCCAAAAGGGTTCAAGAACAGCATCTAATTTAATTTGGGTATGTCTTTTTCAAGTGTATTTGGCATTTTTGGGGGTGGCTGTTAAGGGGTTAAACTAATTTATTAATTAAAATTCACTTAAAGTAAAACTTGTTTGTTCTTTGAGTTTCTAGTTTTTGTCAAAAATAAATATTTTAGCCATACAATGAGGCTGGTCTGATTCTTATTTAGTCAAACTGTAGCTTTTGCTTTCAGCCAATCGTACGGCTCCTTACATTTTCTCCACACTTTTAAACCAGTTGCAGAGCTACTGCTATTGAGAGACGGCAAGATCCAAAAACAGCAAAGGGCAATTGCTGATTCTGTAACGGCAAATGCTGCTGCAGATCACGTTACACATGCGGCAAAAATGCTGTTTTGTCAATGGCTGCTGTAAAACGGCCAACACCACTGCCCAACAACAAACTCCGCCTCTAACTGGTTTGCAGTGACAACTTTGTTTACAAAAAAAAAAAAACAACACTGCACAGATTCCTTTCACAAATGCAGGGATGTTCACAAATGAGAAGCAGGTTGTAACTGCACGCTTATATTATCTATGAATATACATTACAAGTGTACCTCAAAATTATATTTGTGAACCAGAGTGTGTATATTTGTGAAACAGATTGTGTGCATTTCCAAATTTATAATAAAAGTGTGCATCAACATTATATTTGTGTATTAGAGTGTGTGCAGTTGTGCAACAAAAAGTGTGCATTTCCCAGAATTGAGACTGATCTGGCCTCATAGAACAGTTGGATAACAAACTGCTGATTACCTGCAGGTAGCACAAACAAGAACCAAGACAATGAAACAGCACTGATCCAACCACACTAAAGAACATGAACAAAATAAAAATCACATTTACATCATCATCACCTCCACCTGTTCACCTGCTTATCTGACAATCCAATCACATGGAAGCAGATAAATACAGAAAAATTGGCAACTTGGCAATGAGTTCACTGTCCTCCAACGGCCTCCACAGTCACCAGATCTCAGTCCAGTAGAGCAACTTTGGGAGATCCTCATCATGATGTGGCGGAACGGGAGATTCTCATGGTGACGAGGTGGAACGGGAGATTCTCATGGTGACGTGGCGGAAGGGGAGATTCTCATGGTGACGAGGCGGAACGGGAGATTCTCATGGTGACGTGGCGGAACGGGAGATTCTCATGGTGACGAGGCGGAACGGAAGATTCTCATGGTGACGAGGCGGAACGGGAGATTCTCATGGTGACGAGGCGGAACGGGAGATTCTCATGGTGACGTGGCGGAACGGAAGATTCTCATGGTGACGAGGCGGAACGGAAGATTCTCATGGTGACGAGGCGGAACGGGAGATTCTCTTGGTGACGAGGCGGAACGGGAGATTCTCATGGTGACGAGGCGGAACGGGAGATTCTCATGGTGACGAGGCGGAACGGGAGATTCTCATGGTGACGAGGCGGAACGGGAGATTCTCATGGTGACGAGGCGGAACGGGAGATTCTCATGGTGACGAGGCGGAACGGGAGATTCTCATGGTGACGAGGCGGAACGGGAGATTCTCATGGTGACGAGGTGGAACGGGAGATTCTCATCGTGATGAGGTGGAACGGGAGGTTCTCATGGTGATGAGGTGGAACGGGAGGTTCTCATGGTGATGAGGTGGAACGGGAGATTCTCATCGTGATGAGGTGGAACGGGAGATTCTCATCGTGATGAGGTGGAACGGGAGGTTCTCATTGTGATGAGGTGGAACGGGAGGTTCTCATGGTGATGAGGTGGAACGGGAGATTCTCATCGTGATGTGGTGGAACGGGAGATTCTCATGGTGATGAGGTGGAACGGGAGATTCTCATGGTGATGAGGTGGAACGGGAGATTCTCATGGTGATGAGGTGGAACGGGAGATTCTCATGGTGATGAGGTGGAACGGGAGATTCTCATCGTGATGTGGTGGAACGGAAGATTCTCATGGTGATGAGGTGGAACGGGAGATTCTCATCGTGATGTGGTGGAACGGAAGATTCTCATGGTGATGAGGTGGAACGGGAGATTCTCATGGTGATGAGGTGGAACGGGAGGTTCTCATGGTGATGAGGTGGAACGGGAGGTTCTCATCGTGATGAGGTGGAACGGGAGATTCTCATCGTGATGAGGTGGAACGGGAGGTTCTCATGGTGATGAGGTGGAACGGGAGATTCTCATGGTGATGAGGTGGAACGGGAGATTCTCATGGTGATGAGGTGAAACGGGAGATTCTCATGGTGATGAGGTGGAACGGGAGATTCTCATCGTGATGAGGTGGAACGGGAGATTCTCATCGTGATGAGGTGGAACGGGAGATTCTCATGGTGATGAGGTGGAACAGGAGATTCTCATGGTGATGTGGTGGAATGGGAGATTCTCATCATGATGAGGTGGAACGGGAGATTCTCATCGTGATGTGGTGGAACGGGAGATTCTCATGGTGATGAGGTGAAACGGGAGATTCTCATGGTGATGAGGTGGAACGGGAGATTCTCATCATGATGAGGTGGAACGGGAGATTCTCATCGTGATGTAGTGGAACGGAAGATTCTCATGGTGATGAGGTGAAACGGGAGATTCTCATGGTGATGTGGTGGAACGGGAGATTCTCATCATGATGTGGTGGAACGGAAGATTCTCATCATGATGTGGTGGAACGGAAGATTCTCATCATCATGTGGTGGAACGGGAGATTCTCATCATGATGTGGTGGAACGGGAGATTCTCATCATGATGTGGTGAAACGGGAGATTCTCATCATGATGAGGTGGAAAGGGAGATTCTCATGGTGATGTGGTGGAACGGGAGATTCTCATCATGATGTGGTGGAACGGAAGATTCTCATCATGATGTGGTGGAACGGAAGATTCTCATCGTGATGAGGTGGAACGGGAGATTCTCATGGTGATGAGGTGAAACGGGAGATTCTCATCATGATGTGGTGGAACGGGAGATTCTCATCATGATGTGGTGGAACGGAAGATTCTCATCATGATGTGGTCGGAACGGAAGATTCTCATGGTGATGAGGTGAAACGGGAGATTCTCATCATGATGTGGTGGAACGGGAGATTCTCATCGTGATGTGGTGGAACGGGAGATTCTCATGGTGATGTGGTGGAACGGAAGATTCTCATGGTGATGTGGTGAAACGGGAGATTCTCATGGTGATGAGGTGGAACGGGAGATTCTCATGGTGATGAGGTGGAACGGGAGATTCTCATGGTGATGAGGTGGAACGGGAGATTCTCATGGTGATGTGGTGGAACGGGAGATTATCATCATGATGAGGTGGACAGTTACCAAACAATAAAAAAAATTGTCTATATTTACAACACACTACTTAATAAAATGCAAAAGATGGTATGTAATCTCATTCTTCATCTCTGTCAGCTTGTTTCTGAAGAAGAAGAAGAATTGCTGACACTGTAGTTTAACTGATTCAAACATTCCTCAAGACTGGGTGGGGCTGAAACATATTTTTTTTAAGTTATATTATTTCAACACCCCCTTTGGGAGAAACCCCTATCTGACTCTCTGATTATCCTGCTGGGAGGAACCAGACTATACAACCCTGTTGTTCCAAATCAACCATACCAGATGTTCTGATTTCTCATTTATCATAGATAAATTCATAGTTCTCCCTCTCAGATCAGCAGTCCGGGGGCCATCCTCAGGACGAGAAGAGGTTATAAAAACACATCAATATTTTGACTGTCAGCTCATTTTTATTTACATACTGTTGTCTTCATTCTCTTCTCCACCAAACTGTGTTGTCATGCTCGTCAATACTCTCATCCTTTATTACTCCAGCCCCGTTTCCTCAGGGACGTCATTATTACTTCACTTCACAAGTAATCACAGTATTTAACATCATCAGTAATTTATAAAGATTCACAGCATCACTATTTTCCACTTGGGATCATGTGTGAACCATGTGGGACGGGAAAGAAAAAGTTAAACAACATGCGCATATTTCTACTTGTGTTGCTTTGTTTTCATAAGGAAGTAATAACAGTAACAGGTTAAATTATACTGATGTTTAAAAATATCCTTGTGTCTGCAATTTTATAGTTACTTACTATGGTACTACTGCATACATTATCATTATTTACTGGACATTGCATTATGAGGATGACAGAAAAAGGAATATATGTAGAAAATATAGCTTTGTTGCATCCAAACATTCTTGTTATATTATTTTATGTTGCTATAAAAGCTACAAATAAATAAAACTTAAAGACCTTTAAGAAGTGTTCATGTGATTTTGAACATGTATATTGTTGAGAAATTAATCAAAGCAGGATCATTATTAGCATTTCTTTGACCAAGAAACTGATAATCTTAACATGCCTAGTTTCAATCAGCAGGCCTAGCTTGATTCGGACGGGCCGGTGCAGCATCTTTTTAGTTTTTCACTGGCAGAAACTGGTAAAGGCACCAAAGAATCGATTTTATGACATGCAGATGGACTTTTATTGGTTGGAGAGATCTCAGAGAAGAGAAGAGATGAGATGAAGACTCTGCCGGTTTAACCGTCATTAAGGGAGATGTCAGAGAAGAGATGGGAATAAGACGGTGCTGTCATCATTAGGGACTCACGGAGAACACCTGAAAGTTCAGTAGCAGGGATGTAACTTTCTTGTTTAAATAACATTCTTCCTTTCCACTTTAAATAACTTAATACATTTGAAAAGAACTGAAGTGATATCTCTGGGAGAGTTTAGGAGAAAAACCTTGTTTGCTGATGTGACCATTTCAATACTTTCCATAACTCATGTAAACCCAACTAGTTTTCTGTCTGTTTACCAAAAGAAATGTGGATTTAATAAAATAAGGTGTATTTTAGTATTGTGATCGCTGCCCACACATAAAACTGATTATTGTTATTAATGGAGAGTACTAATGGGGGGGAATGTAAATTTAATATTTTTGTTGGAACTTTGTGCTGCAGATAAATACATGAAGTCTGCGTCATACCCTATTGAAATAATCTCACGACAGATTGTAAATAGTGATCTTGGTCCGTGTTTGTGGAGGTAGTATGTGGATTCAGACTCCAAATATCTGAAAATAACATTCAAACACGCTGTTCACACCTACTCAGGGACATAAAACCTGTAAAATCAACTCTTCATCGATAAATCACAAGATTCTTTTTAAACATGCTCACTCCTACCTCACCTCATGCAGATGAACTTCAACCCACAGGGATCGAATCAGCTGATCAAAATCCACAATCAGGACATGCATAAACACACATCATCTGTCTTTGTTAGGACAAATAACCTGACTTCATCTAGCATGGACTACCACACCTAGTCTCTGTTCAAACCTTAGTTCTGACCCTGGTCAGGGACCCAGAAATTGTTGGTCTCCATAAGGGTTGGTGGTGCCGATGAGGTCAGTGATTATATTGGAACAGGTCTTCATGAGCAATAAAAACCAGAACACACACACACACACACACACACACACACACACACACACACACACACACACACACACACACACATTACCAAGTGTCACGATTTTCTGCAACATGATGATGTAACCTGACAGCAGTTTGGATCAGCTGGTTTTATCTGCTGCCAAAACATTTAGTGTTTGCACACACACACACACACACCCTTACCCACACACAAATACACCTACACACAGACACACTCACCAAACACAGACTCTGAAGAGCTACGACTGTGTTACAATGAACTCTGCTCTCAGTCTGTCCAAACATGTGATTCACTCTCCATGAGGCCTTGTGTGTGTGAAACCGGCTGCAGACTAGTGGAATATTGACGTTGCCATTCATACTGCACTAAAAAGTATGTTAAGAAGGTTCCAAAAGGAAGTCGATGTTTGGTATAACTCTGGAGAGTAGAGCTTCCCAATATGAAGTTTGCAACATACATGTGTGCACTAGTCACATTGTAGCTTCTGCAATGTAGGAAGCAAATTAACTCAACATTTTCATTTGTCAATCAATCCATCTACAACATGTTTACAACTGCTCCAATGTGGTCAGTTGTAAACAAAACACGACACAATGAAACATTTACTTAGGACACAACAAAAGCAAGCAATAAAAGTCCATGATAAGAATAACTGTCAAATACAGAAAAAAATAATCACCTTCACAAACAGAGGTGAGATTGGTGCAGGTTAATCATCAACCAGACGGCACAACTTAAAGAGCTGTTCAAGACATCTGCTGAAAATTCCTGTACCTTTTCACATTGTATCAGACGGTTAGACCAAAATCCCAATGTCAGTTTATACCAGTATCGTGCAGCACTACTGGGGCCTCACACTCATCTTTGTTTAGGTTCCACATTCAGCTCAGCCTGGTCTTCAGAGGGTCGGACCAGGAAAACAACAAAGAAATAATAAAAATAACTCATTTTAACCTGGCTTCAGAAAATCATGAAAAGCCTGAAATTTATGGAGAAAAATAAGTTATTATGATATTTTGACAAAGTTACATACATTCAAATCGACTTATTTAATTTGTATTAATTTAAATATTCATTTCATGTTTTTATCATTGTGTCAGGATATTAAATAATGATATTTTAAATAGGTATATTTTTACATAAATATATAATCTATAAAAATAATTTAATAAGCTGGATTCCATTTTTATACAAAATTTCAGATTTAGTACATTTTTTTAAAAGCTTTTTACATTTTATAATATATAAACATTTTAATTGTATTTATATGTATTTTATTTTATTACATTTATTTATTTTATTTTACATTTTTGCATGCACAACTCCCAGATCCTAAAACATTTAATGCCAGGTATCTAAAAGTTAAAAAATCCAGTTATTCAGATGATGATGATCAGAGTAACTTTTGCAGTTGTAGAACTTATTCTAAATGTACGTATGTGTACATTGTCACACGAGTAGTAATCCTGACATGAACTCTAATGACAAAAAACATCGAAACAAAAATCCACAGTATTTATTTACAGCACTTATTAACATACAATGAGGTCCGATCTGAATACAAAACATTTTATTCAAGGCCACGTGTAACTGACAGTACAGGACCTGAACTAAACACTGAAGTCAGCATTACTGACTGCAGGTCAGTAATGCTGGTAATGCAGGTCACAGCCCGTCTCTGCTGTCTGAGCTCCGGCCAGAAACTCTTCTACACACCTCATAACAACCCCAGGTGTAACCAGCCGTTACCAGTACAGAGACATGACTTCCTGTGACTTATTCTCCAGCAGCAACATGCAAACTTCCTGCATGAAATGAAAAGCTGTCCCATCCCAATATTAATGCTTCACCACCTTCTGGTTCAAAGCTCCGGTTCACACACAAAGCCTGGCCCCTGCAGCATTCACACAATGCCGAGGAGGAAAGACATCAGTAATGACCTTAGAGAGGCACATCAGTGGAACATCATTTTGGAAAGACTAGAAGGTTTTTTTTTCAAACAAACTATGTGGAGTCAGGAGCTACATCTCAGACTCTCCAGGCCTCAGTTCGCAGGTTAAATGTTGATGACAATCCAGTTAGAAAAATACTGAACCAGTACGGCTTAGTGGGAAAGTTGCAGGTGAAAAAAAAACAGCATGGCAAAGCTGCATCTGAACAAACCGCCAGACTTCTGGAACAAAGTCCCCTGGAAGGACCAGAGCAAAGAGGACATGTTTGGTCAGAATGAACCAGTGATGATCCTGAAGTCACAGAGTATTCTGGAGTCAGATGTTTGTCCGTCTGTCTGACAGATAAAGCTGGCTGGAACTGAATGCAGTTCAGCTCTGGATAAAATTACATTTATACTGTTTAGACTGTGATACATGCATGAACCTGCAGTATGACTGTAGGTCCTTCAGTTTAAAAAAATCAACTTATCACAGGCTTTGTGAATAATTAATCTTGATTAATCACATTTTAAATCACACAATATTTGCCCCAAAAAGCAACTTTTTCCATTTAAATGGGTCTTGGTGGATGACTAATCAAATAAGAGACATTAATATTATAAACTTGAGATCTATTAATGTCTTATTTTATATTAGAAATAGTAGAAAAAATAGAAAATAGCGCAAAACAGGACAGGTGTCCTTTTCAGGATTTTTAACTAGCAGCTCCAGTCTCCCACATGTCCCAGTAACTTATAACATTTTCCATGTTTCCTCCCTCTTCATCGACAGACGTCTATGTGTCTGTCTGTCTATGCGTCTGTCTATATGTCTGTCTGTCTAAATGTCTGTCTGTCTAAATGTCTATGTGTCTGTCTGTCTATACGTCTCTGTGTCTGTCTGTCTATACGTCTCTGTGTCTGTCTGTCTATATGTCTATGTGTCAGTATGTCTTGGTTATATTAAAAAGTTAGTATCTTTGCTGATTATCAGAGGAGATTAAAAACCGGGTCTCGCGCGCTGCCCTCCCAGCTGTCCGGGTTTCAGACTCACCTGATGAAGGTGGTCTTCCCAGTGGAGTACTGTCCCACCAGCAGGACCATGGGTTTGCTCTGGAAGTCTGCGCCCTCCAGGGCTGGGGAGTGGAAGTCATGGAAGAGGTAGGTCTCCTCCAGCGGCAGCAGCTTCTTGGTGTAGAGGGTCTGCAGTCCCTCGGTGACGGTCTGGTACATCTCTCCTTCCTTGTTGCGGCCACCTTGCTCTTGTTTCACCCAGCTGAACATACTTCCTACAGCAGCCCGACGCCGCGCAACAACTTCCCTGTTTCGGTGTTTCCAAACGACGCGGATGTTTGCGGCGCTTCCCGCGAAGCTGGCGGAGGAGGAGTGTGTCCTGCTCCTGGACTCTGGGAGTACTGGGAACACTGGGAACACTGTTGCTTGTGTGTGCAGCTGGTTGGGCAGTTTCCGCTGGTGATGAGGATACCTGAGGGCGCCGCCCTTCCCCGTGACGCCGATCTTTCCCTGGATGTGAAAACAGCAGCAGGAAACTCGGGTTAGAGGTCCAGCCTGGGTCTGATCCGGACTCAGGACAGAAACATGGCCCCACAGCCGCCATCAGTCATTATCACATGGACCCCAGAGACTAAACTGTGTTGGAGCCCTGAACGCTTCCTAGTTTTATTTATTCAATGACATGAAAAGTCATTTTAAAAAGGAAATTACTTTTTTTAAAAATAAAACTGATTTAGAGTCATAAAGCTCTCTCCTTTCACACGTCTGTCTCAGCAGCAGGAATGACCTCTAACATTCTTTATGCAGCAGACCTGAAGAAGCCTCTGACTGAACAGACTGTAGGAATGTTCCTTATGTCCAGACTGGGAACAGCAACACAGATGATTCTTTTTAAACTTTTATTTGCCAGCAGCAGAATCTGAGGAGCAGATGATAGATGGTCAGAAAACAATTTCACAATTTTCTCTGAAACTGATTTTTATAGTTTTCCCGTTTTATCTCCATCAGGATCCTGTTACATTCAGAATAAACATTTCAGATCTCACAGAACTGGTGACCAACTGGACCCAAAACAGATTTTCCATCACAGCTTCACTTATACTGCCCAGCAGAACCTTCAGACTCTCTTTAACCGGATCCCGGTCTGGCTTCAGGTAGGCAGAACCCGATCCAAGTCCATCACAAGAACTCAAACGTTATTCCTCATGAAGCTTCTAGTCAGGTTGGCGACCGTGATCCATGCTGCTGTAGGCCCAGTCTGCTGGGAGACATCCCGCGATGAACTTTTATGTTGCAGCACATAGAATAATAACACATAAAAGTAATAAACAAAAATATGTGTGTAAATCCGCTGAGTCATCCCAGTCAGTCAGAAACACAACAGCAGAGGTCTGTCTGAAGGTCACACAACAGTTTCAGATTAGTTATGTATACTTTATTGGTTTAAATAAAATGGATTTCTCTCTAAAGTGACAATCATCCCGCTGTCAGTTATCCCCCTCACAACTGGACAACGCAGACCAGTCAGTTTCCTCCACGCAGGCGTCAGCCTGTGGACTCCTCTCGATTCCGTCCAATGTATAAAAAGACAGAGGCAAAGCAGAAGCCATGTTCCAGCGGCCCACTTCACGAGCCACAGCCCAGGAACTTGCTCGTTAGGCTTTTATCAGCCAGGCCTTCAGTCCCTGTGGTGCATGGAACAGGTCAGTCATACAGAGCAATACTAAATGATCAGCAGGGGTGAAGGAGACCCACAGAGGGATTTATCTGGAGGAAGGTCAGCCAGTAGAAAAGTGCACTCAGGTATTTTCAGAATGATGCTGTGTGCAGCACTGCCTTTATACCAGTCAGCAGGTGCTAATCAGACTGATCACCAAATGCCAACACCTGGAGAGGTTCTCTCACCACACAAAGAACTGGGCTAAGTTCTCCAACTTTCCAACAAATATAGCTGTACTAAGTGTTGAAGTGCTCCTTGAAGAGCTGAGTCTTCAGCTTGCTCTTAAAAGTAGACAGGAACTCTGCAGAGCGGACAGAGTTTGGGAGATCATTCCACCATTGTGGAACAACAGAGGAAAAGAGTCTGGCTGGTGGTTTAGTCCCACGTATTGGTGGTAACACGAGGCGTCTTTCACTGGTGGAACGTAGCTGTGGAGAGGGAGTGTAGGTCTGGATTAGGGAGTGAAGGTAGTGAAGGGAGACGGGAGCCGTTTGAGTTCTTGTTTTGGAAGCCAGAAGCAAAGCTTTTTATTTTTATCTTAAACTGTTTCAGATTGATTAAAACTGAAAATAGACACTCATAAAACACATGATTACGGTCTGATATTAAATTAAAAATGTTAAAATACCTTAGATATCCAGAAGTTACAATTTAATTGTGATTAGAAGTTTCTTGGACGCCCTGCTATTACATGATATTACAGCCAGAGAATTGTCCAATTATTGTGATCTGTTGGATTAGATTTTAAATAGATTATTGCAAGACTTGTTAAGAAGCAAATCATATCATCAGCATGCAATAATATCCTGTGTTCAGTTTATCCCTTATGTATTCCCCCTTTGCTTGAATTTGATCTATAATCACAGCCAGAGGATCGATGGCCAGTATGAATAACACTGGCAAAAGGCTGGCATCTCTGGCAAGGTGACCTTTCCGGAATGGCTCGTCATGTAATTTGTTAAAATGAACACCTCTTGGCATGGATACAAAATTTTAATCTACTCACCAAAAATTGCTCCAAATCCAAGAATGTTAAATCTCAGTTTAGCAAAAAGATGCATCATCACTATCTCATTAATTCAGATGAATGGAAAATTAGTTTCATTCCAAAATTATCTAAGTATTTGAGAATGCTTTAATTTTCTGTTTAGGTCAGTAAAATGGGATTATATAAGCCTCTACATATTTTTTTTTCTTTTTCTCCTGCTTTTAAATTTGTATTTAAAGTTAAATAGAAATAAAGAAATCAACTTTTTTTTTTATTATTTCAAAAATTGCGGTTATTTGCCTCTTTTTGCGGTTATTATCTCCTATTTTGTAGGATGTTTCCTTGTAGTTTTCTGACTCGCTCGGCGCGGCAGTAAAACTACAACAGATGAAGAAGAAGAAGAAGAAGAAGAAGCGGGCGGAACCGGAAGCGGAAATAAGCGTCTTTGTTTTGAAAGAGGGAAATTTAAAAATCGGAGCTGCGAGAAAAAAGACGATCTGCGGAGAAAATCTCCAAAAGAAGAGAGAAAATGTCCTCAGACTGATCTTATTCACCATCAGCAGAAAGTAGGTCGACAGAAAACAGCTCTGAAGCGTTTCTCTGGTTTAATTCTCATGGTTTTTGTTTGTATTTTCAGTATTTCTACGATTAATATACTGGAAGTTTCTCAACATGTTTAAATTCCGTCTTATTTTATTTTCTTTTAGTTTGTTACTTTTGTAAATTCATATTCAAATACGTTAAGGATGGTTTCATATAACCTGACATATAATTATAACAGGATTGCTTGTGTAGAATTTCAATAAATTCTTTGATAATCATCGATTAAAAACTAAATATATGAAAGTTATGCAGCCGATTAATTAAGACTCATTTAAATTTTGCATGAGACATTTAATGGACTTATTGTCAGTAAACTGATCTTAGCTTTGATCAGAGAAATGTACCTGCTGTATGAGTAAGATCCTGAAGAACCAAACATTAGTAAATGGATCAATCGTTTCTTTTAAACTGGTTAGGACCTAAAAGAAACAAAATTAAAAGACACAGTGGTTTTAATAATTAACATACAAAAAAGAAAACATGAAAAAGCACAAGTGACTTTAGTCCCACCAATTTTTGACAAATAATAAATAATGATTATTTGTGAAACTGAACCAGGATATACGTTATCTCTGACCAGGCTGCTTATAAAACTCATAACTTCCTTTTTATTACATAATAATAATATTAATAATAATAACGAGTTGTGCTCAGAACGAGGAGAATAATAATAATAATAAACATTACAATAACAATAGGGCCCTGCCATACTTCGTATGGCTCGGACACTAATAAACATTTCTATGCATTAACCCAAACTTCTGCACACTAATACAACTTTAGTCTGGAACGGATCTGGTTCAGAATAGTTTTATTCAGTTATCCCTTCCTTTTAGAAAAACAAGGTTTCAACTCATTTTATCTTTTTTTTCACCCCAAGAATGTAATTTTCATGAACTCCATTTATAGTTTCACCAACAAAGATCCTTTCTGCCATCTTGCTGTCTGTAAACTGACCAACAGAGAATATTTAGACACAGTTTAGTTTTGCATTAAAGGAAGTCATTGTTAACTAAAAAGATATTAAATTTAATGAAAATACTTTATTAAACCCCAAAGGGAAATTCAATATTGTAGTAAATAATTAACTTGAGGAGGTCTTGTTCCGGAGGCTGATGGCTGCTGGCAGGAATGATCTTCTGTATCTTTCAGTCTTACATCAGACCTGAAGAAGCCTCTCACTGAACACACTTTGTTGTTTCCTCCCTGTGTTGTGGAGAGGGTGTGAAGAATCCTCCATCATCTTCATCAGCTTGTGCAGCATTCTTCTTTGGACAATCAGCTCCAGCGGCTCCAGAGTTACTCCAAGCACAGAACCAGCTTTCTGGATCAGTTTGTTGATTCTCTTCAAGTCTCTGGTTCTGATGCTACTACCCCAGCAGATGCTGCAAAGCTGACTGCACTCTCCACAACAGACTTATAGAAGATATGCAACATCTTGGTGCAGACGTTAAACCATCTCAGCTTCCTTAAGAAGTACAGTCTGCTCTGATCTTTCTTGTAGATGTAGTCAGTGTTGCATTTCCAGTCCAGTTTGTTGTCCAGCTGAACTCCAAGATACTTGTATTCCTCCACCACCTCCACCTCCTCTCCCAGGATGGAAACAGTGCTTTGTTTATTCTTGTTCCTCCTGAAGTCAACAATCATCTCTTTTGTTTTGCTGGTATTTAATATGAGATGATTGTCACCGCACCATTTAAGAAACTGACTGACCAGTTCTCTGTATTCTGCTTCTTGTCCATCACTGATACACCCCACAACTGCAGAGTCATCAGAGTATTTCTGCAGATGACAGGACTCAGAGTTGTACTGGAAGTCTGAGGTGTACAGAGTGAAGAGGAATGGCCAGAGTACAGTTCCTTGTGGAGCACCAGTGCTGCTGACCTCCATCTCAGACACACAACCTTTCAGTCTCACAAACTGGGGTCTGTTTGTGAGGTAGTCATAGATCCAGGTGGTTGTGGAGGTATCTACCTGGAAGTTATAGAAATGGTCTTTTGTGTAGGTTGACTGGATGGGGTTTATATGCACTCTTCATTTGTTTCCATCTTTACAGCAATGGGACGTAAAATAAGACAAAATTCAATATTTATACAATCTGCAATGGTCCTGTGATGGACTGGCGACCTGTCCAGGTGTCTCTCGTCCAGTGACTGCTGGGATGGGCTCCAGCTTCCCCGTGACCTTCGATTAGACAAAGCGTTGAAGACAATATCTAACATTTTGTCAGCATTTCTAAATGACAATAATATTTGTTAAAGATTAGTTAATTACCAGATTTTTAAAAGAATGTCCAGTTGTCACACAGAGACGACTGAAGATCTATCCTGGAAAACGTCAACCTGCGGATCTTAGAGGTCTGAAGGAAACCAACAGATCAATGAATCAGATATTTGTTTGGGCCATTTGAGGCTTTCAGATGTTGGGATCAATATGAAATGTAAGAGGACGTTGGTGGAGGGAGGAGGTTGTCTCGGTGATCGTGTAGTTTTTGTCACATGATTCAACAGATAACCTGAAGGTGTTGGACCTTCGTCACCGTACCAGTCAATGATGTCTCTCTAAGACTGTGGCAGCATGTTGCTGGTTGAAGCACATCATGTGACGGCTGTCCTCTGTCTTCACGCTCCAGCAGGTTTGACTGATAAAAGCATGAAGAAGAAGACTAGGAGGCCGCAGAGCGCTGACGTATCCAGCAACAGCGAGAATCGTAAGTGATGGACGCACGTTTAAACCTCCTCACCAGGGAATCAAATCATCTCAGTTCAGGCTCAACATTTGGATCAGTCTGGTATCCAGTTCGGGAGGAACAATACATCCACACATAGATGATGTGATCAATAAAGTCAACCCAAATTTGAGTTGTTGGGAAACATGGAACTTGTGAAGGTGGTGCTCTCCAGTGGGTCGGACCAGGCACACAGCAGCATGATGACCTACAAATAAGGAAAATTACATTTCTCTCATTGTTTTAGTCCAAAAATGTACAAGAATGTTACCAAGGTGTTTACCTGACCGGCTGCCAGCCGTTGTCAGGGCAGATGCGCCACACTGCCAGCGTTCTGGAGCTTTTTAACTTAACTTTCAGGACCCACAGGGTATCCAGTCCTGGGACTCCAGATGTGGAGGGTCGGTTTGGCCGGGTGTGTGTGCGTTGGGGCGTCTTTAGGTTATGCAACCGCGTTCACAATGTGTTCGGTGTGTGGTTGGAGCGTGCATTTAGAGGATGTTTGGACACACACTCCATGTTCAAAACCACTAAAGATGTGTTTTTGGCAGTAAAAGTTCCTGAGCCGCCACCAGGGTTGGGGTGCCCTGTGATCTGCTAGACGGGGACCGTGGCAGTCTGATGCGGCAACTGGCTCCAGGGACATGCAACTCTCTGAGTGTTCATATGTACACCTGGCATCAGGAACCTCTGGCCGTAGTTTGTAGTAACGAATAAAGTCACAGTGTCCACTGCAATAACTTAAAACTTAAAGTCATAATGAAATAAAATGTAAGAATCGGACGTCGCCCCTGATTCAGATGCAGCTGCCGCATGTGGTGGTTTTATTATTCCTGCCATGTTGGTGTGTGAGGAGCGATGAAATACGGAGGAGAATAAAGATGTTTGTCTGTCCAGGCTGCGCTCTCTGCAGGTTCAGTGAGGATGATCCTGCCATGTACGGGGAGAAGGTCACCCTCAAAGAGCACAAACTCTCTGTCCACTACTTCTGCCTGGTAAGTCCACAACCACGCTGGTGCTCACATCCACCAGGTCTCTGCAAGTTTATTTACTGTTTATGGAGTGACTGACAGATGACCTGCAGTGCGGTTTAATAACACGCTGATGGACTCGGGATATTTATGGAAAATACTAAAACACACACATAATGCATGGAAAGGGCAGAACTGGTCCTCCAACCTGCAGCCCCCCCATGTTCGCTGATAAACCGAGGTAGCAGTCGTCTCTGCCCAGCGTCAGTTGTTTTCTGGTGTTTTTGCCGTGGAAACATTCCGGTCTGTCGGGGAAGATGTTTAATACAAACTGAAGTGAAAACCAGAAGTGAAGCGATGAGAGGAGCTGCTTCAGGGCCTTCTCTGATATCCCCTCACCATCACTGAACCTGGAAGTTCATGGATAGTTTGTGTCTGGATCTCATTAAGGAGACCAGAATGTCCTCCTAAAGCTGCTGTTTGGAGGTCTACTGCCCCCCCCCATAAGGATGTAAGGGTGCTCTGCAGGTTCTCGGTGGATTGAAGGTCAGGGGATGATGGTTCACCGTGAGATCTTCTCCCTTCATACCCAGAGATCCTGCTGGTATTCCTGCTTCCTACTGCAGAAGGACCGCTGGACCTCAGCAGGAAAAGCTGTCCTGGAGGTGGCGGACACGTTAAAGTCCTATTTATGCTCATGACTGGCTCAGTTAGTCTCTGAGGATCAAGGATTAAGGATATCAGTTTTTATTATTCTGTTGCAGCTCGACATTTAGATTGGTGGTAAACACAAGTTCTGTCTCAGTGTGCGACTAACTGACAACGTGTGTGTGTGTGCGCGTGTGTGTGCATCAGCTGACGTCGTGTGGAGTTTACCAGCGCGGAGCAGAGGATGAAGGCATCTTCGGGTTCCTGGTGGACGACATCAAACAGGAGATCCGGCGGTCGGCTCGGCTGGTGAGCAGGATAAGGAGCCATGCTTGTCTGCTTGCGGTTTAGTGGAAGCTGAGGAGTGTCATGCTTGTTGCTGTGTGAACAGACGTGTTTCGGCTGTAAGGGGAAGGGAGCGTGCGTGGGATGTAACGTCAGGAGCTGCAGGAAGACCGTCCACTTCCCCTGCGGGAGGAAACAGATGTTCATCTCTCAGTTTACCGGACTGTTTCCGTGAGTGTCGACACATCATCAGGAGGAGGTTAACCTCATGATGGATTTACAGCTTTTACCCAAACCTGCGCCAGTTTTAACTAAATACTGTAAACTACACGATCTAAGTACTAAATGCATCGTGCATTATAACCGTGTAATGCACGGCTACAAGTTGTTGAATCCGCTTATACCATGGTCTCACACAGTAAACATTTTATAACAAATGTTTGTTTTACAAAACTTGCTAAATATGCTGTAGTACAGGAACTGTTTCATGTTGGTCTTCATGTAGTTTTTATGCTAAACAGCCGTTGTAAAGCCACTGCGCTCTCTCTCATTCACCTGTCTGAAGCAGCGGATCTGCACAGCTGATTAACGCGTTGCTATGGTGACGCTTCCTAACGGAGTGATGTGACAGTATCCATGCAGCCAGTTGGCGTCATCACTGACTAGACTGTAAAATGCTGGAGGAACCAGAGAGACTCTGATATGTATGTTTTATGGATGTCAAACAGTCGAGAAGTATTGGACTAGTGTGGTGGAGTGTAGACAGGATTTGTTCAGGATAAAAAATGCTCAGCATTGTGTATATTAACTACAGGCCTAGAGAAGATGAAGCTGCCATTCTAACAGACTCGCTTTAGTCATAAACTGTAGGATCGTTCTGAGACATTGGAAAAATAAAACCGTTGTTTATTACAACAGATGGTGGGAAGAAAGGGTTAAAATGAGCTGCTACAAACGGTTAACTTTTAACCTGTACACCAACGAGACATTTTGGAAAAAATTAGATCCATATAACCAGCGAGGACAACTTAAATTTAATTACAGCAAATAACTGAGGACGTGTTTGAATGCTTCAATGCTTAATGTTTATAAGCTGAATGTAAGATGTAGAAATGTAGAAATGTAGAATGGGCAGTGATGTATCCATGTAACTGTTTCCCAGTGGTATTACCCTGTAGTTATTATCCTGAGTGTTGTTTATTAAAAGATTATTACTAGAATTATCTGTGACCATGGTATAATGCGTTGATAAACAGGTAACTTGTCTACGTTGTTGTATTATAACATCTATGAGGAGACAGATTACTGTGAATGTCTGTTCAGGTCTTACTGTCGGGACCACGGACCGTCCCAGTCGCTGTGCGTGGCCTCGGACATCAGCCTCCCCCAGTCCTGCTCCGTCTGCTTGGACTCCATGGAGCCCATCCTGTCCTACTCTGTGCTCAAGTGTCCGTCCTGCCACACCAGCTGGTTCCACAGAGACTGCGTGCAGGTGCTTCATCTTTAAACGTTCAACGGTGGTTTTAAATGTTTCTCGAGGAAATACTGCTGGTAAACACAAGTTCTGTCTCAGCTTGCATGTGGACTAACTGGTAACGTGTGTGTGTGTGTGTGTGTGTGTGTGTGTGTGTGTGTGTGTGTGTGTGTGTGTATCAGCGTCAGGCCCACAGTGCCGGCCTCTTCTTCTTCAGATGTACTCTCTGTAACAACAAAGAGGAATTCCAGCAGGAGATGCTTCGGATGGGGATCTTCATCCCAGAGAGGTAACACGCCCATCTGACAGTAGCACGACTGGTTTAACTGGGAACTGGTCAGTAGCACGACTGGCTTAATCCGAGTCTGTTAGCTGGGAAAGTCGCTTCGTTTGGGGAAATGTGAACCCGCCAAACAGATTCTGATCCGGTCCAAAGAATCGGACTCAGTCCGCCTACAAACGCAGGTCTCGGTCCGTTTCAAGCGGACCAAATACAAGAAGCGGACTACAAACCAAGTCCCTTCCTGCATGGCGCACCATTGCATTGTGGGTAAATCCATAGTGATGGCGTTAAGGGTCCTCTGCCTCCTCTGGTGTTCATACTGCGTCCATTGTTGCAGTGGATTTCTGCAGTATACTTGCATAAGACACAATAAAAACCCAAAACAGCCATAGTTTGGTCTCCATGTTTAACTGGCAGGTGGAGGAAACAGAGTTTTCTTCTTCACGCCAGTCTTGTCCTCTCTTCTGCTAAATACAAGTGCAGCGCCACCTCTGGTGAGAATGGGGATATATTATTCTAATGGTTTGGCTGGTTTGACCAAAGTGCAGCGTGAACACGATCTGCATGGATACACCCCCCTACAGCTGGACCGAGTCCCCGACCGGGAGATGTGAAAAGAAGTGATGCCAGCCTCAGATTCATATTGTCCATGAAATGATAAAATGTCTGGGTTTTATCGTCTGATAGCAAATACCAATTCAACTGATGTTGAATTGGTATTTGCTATAAATGCTGTTTCTGTTATCCCGGTGCTTTCTGCACATAAAACAGGATGAAACACAAGAAGATGGCATCACTTCATGATGATCCAGATACTGAACTGAGTGATGTGTTTGTGTTGATGCAGAGATGCTTCATGGGAGTTGGAGACCAATGCGTATTCAGACCTGCTGGAGGTTTACACCCGCTGTGACTCTCTCACCTGTCTCTGTGACGGCGGACGCACACACTCCACCAAGAGCGGGTACGACATGTTTTTCTCCCATCTGCACATAAAAGGCAACGCTGAAGCGCTTGTGGTGTAAAAACACTCAGTCACGCTTAGAGCTCTTTCATGGCTTTAAAGGTGAGAGTCTTCTGGATGATTGTTCACACCAGTCTAACCGTATGAAACAAACATGAATGTTCAACCGCATCAGGACGTGCTGGTTGCAGCAACATCACCACCAGACAGAACAGAAGCAGCAGCGCATCTCTTTCTGGCCTCAAAATAACATTAAACAGCATTTTATTCTAAAGAAACGAGCCAAATCCCTGCTTGCCAGAAATCCTAACTCTCCTGTATTTGTGCTGAGATACAGGCTCGATCTCATCACAGCATGTATCGTATCGTATCATCCAGCGTGTCCTGGGTCTTCCCCGGGGTCTCGTCCCAGAGGGACAAGCCTGGAACACCTCGGGAGGTCCAGGATGCATCCTGACCAGATGCCCGAGCCACCTCAACTGGTTCCTCTCGATGCGGAGGAGCAGTGGCTCTACTCTGATCTCCTCCCGGATGACCGAGCTCCTCACCCTATCTCTAAGGGAGAGCCCGGCCACCCTGCGGAGGAAACCCATTTCAGTTGCTTGTATTCATGATCCGTTTTTTCCGTCACTACCTACAGTTGCAGAACTGCACGCATCCTCCTGTAGATCTCCCGCTCCATCCTTCCCTCACTGCTGAGCAAGACTTGCACTTTCTGGATCTCCTCTTCCTGGGGCAGGACCTCGTCCCGGACCCGGAGAGGACGCTCCATGCTTTTCCAGCTGAGGTCTTTGATTTGGAAGTGCTCATTCTTGTCAAACCACTTTACCTGTGAATCGCTGCAGTGAGAGCTGGACCTCACAACCTAATGAAGCCAACAGAACCACATCTCCGACCCAACCTGGGTCCCTCAACCCCTCGACTGATCCTACAAATCTTCATGAGTAGAGTAAATGACCAGAAACAGTTCAGCCTTGGAGGATTTTAACCCTCACAGGAAACTGATCCAGCTAACTGCCGGCGATGTGGACCAACCTTGGGGTTGGGAGACGGGTCCGGACTGCTGTTTCTAGACTCAGACCCGGCATTCAGCCGCATCCCTCTGGGACCCCTGTGGGGGTTGTTCCAGGGGTATGACGTACTGGTCCCTGGTAGTCCCTGTGCATTTTAGGTATAATACTGACATGTTTGACACATGTAACTACGGTGTGTAAAGGTGCAGAGTGATGGGTCATTTGGGGGAATAAAACTTCCAGTTAAACAACTGACTTTTTCATCTTGATGAACAGACATGAACATCTTTGTATTCAGTGAACTGCTTGTGTTTTTTTTTTGTGAAGCGCACCTGCGAGGTCAGAAACCATCAGAAATGTGCTGTTCCGTCTGTTCCAGCTGGTTTGAGGTGATCCGGTGTCGGCTGTGTGGATCCAGGGGAACTCACAGGAAATGTTCTGGGCTGAAGCTCAACGCCAGAGACTGGACCTGCAGTGACTGCAGTAAGGCCACAGACGGGAAAGGTTGGTGTTCATGTTGGTAAAAGTTGGATCTTCTGCTGGTCTGCTGCCTCTCAGCTTTGTCTCCTTGTGTTTTTTGCGCCAGCATCCATTCTCGCATCACCTCAGCCGGTTCAGAAGAGAAGCTTGGTCTCCAAACGGTACCTGTCTCCCATCCGCTCCTCCATCAGCTGTAAAAGGTACGCAAATCTAACGCACCCAAGCCCCGCCCACATCCACAGATCATCACCGAGTCTTTGGTCCGTCTCTCTCAGACCATCCTTACCGGTCAGATCTGGATCACCGGAGGAGATCCTTCAGTCTCTGGTCCCTGAGCTTCATCCTGTCAGCATCCAGGTGGAGGTAGAAGGGGACCAGGTTCTGTCAGCTGGCCTGAAGCTGGTCCGGAGGGCTGACTTCGACCCCACACACACTCTGTTCATCAGGTCAGTCGATGAAAACGTTAGGCTTCCTCCTGGGTTTCCTCCTGGGTCTCCGTTTTACATGCTGACCGTCTGTGTCCAGGTTCAAAGACCAGAATCAGACTGTTTTTCCCGGCAACCTTCAGGACCCAAACACAGCAAGGCAGTACTTCCTGAAGCTGCTGACGCAGCAGATCCAGGACTCTGTGGTGTTTGAAGGTCCATACGGATCTAAAAACCTGGCTCTGGACTATCGAGGTAATGGCGGTACGGTCTCTGCTGGTGAGGCTCCTATAAAAGCAAGAAAGTTGCAACAGCCAGGCGAATTTGGCAGCTTGTTTTCTAGATGAATAAAAACACAGACACGAGTCCTGCTGGGAAGCACAGAACAACCCGAGCCCAAACCAGCAGCGTGAAAAGAAAAAGATCACCTGAATCTTATTTCATCCATCGTCCAGTCACATTGGTCCAAATCAGCAGCTTAAAAAGCAGTTTAAAGCAGGTGTGTCAAACATCCGGCCTGGGGGCCGAATCCCGGCCCGTCAGAGGGTCCACTCCGGCCCCCAGGAGCCGTTGGGTAAATACGAGAAGAACAGAGATCATTTCAACTGTAATATTTAAATAAAAGTAACCGTAATGGTCGACACGTGCAACATTTAGTGCTTTTATCACACATTGAACAAACAGTGATGCTGCCCTGTGATTGGCTGTCTTCTGTGTCTTGTGTGGCGCAGCGCTGCGTGAGGATCTGTACTTTGACATGGGCTGTCTGCTGGCCATGTCTCTGGTTCACGGCGGTCCACCTGCCTGCTTCTTCTCCCGCGCTCTCTACCAGTGTCTGTTCAACCACCCAGCCAACCGCCCACTCGCCGTGGATCACATGACCCCGGAAACACATTTCACCCACCAGGTCACTCAGGTATGTGCAGGACAAGGCTCCACAGGTCACAACAGCTGGTTTCAGTCAGAAAACACAACGCTTAATATTCTAATTTCAGATTGCAAAGGCGGAGACTTTAGAGGAGCTGAGGAGAGTCATGGCTGACAGCTGGGAGTACCTGGAGCTGGCTGGCTGCAACCGACCAATCAGCAGCCTGCAGGAGAAAGCGGCTCTGGTGGAGGATTTGGTCAACTTCACCATGATCACCAGGATGCAGCTTCCACTGCAGAGGTAAAATGAAAAGAACCCAAAACCTTCAGCTCATACAACGTGGTTCCAGCTCCAAGCGTCTTCTGTTAACATCTGGGAGGCGAAGAGACCAGTGTTGCACACAAAGGACTCATCTCTGAAGCTAAACACTGACTTTATTCATCCTGAATGTCCCAACAACAGGACTTCCACCTATTTAACAATGTCAGCTTAGTGGTCCAGCATGGTGGAACCTGCCAGGTCTTCCCTGAAAGAGACGTTGTCTGGATGGGAGCAGATGTTTCAGCATTGATGGAGCTTCCCAGATGTGGAAGCTGCCCGGCTTTAATCGGCTCTAATGCAACCCCATCCCATCAGAGATGCAGGCTGATAACAAGCTGGATGCTCCCTCTCCTCTTTAGTCTGCAGGACACGCCGTCCATGCTGTCCACAAACAATTCCACATCTTCATCCAGGTTTCCACTCAGAACATTTTAAATGAGCTTTGGTCCAGAGAAGACGGCGTGTTTCTGGATCCTCTTCACATATGATGGAGCTTTAACCTGCAGGTGTGGTTTTCAGCCTGAACTGGGTTCACACTGGTTTCTGGAAGCTTCCTGAGTCCATGCACTGGTTTCCAGTAGAGAAGCATGTTTGCTTTCGGATCACAACCAGCATCCTGCTTTGTCCCAAACATACAGAGATTCCTCCTGATTCTCTGAACCTGTAGAAAATGATATTCTTCACTGTAGATGGTCTGAGGATCGTTTTTCTGAACTTTTAGATCCAGTTTGTGTCAGACTCCGTTCATCTTTCCATCTGAGAGACTCTGCCTCTCAGAAATGCTCCTGACCATGCCGTGTTGCTGACCTGTTGCCAGGTAACCCAGCTAGTTGTCAGAAGCTCCTCCAGATGTCACTTTTCCAGCCGTGTGCGGCTCTTGTTCCAGCTGTTTACAGATGTGTACAGGTTGACAGTCATGTTTCCATCCGGCTTGTAAAATGATCTTTCTGACAGAAACAACTCTGTGGAGAATAAAAAGTCAGAACCAGATGTTCAGAACTCCATAAAATGAATCATTTTTAACCAGATGTTTTATGAAAAACTCCATAAAATGAATCATTTTTTGTCTCAGATCAGGTGGAATAAACCATGGAGACATGAACGGAAAAGAAATCTCATCTCCTTCTTAGTTTCAGCCTCTCTCTGTTTTCTTTGATCAATCAAATCAATAACAATCATTCAGCTGATGGATCAGCTCTGCAGGAGGATTCTGCTCGTTTCCTCAGTAACCTGAACTCTGACTGACGTCCAGACTGCTGCTGAGAAACAGTCTGGATGCTCTGTGGAAGTGTGCTTCATCATCTGCTCCATGGCTGCTTCTGTTCAGCTTCAGTCCGTTTGGTTTTCACTTCTTTACTTCTGTCCTGATGAAGCGCCGTCCACCTGGATGCTTCCCAACCTTCCCAGTCCCACAGCTGACTGGAAACCACCAGCATCGTCATCTTTGTTTGTTTATTCAACCAGATAAAACCTCGCTGAGATGAACGGTTTCTTTTCCAGCACAAGCCTGTTTGTACCAGCTGAGAACAGCCGGAGACGCGACAGGAAAGCAGCCGCAGCACAAACCGTGATGTAAGGCTGGGAAACGGAGTGACCAGGAAGCTGATTGCTCGTTTTCTTCAGGTTTTCTGTTGACTCAACTCGTCCCAAAGCAGGGATGCTATAAAACAGCAGGAAAGTCTCACCACAACGTGCCAAACGCTGACGTGTCCTGCATCCCTCTGACAGCCTCACACAGAATCTGAGTAAAGCAAGACTGAAGCTTTGTTTTTGTCCTGCAGGTTTCAGGGGGGTCTGCAGACTCTGGGTGTGTTTGAGCAGGTAAGGCAGCTGCTGAGGTTGTCGTCAGACCCGATCCCTTCCTCACATCACGTTGGACTGGAGAGTCTGCAGCCGCCATTTCTAGTTTGGGCTTTTCTGTCTGCTCCAGGTCCAGAGCTTCCCGTCGCTCTTCTGCAGGGTCTTCTGTGAAGCTGCAGATCGTCTCACGGCTCAGGCGCTCACTGAGGTCTTCACCGTAAACTTCTCCCAGCAGGAGGAGAAAATGAGCGCAGAGACGCCCGTCATCAGCTACTGGAGGCACTTCCTGCTGGAGTGTGAAGGTACGCCGTGGATCTCGTAGTTTTTATCCAGAGTGATCATCTGGAAGCATAGATGCACAGATTAGAGGAGAACAGGCGCACCATTTACTACCACCACAGTTGTCTGAACCATAAAAACTACACAATAAAATCAGAAAAAAACAAATGACTTCAGGTTGGAATGAGAAACAAAAAGCAATAAAACTGTTGAAACACCAGTGTGAAGATGTGTGTCCTCAGCACACTCGCCGTTTTATTCAAGTTCACAAACACAGTCAGGTCCACGAGCAAAGAGAGAAAGGAAACGCACAAATTCCTATTTCATGTTCCAAACTGGGCTTGTTTTCAGACCGCATGAACGAGGCCGGCGAGACGGGGCCACGCCCCCTCAGACAAACGCCTCAAATCAGATCCACCAAAAATGCATAAACTACCGAAACTCTCTCCCCTCTGCACCGAGCTGCGTGCTGGTTGTACAGCGTTGCATTGTGGGACCCCTCTTCCTCCTCCCAGTGAACAACCAATCAGCATTTAGTATGCAAATGAGTTGACAAGCGGCCTGGTGTGTCAGATTTCTCCTCCTCGGTGGCTGAGCTGCTGCAGCGGTAAACATACCTAGTAACAATTTATATGGTGAGATAGGCTACTTAATAACTAATTCAGCATAAATACAGTGGTATAAAACATGAATTTGTTCTGTGGGAGCGTTGCTCCATCACACGAGCACTGGATGTGTGTGTCCGCTCAGAGCCAATTAGACGGAGGGAAAATGACATGTGTGTGTGCCAGAACAAGAAAACAGTTCTCGCTTGTCGTGGAGGATGGAAAACAACGTCGCCACACAACGTAAAACAGTCCAATAAAAACACAGTTAGATGAAAGGCCCCATCAACACGACCCGTCACACAAACAGATGCTTACATGACGGAACATAATGTTAATATTTGTTCTCCTGTGCAGTTTCTCTGGACCCAGACAGACTTTTATTCATGGTTCTGCAGAGTTCTGATGGTCAGATTTAACTCCTGCATACTCATTAGTTTATAGTCTGTACTGAACAGAAGGATTGAATATTAAACAAGTAGAAACACAACCCAGAGAAGGAATCCAGAAGAAATGCTGCCGTCGGGTCAGACACGGAAACAAACACGCCATCAGCATCTGTAACTGTTAAAAACCCTAAAAATGCTGTTTTTGTCTGTTTTTCTGTAAACCGTCCTGGAGAAGCATGCAGACATGTTTCCATGCACACGTTGTCCTGGTTCTCCTGCAGTCCCACCAGGTCAGAGGTCGCCCCTTTCCAGCCAGTCGGGACTGAAAGGAGCAGGAACTCCTGCAGCATCAGATGTTGCATCAGGATGGGAACCATACTGGCTCAGATAATCACCTCCCCTTCTCTCTCCTCAGTTGGACGAAGCTCCGTCTCGCTGCAGGACATCCTTCACTTCACCACCGGTGCTGAGGAGCTGCCAGTAGCGAACCTCCTCCCTCCTCCCTCCATCTCTTTCCTCCACCACCCCGCCTCCTCCCACCCAGGAGTCAGAGAGGAGTGGAGGGATGAAGGCCTTTTCCCTCAGAGCAAACCAGAGACCCGAGTCCTCCTCCTGCCCGTCACCTCCTCCTACCAGGCGTTTAAAAGCTCCATGGAGCAGGCCGTCAGCCACCATGTTCACCTCCTCCCTTCAGACGGCTAGACGAGGAGGAGTTTGGACTCCAGAGTCTTTAACCTTTCTGGATTCAGATGAACAAACTGTTTGTTCCTCGTTCTGAAGAGCAGACCTTCCAGATGCTTCTTGTGTTTTTGGTGAATCATGTTTGGTGCTAAACAGACGCAGGGCTGCTTTCCTGCATCTGTTTCCATGGTGATAGAGGAGGAGATGCCGCAGCAGTTAATGCATGGGTGTCAAGCTCTGGCCCACGAGCTGATTTTGGCCCACAGTGTAACTATACTACGTCAACCACACACTGTGTAGAGCAAAGAGAATCTTCCGTCCGTCGTTATTTAGCATTAAAGCTCTTCTGACTGGACGTCCAGCTCGGGACTAAATGACTGTTTGCTGGTTTATGTCTGCATCGTTCTCACACTGATACGCGTTTCCCCTCAGGTTTACGGTACCGTTTATGTTTCATTCTTTCTTCCTCTGCTCGTTGTTTGTTTGTTTAAGCTCCAAATTATTATAAAACTGAAAAGCTGATCAGAGTTGACTGAAATATAGAGATCTGTGTCTGTTTCTGAGTGTTTCAATGTGCTGTTCCAGAAATGTTACTTCCTGTTGAAGGTGGGGAGGGAGGAGGGGGGGGGTCACCGGCAAGAGAACTCTGATCCAGGATCCTGCTGAGAAAGGAGAAGAGAAACATGGCAGAGTTTCTACATCACAGGTCTCCAGCTAGGGTTGGGGGCACTAAAAGATGGACAAGTTCAATTACTGTCTTATCATCCCGTTGGGCGTTACCATAGCAGCGCGTTAATCAGCTGCTTCAGATCAGCTGATTTTTGACAGGTGAATGAGAGAAACGTGCTAATTGACAACAATAAAAGAAAAAGGAACAGAAATAAACGTTTGTTATAAAATATTTAGTGTGGGACCATGGGGATGACGTCATGTCCCACGTCGTGACGTGAAATGCGGCTCCTCGTTGTTTAATCCGACGTGTTGGACTGTTTCTGTTTGCTGCTTCATGACTTGAAGTGAACCCATGTCATCACAAGGTTACAACTCTAATAGATTTTTTTTTTTTAAAGAAAAAAAAGGCTCATTTATTGAATGATCACTTTCTACAGTTTCCTTAAAAATGAACTGAAAAACATAAAGCTCTGAACATTTTAATGCATTTAAAAATAAACGTTTCCCTACAGCTAGGCTATATGTATTTTTATGTGGATTTATTAGCTTCTCATCCATTGAAATTACGTTTTTAATGGCTATATATATATGTATATTGGCTAATGTAATTGTAATTCTATGCCTACGGTATATAAATAAATGATCCTGCTGTCCTGATGCTGTCAGACTGTCCACCGACTGTACAGTCACTGACACGTTGTACAGTCCGACTTAGAAACATCTTCACGTCTGTTTCACATGGCCTTTTTATTTCCAGGAGCTACAGAACCAGGAACAGTTTAACTTTTTAAAAGGCGACGAGGCTGAAGTTAGTTTGCGATTCGTAGTATGCGTAAAGGGCAATTCCACTGAATTTTTCGGAAACTAGACCACATTAGACCAGGTTCTGACAAAAATCTACCACACTTAGACTCTTCCAATCTGAACTGAAATATTCTAAATAATATACAGATTCATTCAAACAAAGTGTCTGATTTGTGAAACCTTTATTCTATTTGTGAAAATGCACATTCGGCTTGTTTCATTATATTTTTGGCATCTGGGCCACATTAGACCAGATCCTGACAATAAAAAACTACAACACTTAGACACCCCAGACATTAAAACCCAGGATCAAACAGCAGTTTTAAACAAACCTTTATTTTACTTGTCAGCGTGGTATTACATGAAATTCTCATGTTGCACAAATCCGATGTTAGGTACTTTTTTTTTTTTTCACCTCTGAAATAGAAAGAAAGCAAATTGGATAAGATCACATCAGAATAAACTGGATAATTGAAGTTGTCTAATTGTATTTTCTGGTTATTTCTGATTGGATCAGAATATCCATGAATATACTGTTCTCAAACGGGGGTATGGTACCCCTGGGGTACCTCAAGGCAATCCAGGGAATACGTGATTTTTTTTTTTTTTGAAAGCCTATGTATTTTTATGTATTCTTTAAAACATCCTTGAATAAATTTCTATAAATATATTTAAAATTTTCAATATATTTCAGTAAATGTCAGTGTAAATTTATAAACTGAATTTAAATTTAGATTTACATCTTTTCATTCCTCCCAAAATCCCACATTCTGACGTGACTTGAACTCCACCCATTACGAGCCAAATCATATCCGTCAGTCACTGTCGCCTTGACAACGCAAACAATGGCGTCCTGGTTGAACCTTAGTGGAGATGTGGTTAAAGTTTAACGAACCAAACACAAATGTGTTGTATTTCATGTTTTTTCTAAACCAAAAATACTTTGCAGTGGTTCGGGGCTACTTGGATAAAAAATGTTTTACAAGGCGCACTGTGTTGCTGGCCTAAAGAAAAACCTGTTTAGTTCTCATGAAATAATCTTTTGTCTTTTGCCTTGAAAGCCTTCTGCAAGTAAAATATAGACATCATGCTGGAATTAAATTATATTGATACGAGCCTGGGGATCTATAATACTGATTTAGGATCAATCGGCCCACTCTTATGAGCCACTGCTAGCTAGAAAAAAACTCTCAATAAGTGTCTGATGACAGTATCAGATCAATTTTATAATCTGTTTCTTACACAGAAGCAGTGTTGCTCAGATGTAAGTGCGTTTTCAAGCCAGTGAAGATTACATGCAAAATAAATGCTTAAAATTATTTCAAGCTCATTTGCAAGGAACCAGTTGTCCACCCTGTATGCCTCTGATCCTGTAGCATGTAGGCCCACCGACTGCAGCTCTAAGAATAAATAAAAGCAAGGTTTTAATATGTTACGGTTCCAGATATACTGGGGCAAACAAGTAAGAATGACATTCAACTCATAAGATTTTCTAATAACTTTAAAATATATTTATCTCCAAGAAATAAAGACTGGTGTCTTCGATGTACTGCAAGAGAGCGATAACATCAGTTGCCTCATACAGCTACTGTCTGTTACATAGTGGAATAAAAAGATTACTTATAGTATAAAAAAATGACATGCTGGCTAATGGGGGAATTATTTCAAACATTTTTCAGGATTCACATAATGTAAACATTTACATTTAATTTTCTTGTTTCAAAAAGAGTAAAGAAAAGTATGACTTTGTCTTGTATAACAAAACTATCATTGGGTACTGCCCAGACAAGATTATAATCTGCAAAACAAAATATCATATGGGTTGAAGTTCGTACAATATAAAAAGATCCATAATTTGGCTTGTCACAAAATAAATCATAAAAAAAGTTTCACAAATCAGACACTATGTTTTCATGAATCTGCACAGTATGTGGAATATTGTAGTCCAGGTTTGAAGAGTCTAAGTGTTGTACCTTTTTTGTCTGGACCTCGTCTAATGTGGTCCAGATGCCAAAAATGTCATAAAATGAGCCTTATTTGCTTTTTCACAAATAGAATAAGGTTTCACAAATCAGAGACTTTGTTTTCATGAATCTGCATAGTTCATTCATTAATTTTCCTAACTGCTTAATCCAATTCAGGGTCATGAGGAAGCTGGAGCCTATCCCAGCAGGCTTTTGGGCAACAGGCAGGGTACACCCTGGACAGCTCACCAGTCCATCGCAGGGACACACACAGACACACAACCACGCATACCCACACTCACTCCTGTGGTCAATTTAGAGAAACCAATTAACCTAACATCATGTCTTTGGACGGTGGGAGGAAGCCGGAGAACCCGGAAAGAACCCACGCATACACGGGGAGAACATAAAAACTCCTGAATCGACATAGTATGTGGAATATTTTTTTAATTTCTTTATTTTCTTCAAACCTGGACTAAAATATTCAGAATCTGCATAGTATGCGTAATATTTAGTCCAGGTTTGAAGAGTCTAAGTGTGGTAGATTTTTGTCAGGACCTGGTCTAATGTGGTCAAGTTTCCGAAAAATTCAGTGGAATTGCCCTTTACACATACTCCGAATCGGAAGCTAACTTCAGCCTCGTAAGGCGCGCGTCTTCTGAGGAGCGTGCATGAGCGTACATATCAAATTATTGTTTAATAGTTGTTATTAGGGGATTAAAGTTTTCACTAGTCCTCAATTTTTCATCTTTGAAAATAGATATTCCCAGGTATTTAACTTTAGATTTACTGGGACACTTAATCAAATTCACAAGAATGTCATGATTAATGATTTAAACTCTGGTGGATTTAATGCTTTAGATTTTTACACACTACATTCTTCCTTTAAAATAAAATGGATCAAACGGTATTTGTTAAATTTAAAGTCATTATGGACTTTTATCCCACATCATGTTTTTGAACCCTTCGGTGGTCTTAACTTTCTATTAAGGTGCAATTACAACATAGATAAAATACCCATTAAATTATCCAACTTTCACAGGCAAATGCTTCTTTCCTGGTCTCTAGTATACAAACAAAACTTTTCTCCGCACTCTTCTTACATCTGGAATAATCAGGATATTTGTTTTAAACATAAGTCTCTGTATTTAAAAACATGGGTGGGACATGGGATTCTGCTTGTCAATCAGTTGCTTAATAGGGATGGTCATTTACTTACATATTATGAGTTTCTTGAAAAATTCCATTTTCCTGTTACTCCTAGAGAATTTGCCATTGTTAATGATGCCATTCCCTCAGGAAGCAAACATCTGGTCTCATCTGCACCTAGAACTGCTCCACCTGATGCTCTGCCACAACTTTTTATTGGGAACTCAGAGCCCTTTCTTAGAACAAAAACTAATAACAAATGCATTAGAGAATTAATTCAAAGAGATGTGAGTTGTAAACCAGCCTCTGTTTTTATCTGGAATAATGAATGTCCTGATATAAACTGGAAAAAGGTCTGGTCCCTTCCCAGACAATTTTTTATTACCAACAAAGTGTGAGAAGTGTCACTGAAAATTCTACACAGGTGCTATCCAGGTAATGTTTTTCTGGCAAAAATCCATAAAAATGTTGAGTATCTCTGTTCCTTCTGTCAACAAGCAGATGAAACTAGATGTCATCTTTTCTGGGAGCGCTCCTATTGTCAAGTCTTCTGGAATGATGTTAATCTGTACCTCAGTACCTCAGTATCAAGTTAGAAAGAAGCTTGATTATGTTTTATTTGGGTGTTTTAGTTGTCACCTTCCACACAAAATAAGATTTGTAATTAACCTCTTCACTCTACTTGCTAAATTTCATATACATTGTTGTAAATTCGCTAAGCAAAAACCAAATATGTCAGTTTTCCAATGTTATGTCCATATGTACATGAAGTCATTGAAATTTTGCACTAATTCAAAAACTGTGAAAACCAGAATGATCTATGATGCTGCCCCTGAGCTTGAGTTGTGAGTGAAATTCTCCTGTATATCTGTTGTATTGTATTGTAAATACATTTCAATTAAAGAAAAAAAAAGATCAGAGCTGGGTTCATTGATAAGTTAAAGGAATAAATCCACTGTGTGATTCTTCCCATCAGAGACAAACTAAACTAATATCTCTGAGTTGACTTCCTGCCATCACCATGTAGATCATTCTGTTTATTATCAGGTATTTTAGACTTGTGTTTAAACACTTTACAGGTTTTAAGTTTGTTAAATAAGTGGTGATAACCCCAACCTATGTTTTATATGACTGGTCGACCTTTGAAGGAAACTACTGATTTATGTGTGAAAGTAGGGCCAAAATATCTGTCAAAATATCTCAGGAGACCAGATGCCACACTTCAGAGCAAGAAGCCCACCCAGAAGATGGCAGAGGCAGACCCCTGCCAAAGCACCCCAAGCCATGAGGCACACGCCCCAGGGATGACCATGAGGCACACGCCCCAGGGATGACCATGAGGCACACGCCCCAGGAGACGGCCCCAAGGATGACCATGAGGCACACGCCCCAGGAGACGGCCCCAAGGATGACCATGAGGCACACGCCCCAGAGAGGCACAGGCATCAGGTGGCAAGGTGACGGCAACCAGAGGTTACAATGGCAGACAGGGCCCAGGAGCCACCAACCACACAAAGCAGTAGAGACCCTGCCCAATGCCCTAGAGGACCAGGGCCCCATATGTGGATCCCCACAACCCAACCCACCAGACCCAGTTCCTTTGCTTCTTAGCAGAGGAGCTGCTAATCTCATATTTTATTTCTAGTATTCCAACCATAATCCAGGTGGAATGGATTTTCCAAATAATTCTGTTATTTTCAGGTTGGTTTTTAATAAAGTACTTCAAATATGGAGGAAAAGACATAACTCATACCTTCAGTCAACATAAACAATATTTCTCTGAATAAAGTCTAGAGATATTTGTCGAAAATGTTGAGACCAACGCATCAGCCATGTCGAGCTCGTCGATAGTGATGTCAGAATCACTCCGTTGGAAACATGAGATCGCTACGCCTCTTCTTCTTACCTTTTGTAATCGGTTTTCTAAAAATAGAGACGGAGTGAGACTTCTTCACTATCCGCTGATGTAAAGTGGTGTGACGTTGTTCCGCTGCCACGTCATCTTCTCCGTCACTACTAACAACATCAACAATGGCGACGTTTGTCCGGGAGAAGCAGACAGGTGTGTGAAGTTCTCGCTTTCTTTCAATAAACTTGACTTTCAGCCGCAGCAAGCAGATTTATAGGACAGTGGAGGGCTTACCTGGCCCGCGTACGAGCGTGTCAGTCAGCGATGTCAGACACCGCAGCCGGTTGGGCTGCTGTTCTCTGTTTCACTACATCAGATCCGTCCTCCTCCTGAAGACCGTGTTCCAACAGACACGGTGTTAACCAGGCAGCTGGCTGCTGTGGTGGAGCGTCAGGTGTGCATGTAGATGGAGCAGCTAGCATGCTGCTAACTGTGGAGACTGTCCAGGTGAAGCTAGCATGCTGCTAAGTGTGGAGACAGTTCAGGTGATGCTAGCATGCTGCTAACAGTGGAGACTGTCCAGGTGAGGCTAGCAAGCTGCTAATTGTGGACAGTGTCCAGGTGAGGCTAGCAAGCTGCTAATTGTGGACAGTGTCCAGGTGAGGCTCTCATCCTGCTAACTGTCTAGGTGAAGCTAGCAAGCTGCTAACTTTGGAGACTGTCCAGGTGAGGCTAGCATGCTGCTAACTGTGGAGACTGTCCAGGTGAAGCTAGCATGCTGCTACCTTTGGAGACTGTCCAGGTGAGGCTAGCGTGCTGCTAACTGTGTAGGTGAGGCTAGCATGCTGCTAACTGTCCAGGTGAGGCTAGCGTGCTGCTAACTGTGGAGACTGTCCAGGTGAAGTTAGCACGCTGCTAACTGTGGAGACTGTCCAGATGAGGCTAGCATGCTGCTAACAGTGGAGACTGTCCAGGTGAGGCTAGCACGCTGCTAACTGTGGAGACTGTCCAGGTGAGGCTAGCGTGCTGCTAACTGTGGAGACTGTCCAGGTGAGGCTAGCAAGCTGCTAACTGTGGAGACTGTCTAGGTGAGGCTAGAGTGCTGCTAACTGTGGAGACTGTCCAGGTGAGGCTAGCGTGCTGCTAACTGTGGAGACTGTCTAGGTGAGGCTAGAGTGCTGCTAACTGTGGAGACAGTCCAGGTGAGGCTGGCGTGCTGCTATCTGTGGAGACTGTCCAGGTAAAGTTAGCATGCTGCTAACTGTGGCGACTGTCCAGGTGAGGCTAGCGTGCTGCTAACTGTGGAGACTGTCCAGGTGAGGCTAGCATGCTGCTAACTGTCCAGGTGAAGCTAGCAAGCTGCGAACTGTGGAGACTGTCCAGGTGAGGCTACCATGCTGCTAACTGTGGAGACTATCCAGGTGAGGCTGGCGTGCTGCTATCTGTGGAGACTGTCCAGGTGAAGTTAGCATGCCGCTAACTGTGGCGACTGTCCAAGTGGGTCTAGCATGCTGGTAACAGTGGAGACTGTCCAGGTAAGGCTAGCAAGCTGCTAATTGTGGACAGTGTCCAGGTGAGGCTAGCAAGCTGCTAATTGTGGACAGTGTCCAGGTGAGGCTCTCATCCTGCTAACTGTCTAGGTGAAGCTAGCAAGCTGCTAACTTTGGAGACTGTCCAGGTGAGGCTAGCATGCTGCTAACTGTGGAGACTGTCCAGGTGAAGCTAGCATGCTGCTACCTTTGGAGACTGTCCAGGTGAGGCTAGCGTGCTGCTAACTGTGTAGGTGAGGCTAGCATGCTGCTAACTGTCCAGGTGAGGCTAGCGTGCTGCTAACTGTAGAGACTGTCCAGGTGAAGTTAGCACGCTGCTAACTTTGGAGACTGTCCAGATGAGGCTAGCATGCTGCTAACAGTGGAGACTGTGCAGGTGAGGCTAGCACGCTGCTAACTGTGGAGACTGTCCAGGTGAGGCTAGCGTGCTGCTAACTGTGGAGACAGTCCAGGTGAGGCTAGCGTGCTGCTAACTGTTGAGACTGTCTAGGTGAGGCTAGAGTGCTGCTAACTGTGGAGACTGTCCAGGTGAGGCTAGCGTGCTGCTAACTGTGGAGACTGTCCAGGTGAAGTTAGCACGCTGCTAACTGTGGAGACTGTCCAGATGAGGCTAGCATGCTGCTAACTGTGGAGACTGTCTAGGTGAGGCTAGAGTGCTGCTAACTGTGGAGACTGTCCAGGTGAAGCTAGCACGCTGCGAACTGTGGAGACTGTCCAGGTGAGGCTAGCACGCTTCTAACTGTGGAGACTGTCTAGGTGTGGGCTAGCATGCTTCTAACTGTCCAGGTGAGGCTAGCAAGCTACTAACTGTGGAGACTGTTCAGGTGATGCTAGCAAGCTGCTAATTGTGGAGACTGTCCAGGTGAGGCTAGCAAGCTGCTAACTGTGGAGACTGTCCAGGTGAGGCTAGCACGCTGCTAACTGTGGAGACAGTCCAGGTGAGGCTGGCAAGCTGCTAACTGTGGAGACTGTCCAGGTGAGGCTAGCAAGCTGATAACTGTGGAGACTCCAGGTGAGGCTGGCATGCTGCTAACTGTGGAGACTATCCAGGTAAAGCTAGCATGCTGCTAACAGTGGAGACTGTCCAGGTGAGGCTAGCACGCTGCTAACTGTGGAGACAGTCCAGGTGAGGCTAGCAAGCTGATAACTGTGGAGACTCCAGGTGAGGCTGGCATGCTGCTAACTGTGGAGACTATCCAGGTAAAGCTAGCATGCTGCTAACAGTGGAGACTGTCCAGGTGAGGCTAGCACGCTGCTAACTGTGGAGACTGTCCAGGTGAGGCTAGCACGCTGCTAACTGTCCAGGTGAGGCTAGCACGCTGCTAACTGTGGAGACTGTCCAGGTAAGGCTAGCACACTGCTAACAGTGGAGACTGTCTAGGTGAGGCTAGCACGCTGCTAACTGTGGAGACAGTCCAGGTGAGGCTAGCAAGCTGCTAACTGTGGAGACTATCCAGGTGAAGCTAGCTCGCTGCTAACTGTGGAGACTGTCCAGGTGAGGCTAGGACGCTGCTAACAGTGGAGTCTGTCTAGGTGAGGGTAGCACACTGCTAACTGTGGAGACTGTCCAGGTGAAGCCATGCACATATCTACATAGACGCTGCATAGTATCACGCTGCCTACACGAGCTGAGGTCTGATCGCGCCGGCATCTTGGATGGGTCTCCATGCGCCTCCAATCTATTTATCTGTAAGGTCTAGGTCCAACCACAACAATAACTTTACCAAGTTTTATCAGATTTTTTTTCTCCCGGTTCGGTTTGTTACAAAGAGCAGAGATATTGTTCTGATACAGATCACTGTAAAGCATTAAAAACACGTGCTTTTATGCTAAAATATTTTGTAATGCTATTTCAGACATAAAAGCTACAATATAAATAAATGTATAAATGAATTGGATACGAACATGTTTGATTGTTTATTAATGCATCTGCATTTGTCTATTTTTTATTTGGTCAAATAAATGTTCATTTAACCTTGTGAAATGTAATTCCACACTATCTGATTTTAATATTTCAACCGTATGCTGAACTAAATACAGGAATAGTTGCAGGCTTTCTCTTGACTATGGTTGATTCTTTCTTTTAGTTACATTGATCAATTTATCAACATAGAGATACAACTGTACAAAGTCTGAAAATAAAGTATTGTATCAAAACTGTGCAAATCAAAAGTTACCCAGAAAAACACTTGGAAACCATAAACCTTCACCAAGGTCTTTAAAAAGTTCCTGGATCCAAACGGTGATCCGGATCAGCACTAAGATTAAATCAGTTCTTCCTTTTTACTTTTCCAACACATCCTCAAAATCTCATGGAAATCCATCCAGAACCTTTTAATTTATCTTGAACACAAAAAAATAAAGCCGGTAAAAACATAAACTCCTTGGCGGAGGTAATTATGCTTCCATGTAAAACTCTCTTTGTGAAGCATCAATATCATATTTTTCCATAAACACCTCATAGGAGTAAAATTTATCATTTGCATTTTAGTAGATTATTCTCTGTGTTTACTGTCTTTTCTGTCTCTGCAGTTGCTCTAAAGCGCATGCTGAACTTCAACGCTCCTCCTCTGAAGAACACAGCAGCCGAGCCAGTATGGAAGGTAACACTTTCCTCTGATGGTTGATTCACAGAAATAAACATCTCTTTATGCTCAGAGGGTGTAAAACCTCCTGCTTCCACAGCTTTTTATCCTGTTTGTCACCTGTCAAACCTCCTTGTGCATGGAGAAAGACCTGAGAAGCCTGAGGAAGGGACATTTATCTCAACATGTTGGACACACTCATTTAAATGGTCATCGGAAAAATGGTAGAAATAAGATCAGATTAAAATGACACGTCAGTGACTTTGCTGGACAACTGAAAGAAACTTTCAGGTGATTTTCAGTGAAATATGAAAATCACCTAAAATTAATTTCTTCTTCCTCCATATTTCCCGTCACTTCCCGAATCGTGCCTGTGAATATGAGCCGATGGTGCAAACTCCACCTAAACGGTGATTAAAATGAAGATGTGTCATGTTGAACAGTTTCTGTCAGAACTACACAACACAGTTCACCACAAGTAGTTTAATACATAAGAATATGAACATTTTTAGATTATTGCTTTGATTCTTTAGTCAGAAAACTTCATATAGTTTGTAAATTATGAAGGTTATGAAGCAACTTGAGAAACTGAACCAGAACAAGGCTGCAGGTCCAGATGGTGTCAGTCCCAGAGTTCTCAAGACCTGCTCACAACTATATCAGATTCTCCAGCACCTTTTCAACACCAGTCTGAGACAAAATAGAGTCCCAGTGCTGTGGAAAACCTCCTGCCTTGTTCCAGTGCCTAAAAAAAAAAAAACAACCAGCTGAACCAAGTGACTACAGACCAGTTGTCCTGACATCTCACATCATGAAAGTCCTGGAGAGACTCTTACTGGCTCACCTCAACAAGCAAGTAAACACCTTTCAGGACCCATTACAGTTTGCATATCATAATTGACTTGGGGTTGAAGATGCCATCATATACCTGCTCCAGAGAGCACACTCTCATCTGGACCATTCAGGCAGCACTCTGAGGGTCATGTTCTTTCATTTCTCAAGTGCTTTTAATACCATTCAGGCTGCTTTGTTGTGTGAGAAGCTCCATAAATTCCAGGTGGATACCTCCACAACCACCTGGATCTATGACTACCTCACTAACAGACCCCAGTTTGTGAGACTGAAAGGTTGTGTGTCTGAGATGGAGGTCAGCAGCACTGGTGCACCACAAGGAACTGTACTCTGGCCATTCCTCTTCACACTGTACACCTCAGACTTAAATACCAGCAAAACAAAAGAGATGATTGTTGACTTCAGGAGGAACAAGAATAAACAAAGCACTGTTTCCATCCTGGGAGAGGAGGTGGAGGTGGTGGAGGAATACAAGTATCTTGGAGTTCAGCTGGACAACAAACTGGACTGGAAATGCAACACTGACTACATCTACAAGAAAGGTCAGAGCAGACTGTACTTCTTAAGGAAGCTGAGATGGTTTAACGTCTGCACCAAGATGTTGCATATCTTCTATAAGTCTGTTGTGGAGAGTGCAGTCAGCTTTGCAGCATCTGCTGGGGTAGTAGCATCAGAACCAGAGACTTGAAGAGAATCAACAAACTGATCCAGAAAGCTGGTTCTGTGCTTGGAGTAACTCTGGAGCCGCTGGAGCTGATTGTCCAAAGAAGAATGCTGCACAAGCTGATGAAGATGATGGAGGATTCTTCACACCCTCTCTACAACACAGTGATGAAACAACAAAGTGTGTTCAGTGAGAGGCTTCTTCAGGTCCGATGTAAGACTGAAAGATACAGATCATTCCTGCCAGCAGCCATCAGCTGGAACAAGACCTCCTCTAGTTAATTATTATCTACTACAATACTGGATTTCCCTTTGGGGATTAATAAAGTATTTTTCATTTCATTAAACAAGCATAAAGTAAAGGATTCATGGACACTTTGGTTAAAACAGACAGAAAAACACAGAACAATGAATCTAACAGTAACAGTAACATAGAAGGTAAATGGAGAACAGGAGCATTTACATTGTGTCATGCATGACCAGTCTGTGGGAAGGAAAATGGCTGCTGGGTCTTTACGGTTTCCTGGCGCCAACAGAAACATGGTGGTACCTCGAGCTCAGAGCTCCACATCGGGATCTGCAGCACAGCAGGATGAAAAGGATGCAGCGATAGTTCAGCTGATCTGGAATCAGACCATCTTCATCCTGATGAAGACCCCTGACAGGCAGGTGAGACTCTAACGATGGACGTTTCCAGAGTCACCATGAGATGCTGTGGCGCTCTGTCCGCTGATGGAGCGCTCCTACCAGGGACGAAGACGTGTCGTCAGCTGCTTCTCATCGGGTTCAGATGGTTTTCCAGCTCAGAGGACAGAGGAGATGAAGAGATCCTGGTTTGATATTCTTCCTGGATCTGTCTGCAGGTGTTGGTGTACGACCGCTTCGGCCAGGACATCATCTCCCCGCTGCTGTCTGTCAAAGAGCTGCGAGACATGGGCATCACCCTGCATCTGTAAGTAGCTGATGGAGGCAGCAGCTCCTCCAGGTTTGTTTATTTCTGCGCTGGACTGAAGACCTGACCCTCCTCCTCGGCTGCTCGTGGATCTTTAACATGTCATGAATCAGTTCACCAGGCAGATGATGCAGAACGGCAGGCTGGTTCTGTTTGCGACTCCTGCAGAATGTTCCAGCGCACCGGACCAGTAACATAATAACCTGTATGGCAGCTTCTGTACGACTCATTAACGGTGTGAGCTGGTTTTCATGTTTCAGAACAGATTTTAGTCTCAACGTTCTTATTAATAACATTTCTGGTGGAAATCCAGATTCTTGTCGTGGTGGAGGATCAATATCAAACATTTTCTTCATTTTGTGGGAAAGTTTATATTAGATTTTGCTCCACCGTGTCGAACTTCACACCATTTCTTTGGTTTTATTTTCTGCTGTTGGTGTCGCCGTTTCTCCAGATGTGCTACGGCAGGTCAGAGTTGGCGTGGAGGTCAGGACGTTTTACCGCCAAGCCCTGTTTTTAGAAATCCCAAAGGTGTCTGGAGCTGGCGTACGGCGGGTTTTGTGTGCAACAGCTTTATGAGGCCCCTAGGGTGTTCCCTGAAAGGTTTCATACGCTAAAAACAGTAAGATGAGATACAAGATAAGCCCTTATTAGTCCCACCGTGTGGAAATTCCAGTGTTGCTCCGCATAGAGAACAGGAGAGTGTAAAACATGAAATATCCAAGATAATAGCTCTAAGAATAACTTTAGCAATAGACCTAAAACAGACTTAAATGTGACACAGCATTCAGGTGGAGCAGAAAACATAAAATGAAAGATTGTTTTTTGCAATCTATCATGTATTATTCTAGTATTATATCCAGCAACATGACTATGCACAGTTCAGCATACCAGTCATAAATGTCAGTAGTAATATCAGTAAAGTGACCTTAGTGAGCTGTACCAGACACGGTTCTCTCTGTTGCACATGGTATCTGGGTGCTGATGGCTCCGGTTGGACCATACGGAGTTTAACAGTGTTCAGTCTGACAACAGCAGCTCTGCTTCACGCAGCCAGGGCACATCAGTCTGAGGCTGCTCTCCAGAGCAGACGGAGTCCTGGACGGGGAGGGGACTCATGGTCCAGCATAGACCATGAGCATAGACCTGAGCTCAGCCAGGACCCTCCTGTCCCCCACCTCCCACTGTCCAGAAGACAGCCCAGTATGGAGTCATAGAAGGTCCCCAGGAGAGGTCCTCTCACTCTGAAGGACCTGAGTCTCCTCAGGTGGGACAGTCTGCTCTGAACCCAGGTGATTCTCCAGGCGAGTCTCCAGGCGAGTCACCAGGTGAGACGGAGAGCGGTGCAGGATGACGGGGTCCTCCACCCTGATGCCGAGCCGGTATGCGAACTGCAGAGATCCAGCGGTTGAGCCGAGGTGGCCGGGGGTCAGATTTATACAACCAGGCTCCTACAAGCCGTTTCACCTTTATAAATCCCACCTGCACAATCACACCTGTTTGTGTGCAATGTTCCGCCCACATTCAGCCAGAAATGGTCGATGCAAAGCACCTCATGAATAACAATGGACTGGGTGCCGTTCCATGAATGCCGCAGCGTCCCGAACGGTTAGAATTTCTAAAATGCGTTTTTCATTGATTTTTCAGACAAGCAGCATCATGAATAGCGCAGCGAGTCTGTTCCCTGCGTAACATGTACGGGACACGGGAACGTGGACAAACCGTCCAGAAGTCACATCATGCAGAACTCTGGAGCGGTTCTAATCTGAGAGATGACAAGAACCTCTTTAAACCTTAGGAGAGAAACGTTACATGGTCGTCATGAATCCGTTTCTGGATTTAATCCAAGGCTGACTGCCTTACAGAGGTCCCTCATCAGCTGATGAGAAGGTTAGACTCCTTCTACATAAACAATCTCTATTGCTACTGTTTACCGCTAGTTACTGGTGATCTGAAGAGTCCCAAACAGGCTTTATGTCAGGCAGGAGGACCAGATTGATGAGTCGTAGACATGGTGTCCTGCTAAAAGCACCGAGGTCAACCTGACCTCATGTTTAGGGATGTACCAGAAGAGAGGCCTCCTAACATGAGCAGTAGAATGATGCTTCAGGTTCAGTACAACCATATTTATATATTTTTTCCAGTACTAACATGTAACATATGGAAACCCAGTGGTTAACACCTATAACTGACCATGGATGGTGCGGTTCTGGCAGGTCGGTTTCTCCAGTACGGGACCCGGTTCAGCACATCGATCCAGGAGCGATGCTGTAAATCTGTATATCAGCCAGTCTTCATGGTGGAGCAGGATCCCTGAAAACGTCTGCCGTCTGCAGCGTCTTCCAGCAGAGCCGCTGTGTTTACATGTCTACAGCTGCCAGTCTGACTGGCTTGTCCCAGTTCATGTTAGTCTGTGGCCCACATCACCCTGGTGGTCGTCTGGGAGGAAGATGATGATGAGAACTCTGATTAAATCTTCTGCACACTTTGATTTAATATTTAGAAAGACTTATAGATTTTTATGTGTTTTATAGAAAGGTTCTGATGTGTAGTTCTGACCCAGTACACCGCTGTTGTTAACATTTGTGATGAAGCTGATCGATGGGGGAAAATGAAATGTCAGAGGAATCATGACTCCATGGGGCTTCAGTTCTGCACCTCGCCATCGCCACCGCCAGCCTTCGTCTGGTGAGGGACCGCATGTCCTCCCTCAAGACTGTTTTATAAGTTACACAGTTCACCTGTTTCAGAGCCTGTTTGGTGTTCACTGGCTGGAACCACATACTGGTCTGGCTGGAACCACATACTGGTCTGGCTGGAACCACATACTGGTCTGGCTGGAACCACATACTGGTCTGGCTGGAACCACATACTGGTCTGGGTCTGGCTGGAACCACATACTGGTCTGGGTCTGGCTGGAACCACATACTGGTCTGGGTCTGGCTGGTACCACATACTGGTCTGGGTCTGGCTGGTACCACATAATGGTCTGGGTCTGGCTGGTACCACATACTGGTCTGGGTCTGGCTGGTATCACATACTGGTCTGGCTAGAACCACATACTGGTCTGGGTCTGTAAAAACCGTTTTGTTCTGTTTGTCAGAAATTTGTTGTGGACCGAAAGGTTGGGTTTGGACCATAGGGGATTCATGGCGAGCATGGTCTTGGTGATGTCATCAGATTAGCGTCCGTCTGCCACAGTGAAGAATTGTGGGACGTTAATATTCAATTCATTTCAACACAACTTTATTTATATAGCGTCAAATCACGGCAATGCCATCCCAAGACGCTTTACAGACAGAGAAGAAAACATAATGAAGGCCAATTCACAACAGCCTATATAAGGAAACCAACAGATTGAGTTGGAGGTCCAACTCAATCTCCCATCCTGAGCAAGCACACTGGCGACAGTGGGAAGGAAAAAACTCCCTTTTAACAGGAAGGAAACCTCCGGCAGAACCCGGCTCAGGACAGGCAGCCATCTGCCTCTGCTGTGTGGGGGGAAGAGGACAGAAAGTCAACAGACAACAGGAACTGCTACTCCCGGCCAGGGAGACCTGCTGAGACAGGAGACATACATGTTAATGATGCAACACTGTTATTGGGGGAGGGGGGGGGGGATAAAAGAGAGAGAGAGAGAGAAAGAAAGAAGCTCAGTGTATCAGGAAATGTCCCTCAGCAGTCTAAACCTGTAGCAGCATAACTAAGGGATACTAACCATCCCTAGTTATAGGACTTATCAAAAAGATAAGTCTTCAGCCTAGTCTTAAAGGTGGGGAGGGTGTCTGCTTCCCTAACACTAACTGGGAGCTTATTCCATAAGAGAGGGGCCTGATAACCAAAGGCTCTGCCTCCTGCTCGGCTCTTTCCAGCGGGATAATAAAAGTGCAGGTGGACCCAACCTGGGTTCTGGTCCGCCAGCAGTTCTGACAACCAATGCAATCACAACAAGGACAAAGATGAGACCAAGGAGGTGGGTTTGAACGCTGTTCCTGGCTGATGCTTGTTTGTGTTCAGGCTCCTGCACTCGGACAGAGATCCCATTCCAGACGTTCCAGCCATCTACTTCCTGATGCCCACAGAGGAGAACATCGACAGGATTTGTCAGGTACTTTCCCTCTTCCTGATCCAGCAGCTGGAAGGCTGGAAGGGTTCGGCTTATTTTATAATACACATTTCTCTTCGTGTTTGCATCTTTACCGAATAAAGCAGATCCAAAGCAGACATGTGAGATGAAACTCTGCCCATCTGATTACATACATAATGAGAAGTTAATCCTCTGATCTGATGGAGGTAAATGTTACCCTGCGGGATGATCGGGGTCCTGATAGTCCCCTTTTTGTGTCTCTTTATGCCACCTGTTGCCACCTGTTGAACTTGGAACAGACTAAAGTTTAGCAGGGTCATGTGACCTGCAGCTCGGTAGTTTCATGCTTTTAGTACAGTTAATCTTTTAGAAAGTTTGATCTGATTACGATTTAATTACTAAACGTTTGTCAGGATTTTCATGCATCGTTGAGGGTGGGTTACATGTATACGACTTTATACTCCATTCATTGTCCAAAAAATGAAGAAACCACATTTATCTCCTTTTATCTTTTATTGATGTGGAACCAGAAATAACTGCAGCACATCTCAAACTTACTTTTCACGTTGTTTTAAATGTTTCCCTGGAATCTTGTGAGCAGTAGTTAGGAATGAAAACCTCTTCTAAGCTGGACTGGAACAAAGCTGTTCGCACATGTTTTTTGTATTATTAATATCTTTATTTTAGCTTTAAACAACTTACATATTGATTAAGTCTAGTCTGTTCTCATGTCCGTAAAAACCAAAATGTTTAAAAACCGTGACCTTTGGACCCGATGAGTAAATCTCAAGGCTAGCTGCTAGCTTACTGCTACCTCTGTTGTTTACTGTTTCTGCTCCGTTTGTCATTTATTTTTCATTAAAACTGTTTCTGTTATTTATTTGTAATAAAAAACCATCCGTTTGTTTTAACATTGTATCTTAATAGAATCTGCGCGTGTTGCTTTGAGAGAAACGGTTAAAAGTTACAGATTTCATCAGAAAAATGTTTTAACCTGAATATAAAAGTGTCGACATGTGGTGAAAATTCAGCTTTATTTTTATAGCGCCACTTCACAACAATGTTGTCACAGGGCACTTTACATACACAAATCAACATCATTTCAAGCCAATTCATACATATCCTGTAATAGAAACCAACTGATTGCATGGAGTCATGACTTGGATCCAATCCCCCATCCTGAGCTGCACGCGGCGACAGTGGGAAGGAAAAAACTCCCCTTTAACAGGAAGAAAACCTCCGGCAGAACCCGGCTCAGGGAGGGCAGCCATCTGCCTCGACTGGTTGGGGTGGAGAGGACAGGAAAGACAGAACATGTGGACCCTGGTCTGGACCCTGGTCTGGACTCTGGTCTGGACCCTGGTCTGGACTCTGGTCTGGACTCTGGTCTGGACTCTGGTCTGGACTCTGGTCTGGACCCTGGTCTGGACTCTGGTCTCTGGTCTGGTCTCTGCTCTCTGGTCTGGTCTCTGGTAAGGACTCTGGTCTGTGGTCTGGTCTCTGGACTCTGGTCTCTGGTCTCTGGTCTCTGGACTCTGGTCTGGTCCCTGTCTGCACCCTGGCCTCTGGTCTGGCCTCTGGTCTGGACTCTGGTCTCTGGACTCTGGTCTGGTCCCTGACTGGACTCTGGTCTCTGGTCTGGTCTCTGCTCTCTGGTCTGGTCTCTGGTCTAGTCTCTGGTAAGAACTCTGGTCTCTGGACTCTGGTCTGGTCCCTGACTGGACTCTGGTCTCTGGTGTGGACTCTGGTCTGGACTCTGGTCTCTTGTCTGGACTAGTTGACGTGAGTGTTTGGATCTATAATGTCTGCTTGGTTTACATCCCAGATGGATTCTGTGATTTGTGAACCATCAGAAAGGTTTAAAATCCACCCTGAGACTGGAAACCTGGTTACCAGTCTATACTGGTTCCCAGTTTATACTTGTTCCCAGTCTAGACTGGAAACCAGTCAGACTGGTTTCCAGTCTAGACTGGGAACAAGTATAAACTGGGAACCAGTATAGACTGGTAACCAGTATAAAGATGTTAAACCTGGTGTGATGTGTTCAGATCTTCCTGGTTAAAGCTCCCGCAGCATCTGGATGAGCTGCAGATGTTTCATGGTCTTTGTAGAAAGTCATGTTAAAAGACCATTCCAGTCATCCAGTCTACTGGTTTTATTGGGAAGTACTGTTAAAAGACAGTTTCAGTGAGCCACCCAACTGGTTTTACTGACAAGTAACAGTAACTAGAAAAATTGCTGTTCTTGCAGAACAGCAGTGTGAATGCTTTCATGCTGAAACGCTTGAACTGTAATGCTAAACTGTAATGCTAATAAAAAAAAACAGAGTTAAAAGAGTTTAAACAGAGTTAAAATTGCTGAAAGCTGAGCTAAAATTAGTTGAATGTGTTTGAATATGGCTGAAATGTGGTTGTGGAAGGATTAGATGAAGAAGTTGTACAGCTGAGGTCAACAGTTGAAAGATTTATAGATCAAAATGGTGTTTCAAGGTGTTGAAATTGTTTGAAGGTTGTGAAATGAGTGCAAGACAGTAGAACTTGGCTGAAAAATGGGTGTAAAACAGTTAAAAATGGCTGAAATATCCTGGTTGAAGCCTTAAGCTGAACTATCAATGAAGATGGAGAAAGCAGTACAAGTGCTGAATCCTGAAATGGTGTTAAAAGGAGTAAAGAGGGGTTGAAAGTTGAACTGAAAACAGTGGAAGACAGTTGAACATGGCTGAAATGTTCTGGTTGAAGCCTTTAGCTGAAGTATATATAAAGCTGAAGCCATTAGTACAAGTGTTGAAGCCTGAAATGGTGTTTAAAAGGAGTAAAGAGAGTGGAAAGTTGAACTGACAACAGTGGAAGACAGTTCAACATGGCTGAAATGTCCTTGTTGAAGCCTTTAGCTGAAGTTACTCTCAAGCGGAAGCCATTAGTACAAGTGTTGAAGCCTGAAATGGTGTTTAAAAGGAGTAAAAAGGGGTTGAAAGTTGAACTGAAAACAGTGGAAAACAGTTGAACATGGCTGAAATGTCCTGGTTGAAGCCTTTAGCTGAAGTATATATAAAGCTGAAGCCATTTGTACAAGTGATGAAGCCTGAAATGGTGTCTAAAAGGGGTGAAGAGGGTTGAAAGTTGAACTGAAATGAGTGCAAGACAGTTGACGACAGTTGAAAAATGAATAAAAGACAGTTAAATGTGGTTAAAATGTTCTTGTTGAGGCCTAAGCTGGACAGGAGACATAAACAGCTCTGTATTAACAGTGCTGAATCATCACTGAACACCTTTGACCTATTAGTTGCCATGACAACGGCCCCTCCCTTCACTCACTGTAGTTCCAAAATGACACGCTGGGGCTGAGAGGGGGAAACTTTTTGCTTCGCAGACCCTCTGTGAGCCTTCCGAACTGCTCGACGTTACACAAAAACCGTAACAGATATCAAAATAATTCTTTCACCGTGAGTGGCAGAAGGCTTTCAGGAACACAGGGATGTAATTTATTTGATCCTAGAGCGAACTGAATTTAAATGACAGCGAGTTAAAAAAAAGAGGGGAGCTGAGAGGACATTTTTCCATTGTCTATGGCAGCTTGAATGGGGAAAAAGCAGAGTTTAGGTCGCTTGGAGGGCCGTAGTTCAAAATCTGTAGATCCGAGCTCTTTCATTCTTTGACTGAGTTAAAGCCAGGAAGATTTCCAAGGTTTTGATGTATAATATGTGTCTGTAGGGCAAAAGCTTTAGGAGTTATGAGAATTTGTTCGAGGAGCGAAAAGTTTTAAAAATTTAGAGTGGAGCTAGAGTGACAGCAAAAATCTGATTTTGAAAAAAGTTGTATTATTTTACAACTGCGATATTTCAAAAATGGTAGAACATATGGACAAGAAAAGTCATTTTTAAATAGCTGAATTTCTTGTGACTTGTATAAAGTTTGAATGGTGTTTCTAGGTGAAAATTTGTGGAAGGAGTAGCGTTTTGAAAGGGCGAACGTTTTTGTGGAATTTTCAGCTGTTTCCATTCATTTCAATGGTAGAAAAAAAAGTAGAAAAAGTAGAATATTTTAAAAAGTAAAACAGTTACAGAGTAGAAATTTGTTTCCCACCTTCTGCTGAACGAGCTGAACGTTTTGATACCAAACTTGTTGAAATTGGTAGAACCTAGCGGAAAGCAGTGAACGAAAACAGGAACAGGAAAACTATTGAGGGCTGCACGGTGGCACGGTGGTTAGCACTGTGGCCTCACAGCAAGAGGTTCACTGATTCGATCCTTGGCTGGGGAGGGGTTTGGTCAGTGGCCTTTCTGTGTGGAGTCTGCATGTTCTCCTCGTATATGCATGGGTTCTCTCCGGGTTCTCCGGCTTCCTCCCACCATCCAAAGACATGCATGATGGGTTAATTGGTTACTCTAAATTGCCCCTAGGAATGAGTGTGAGCGTGAGTGGTTGTTCGTCTCTCTGTGTGGCCCTGCGATGGACTGGCGAGCTGTCCAGGGTGTACCCTGCCTATCGCCCAAAGCCAGCTGGGATAGGCTCCAGCTTCCCCGCGACCCTGAATCGGATTAAGCGGTTCAGAAAATGAATGAATTCAGAAAATGAAGGAAAACTGTCCTATTATTGTGTGAATGCTTTTAAGCACTTTAAGCACCAGCTCTATTGGATATAGATTATAGATACTTCTGTAGCTGTTAGAGACAGGTCCATAGCTGGTTAATTCAATTCAATTCAACTTTATTTATATAGCGTCAAATCACGGCAATGCCATCTCAAGACGCTTTACAGACAGAGGGGAAAACATAATGAAGGCCAATTCATAATAGCCTATATAAGGAAACCAACAGATTGAGTTGGAGGTCCAACTCAATCTCCCATCCTGAGCAAGCACACTGGCGACAGTGGGAAGGAAAAAAACTCCCTTTTAACAGGAAGGAAACCTCCGGCAGAACCCGGCTCAAGGACAAGCAGCCATCTGCCTCTGCTGTGTGGGGGGAAGAGGACAGAAAGACAACAGACAACAGGAACTGCTACTCCCGACCAGGGAGACCTGCTGAGACAGGAGACATACATGTTAATGATGCAACACTGTTATTGGGGGGGGGGGGGGATAAAAGAGAGAGAGAAAGAGAAAAAGAAAGAAGCTCAGTGTATCAGGAAATGTCCCTCAGCAGTCTAAACCTATAGCAGCATAACTAAGGGATGCTAACCATCCCTAGTTATAGGACTTATCAAAAAGATAAGTCTTCAGCCTAGTCTTAAAGGTGGGGAGGGTGTCTGCTTCCCTAACACTAACTGGGAGCTTATTCCATAAGAGAGGGGCCTGATAACCAAAGGCTCGGCTCCTTGAGACTCTAGGAACCACAAGTAAGCCTGCAGTCTGCGAACGAAGTACTCTGCTTGGTATATAAGGAACTATGGGGTCTTTGATATATAGTGGTGCCTGGTTGTGGAGGGCTTTATATGTGAGGAGAAGGATTTTAAATTCTATTCTAGATTCAACAGGCAGCCAATGAGGAGAGAGGCTAAAACTGGAGAAATATGATCTCTCCTGCTGGTTCTGGTCAGGACTCTGGCTGCAGAATTCTGGATCAGCTGAAGGCTTTTCAGGGCATATTTAGGACAGCCCAGTAATAGAGAGTTACAGTAATCTAGTCTCGAAGTAACAAAAGCATGAACCAGTTTTTCTACATCACTCTGAGACAGAATGTCCCTAATTTTGGCTATATTACGTAAATGAAAGAAGGCTGTTTTAGTAACCTGCTTAATATGTGGGCCAAAGGACAGGTCTGAGTCAAATATTACTCCAAGGTTTCTCACTGTAGCACTGGAAGCTAAAGTAATGCCATCCAGGTTCATTACAAAACTGGAAAATTTAGCTTGAGTTTTTCAGATCCAATGAGAATTACTTCAGTCTTATCTGAGTTTAAGAGGAGAACATTTCTAGACATCCAAGTCTTTATGTCTATGAGACAATTTTGTAGCCTATTGGGCTGATTTGTTTCATCTGGTTTAAAGGATAAGTATATTTGAGTATTATCTGCATAACAATGAAAGTTTATTCCATGCTGTCTAATAATTTTGCCTAAAGGGAGCATATATAGTGTGAAGAGTATTGATCCAAGTACAGAACCTTGAGGAGCTCCATGACTTACTGTAGTTTGTGAGGAGGACTTTACATGAACGAACTGAAGTCTATCAGATATACATGATTTAAACCAGCTTCACGCTGTACCTGTAATTCCAACCACCTTCTAGTCTCTGTAACAGAATGTTATGATCGACTGTATCAAATGCAGCACTAAGATCAAGCAAGATAAGTACAGACAGAAATCCTTTGTCTGAGGCCATATGAGGTCATTAGTAACTTTCATCAATGCCGCCTCAGTGCTATGATGAGCTCTAAAACCTGACTGAAACTCTTCGCATAAATTATTTCTGCTCAGGTGGGCATGTAGCTGAGCTGAAACTATTTCTCCAGAATTTAGGACATAAACGGGAGATTAGATATAGGTCTATAATTTGCTATCACCTCTGGATCCAGAGATTGCTTTTTAAGTAAAGGCTTGATTACAGCAGTTTTAAATGATTGTGGTACATATCCTGTCACTAGACATATTGATAAGATTTAATAGTGATGTATTAATTAAAAGGAAAATGTCCTTAAAGAGGCTCGTTGGGAGAGGGTCTAAGATACAGGTGGATGGTTTAGATGAAGCTATTATTTTAGTTAATTCAGAGGGTTGGACAGGACAGAAATTATTTAGACACAAGTCAGATCCTGGTTCTAAGGATGCTTCCACAACAGGCTCAACATTATAGGTAGAAGGAAGAATATTGTGGATTTGATCTCTAATAGTATCAATTTTATTCCTGAAAAAATTCATGAAATCATCACAGCTCAGGGAGAAAGGAATACATGGCTCAACAGCACTCCAACTCCTAGTAAGCCTGGCTACAGTGCTGAAAAGAAACCGAGGGTTGTTTTTGTTTTCCTCTATCAATGATGAATAATAAGCTGTTCTTGCCGTACGTAAGGCTTTTTTGTATACAATTAAACTTTCTTTCCAGGTTAAGCGAGACTCCTCTAATCCTGATGATCACTATCTGTTTTCCAAACACCTTGACGCCTGTTTTAGAGCTCGAAGCTGGGAATTAAACCAGGGAGCCTTCATAATCTTACCTAATTTCTTCTTCTTTAGGGGAGCAACATTATCCAAGGTTGTACGCATTGAAGCTGTTATAGTATCAGCATGTTGATCAATCTGAGCAGGAGTAAAGCTTAAAGGGGGACTCTCAGTCGTGCTAACACACGGTAGAGGTGAAAAATTGATTCAATTGATTATTTAAATTTTGCAATATTATTGTCTGATAAACATCTACTATAGTAGAATTTATTTTTGGTCAGTGAGTAATCAAATAAAGTGAATTCAAAGGTTAATAAGAAGTGATCAGACAATACAGGGTTTTGAGGAAATACTTTGAGCTTATCAGTCTCAATACCATATGTTAGAATAAGATCAAGAGTCTGACCATGAGAGTGAGTGGCTCCATGGACATTTTGTGAAAACCCAATTGAGTTTAGAATAGAGCTAAAGGAAATGTTTAAACTATGATTTTCATCGTCAACATGAATATTAAAATCACCTAGTACAATGACTTTATCAGTTATCAGCACTAACTCAGACAAGCGATCAGAGAATTCGGTCAGAAACTCGGAGTAAGGTCCAGGTGGGCGATACACTAATGCTAAAAGGAACGGTTTCTCTGAATTCCATTTTGGATGAGATAAATTTAATCTCAGGAATTCAAAGGATTTATAGATAGTTTTGAGTTTAGGATTAATTAATAATTCTGACTGAAAAATAGCTGCAACACCTCCTCTGCCTGTAGTTCTAGGAATGTGAAAGTTTAAATAGTTAGCTGGCTTAGCTTCATTAATACTAACATAATCCTCTTGCTGTAACCAGGTTTCCGTAAGACAGAATAAATCAATATGGTGATCACTTATCAAGTCATTGACTAATAAAGACTTATGTGGGAGGGATCTGATATTCGGTAGGCCACACTTTGTCTTATTTTCAGATTTTATTAGATCTATTGTTTTTATTTTTGAGGTTTTCACGATTAACCTTAAAAGTGTTTTTGTGTTGTTTAATTCTTACTGCTGGGGAGTTGTATAAGGTCTGTAGCTGGTTAGAGACAGGTCCATAGCTGGTTAGAGACAGGTCCATAGCTGGTTAGAGACAGGTCCATAGCTGGTTAGAGACAGGTCCATAGCTGGTTAGAGACAGGTCTGTAGCTGGTTAGAGACAGGTCTGTCTTCATGAGCATGAATGGCAGCTGTCTTTACTTACTGATGCCAGTGAGCTGTTAACCTACAGTGTTATAAAAATTACGATGGTGGTGAGATGGTAGACCATGTCAGAAGGTTTGAGGTTGTGGTTCAAATTTTAATCCCCAGTCATTGGTCTTTGTTACCTTTAAAAAAAACAAAAACAAAAAACATTCACCATTCTTGCCTCCTGTGTCGAGATCGCTGGTGTATGAATACATATGAAGGTTGAGAGGTGATCGGAAAGGCCATTGGCTGCCGCATGTCATTCTGCCCTACAGCAGCTGTACTGACACAAGTAGCTCAATCACCATGTGTGAATGAGGAGTGGATGAATAATGGATCCAAGTAAGCACTTTGAATGGCATCAGCAGTAGAACACAATATAAGTTTGATCCATTATTAGTATTATAAATCAACACTAACTCTAATGCTGTGTCCTCTCTCTCTCTCTCTCTGTCTCTCTCTCTCTCTCTTTCTCTCTCTGTCTCTGTCTCTCTCTCTGTGTGTGTAGGACCTGAGGAATCAGTTATATGAGGCGTACTACCTGAACTTCATCTCTGCCATCAGTCGAAGTAAACTGGAGGACATCGCCAGCGCCGCTCTGGCTGCTAACGCAGTCAGCCAAGTCACCAAGGTTACCATGGTTACATTCATCAGTATTAATCCTGATCGTGTTTCCAGTTCAGTGTGACTGGTTTTGTGGAAGTTAGCTGTAACCACACTAACAGATGCATGAAGCAAAAAGAGCTCTGAGGAGCTTCGTTATCTGGGGAGATTTCTTTCTCTGGTCTTCTGATGCACAAAGATTTACTGCAACCTGACTACACACACATATACGAAACAGAGCAAAGGTTGTGGTGTTTTTTTTCTTCCAAAATCAGATGTACCACAGGACCATCTGATGGTTCCAGTCCTCTTAGGTTACAGTATTTATTTGAAGAACTCAGCAGGCATTTAGGTGGAAGCAGCTGGCAGTCCGCACAAAGTCATGAAGACATCAACTCTGCTTTATTAACATGTACTGAAGGGACGCTAGTCCAGAGCAGACGGGATGTACCGTTAGTTCAGAGCAGACGGGACGTACCGCTAGTCCAGAGCAGACGGGACGTACCGCTAGTCCAGAGCAGACGGGACGTACCGTTAGTTCAGAGCAGACGGGACGTACCGCTAGTCCAGAGCAGACGGGACGTACCGCTAGTCCAGAGCAGACGGGACGTACCGCTAGTCCAGAGCAGACGGGACGTACCGCTAGTCCAGAGCAGACGGGACGTACCGCTAGTCCAGAGCAGACGGGACGTACCGCTAGTCCAGAGCAGACGGGACGTACCGCTAGTCCAGAGCAGACGGTACGTACCGCTAGTCCAGAGCAGACGGGACGTACCGCTAGTCCAGAGCAGACGGGACGTACCGCTAGTCCAGAGCAGACGGGACGTACCGCTAGTCCAGAGCAGACGGCAGACGGGACGAACCGCTTATTCAGAAGCAGACAGTCGCAGCACACACATGTGAGTGAAACCCAAAACAAGCGTTGCAGCTGACAAATGGAGATGTAACACCACACTTAGAAGTCCAGCCGTGGACTTTTAAGTCTGGTGTTGTGTAATGTGGTTCTCCATGGATCCAGAGAATTTACACTAACTATAGATGTTTGGGAGAAAATTGCTTCTGGAGAAAAAGAGCTAAATAAGGATGTCAGTTTATTATTAAATAATAATTTAGTTCAGGGGCGACCAAGGCGAAGTTCGTGTATGCAGCAGTATGTATGCCCTTTATTTTAGTACTAAGAAGTACATTATCAAGAGATCTTTTCATTTAACAATCTGTCCTTTTAGAAACATCTAAAATGTGTATGTATACACACACACACACACACACACACACACACACACACACACACACACACACATGCATATATATATATATATATATATATATATATATATATATATATATATATATATATATATATATATATATATTAAAAAAAAAAAAAAAAAAAAAAAAAAAGAAGAAGGTGTAAAGTCCATTAAAAGTGCAAACAGTTTGAAGCTGATCACAGTTTTAGCCTTCCTGATGAACCGCCTCGTTCATGCAGGTTTACCACAGCTGGACTTTCTGACCCTGTCTGTTTGGTTTGGGTCTAAATGAGAATCTCTCTGGAGGAAAGTTAGACGACACTGTGAAAACAGAAAATCTGAGTCGCCTCTCTGACTGGTGTAGGATTAGATATCTGCTCTGTCTTCCACTCTGTGGTCAGAAAATGTCAAGCTGTTGCACACAGTCGTATTTTCAGGAGCAACCACGACGACTGCTGACAGTAAAAACACAGAAATAACCCAACACCACAATACTGTTGCATAAAGAAAAATGCTCATCCAGGATTATAGACACTGGCAGAGGACAGTGTGGTAACTTCATCAGAACCTCAGCAGGTAACTTTTCCATGATGGTGTCAGACATTTGGAATGTTTTTCCTCTGTCATTACACAGCAGCCAAGTCAGGCAGATGAGTGCTACAGTTTTACTGCATTCAGTTCCAACATCGCAGATTTATTCGAAGAAGAACACATTAAAAAGTTGTTTAATTCTGATGAGAATAAACTCAGCGACCTGCTGAATGATGAACCAGTTTCTCTTCAGTCCTGTCCAGATCATCATAATCCAGTTATGATCCAGCTAGACCTAATCCATCCTGTGATCCCCGTCAGTCCAGTTTCTAACAACTGTTCATAAAAACCAGCTTTACAACCAAACAAACCTTCATCATAACCAGAACCAGAAAGTAAAACCTCCTTCAGTATGAACCAGAAGGAGGTCCATCTTCCTGGACCAGTTGGGGTGGAGAGGACAGGAAAGAGGGTCACCAGCAGCAGAACTCTGATCCAGGATCCTGCTGAGAAAGACAAAGAGAAACACAGATGAATGTCAGATGTTTCTACATGGAGAGGAAAGAGGAGCCCAGTGCATCATGGGACGTCTCCCAGTGCATCATGGGACGTCTCCCAGTGCATCATGGGACGTCTCCCAGTGCATCATGGGACGTCTCCCAGTGTATCATGGGACGTCTCCCAGTGCATGATGGGCCACCTTCCAGTGCATCACTTTAGAACCACTTGGAACCAGCAGTATGGCTGCAGTCTGAGGAAATCTCTGAGATCTTTCAGGTTTGGTGGATCACTAAGAGTTTTTGATTTGAGGAGAATTTAATTGATAGTTCGTGGTTCAGATGTTCAATATTCTAGCTTCAGAAGTGATCTGTGTCTGTGTTTCAGGTGTTTGATCAGTACCTCAACTTCATCACGCTGGAAGATGACATGTTCGTCCTCTGCCACCAAAACAAGGAGCTCATCTCCTACCACGGTAACACAATCATGTTTCTTACATCATGATCACACATGTCCAATCAGCAGCATCCCAGTGGATCTGTGAGGACAACAATGTATTTATAACATACAACATGAGTGTCGTCATAAAAACAAGACTGTTTTTTACTCTTTTATAGAGCAACTTTAGCTTTATGTAGCCAGAAAATCCACATTGATCAGCTGATCAGATTCTGCTCTGAGATGAAGTGTTTGCATCTCTGTGGTGTGCAGCCATCAACAGAGCCGACATCCAGGACACGGACATGGAAGCCATCATGGACACCATCGTGGACAGCCTCTTCTGCTTCTTTGTGACTCTGGGTGAGTTCAGATCTGAGCGGCAGCCTGACTGACAGATTACCAACATCATGGAAGAAGAAACATCACAGTTTATTATTTAAAACAAACTCGCAGAATTAATGTCTGAGTCTCACTTTTTTATTTATATGAAGATTTATTTGCTTTTAATGGGACGATTTGATGACAGAAGAAAAACAAATGTGGACGTTCCTGTGAGCGACGCACGAAACATTTTTTCTTTTCAAACAACCAAAAAAAAAAGAAAAACTAACTAGATCAGAGGAAAGGACATCTGTCAGACTATGGCGACTTATCCACCCATCCATTCGTCCATCCATCCGTCCATCCATTCATTCATCCATCCGTCCATTCGTCCGTCCATCCATCCATCCATCTGTCCGTCCGTCTGTCCATTCGTCCGTCCATTCAGCCATCCATCCATCCATCCATCCATTCATTCATCCATCCGTCCATGCATCCGTCGGTACGTCCATCCATCTGTCCATTCATCCATCCATCCATCGACCTATCATCCATCCATTCATCCATCTGTCCGTCTATCTGTCCGTCCATCCATTCATCCATCCATCCATTCATTCATCCATCCGTCCATTTGTCCGTCCGTCCATCCATCCGTCCGTCCACCCATCCACCCACCCATCCATCCATCCATCTGTCCATCCGTCCATTCAGCCATCCATCCATCCATCCATTCATCCATCCATCCATCGACCTATCATCCATCCATCCATCCATCCATACATCATCCATCTATCCATCCATCCACTCAGACCAACCATCCATCCACTCATCATCCATACATCCATCCATCATCCACTCACCAACCATGCATCCACTCATCAGCCATTCATCCATGCATCCACTCATCATCCATCCATCCATACATCATCCATCCATCCGTCATCCATCCACCCATTCATCCATCCTTCGACCTATCATCCATCCATCCACTCAGACCAACCATACATCCACTCATCATCCCTGCATCCATCCATCCACCCAACCATCCATCCATCCAACCATCCATCGACCTATCATCCATCCATCCATACATCCATCCACTCAGACCAACCATCCATCCACTCATCATCCCTGCATCCATCCATCCATCCACTCCCAACCATGCATCCACTCATCAGCCATTCATCCATGCATCCACTCATCATCCATTCATTCATTCATCCATCCACTCAGACCAACCACCTTAAATCCTCTTCCTTCCTAATTCTGTTGCTTAGTTTGAACTTTTAGCAAGTCGTCTTATCTACGTGGTTACTTGTTGCTGTGTGATTGGCTGGTTTAATATTTGTGTTAACCAGCAGGTGGAGTGGATGAAATAGGCAGTAAAATGATGAATAAATAGTTAATCCTTTACAACATTTTAATGGAGTTGGACATGTCTTCTCTGTGTTTTGATCCTTTTTAGCCAAAGATGAGCTTCAGAGCTGATGTTCGCGTTTGAGACGTTGTCATGACATCATTGTGATACTGCTCTTGTTTTTGTTCAGGTGCGGTGCCAATCATCCGCTGTCCTCGGGGGAACGCTGCAGAGATGGTGGCTGTGGTGAGCTCACTCAATGGATGATATTTATAAAATATGAACACGTCTACATGCCTCGTCTGGTGTTCATACTGCGTCCATTGCAGTGGATTTCTGCAGTTTACTTGCATAAGACACAATAAAAACCCAAAACAGCCATAGTTTGGTCTCCATGTTTAACTGGCAGGTGGAAGAAACAGAGTTTTCTTCTTCACGCCGGTCTTGTCCTCTCTTTAGCTAAATAGTAGTGCTGCGCCACCTCTGGTGGGAATGGGAATATATTATTCTAATGGTTTGGCTGGTTTGACCAAAGTGCAGCATGAACACGGTTCACATGGATACACCCCCCTACAGCTGGGCTGAGTCCCCAACCGGACAGAGTCTAGCGGACTGTCCTGATGTGAATGCAGCCTTAAATGTCACTGATAAAACCCGATCCAAAGTTTCTTTTATCAGTTCTTACTGACTGTTTGACTTCAGCTGTTAAATGTGGTGGTTTTATGGCTTTGACATCTTCTTTATTAAACATGAAGAGTTTGAACACAGATTTTCAGTGTGTAGGTTGATGAGATGATGCTTTATGAATGCTGCATTATAATCAATAACATGGTAGCATTGATGTAGGACAACATATGATGCATTCACTTGGATTTAGATATTTCAGCTTTATCGGAATAAGGTTAGAAAAAAAAAACGTATTAATTAAAAACCAGCAAGTTATCCTTTTTGTTTGTCAAATAAACAGTTTAAATTTAATGTGAGAGTATGTGTCAGTGTTACATCACCCTTCATCCTTCTCTTTTTGCTGATGTTTTTAAGATAGTCGTCTCAAACCTGTCTTAAACTTCCTGAGAGACGCCTTAAACATTCTCAGAGACAACTTGTTTGTAATTAAAGGGATACCGTGTAACTTTTGGCTACTAGTAGCGCTAAACCTGTTAACCTCCTACAGACCACATGACACTGTCGCAAGATTAAACAGTCTTCATTTGTCACACTCACAAAATAAAAAACACCCACAAAAAGCAAAAACTGCCCAAAACATGATTAGAAATTATAGTTTCAAAAATCAAATGAAGCAGTAACTTTTTCTGTTAAACAACTTATGAAAACCATAAGACTAAACCGGGCCAGTTACTCATCGCTCTGTTACTTTGATATTTACATGAATTATCAAAAATGCATTTATTCCTGCAAAACCAGCTCAACTTGAACTAAATGTTTGGGAGTCATGTTAGCTGTGATCTGTAGCCGATTAGCTTCAACTAAACATCTAAATAAAGGCAGAGATGTGTACTGCAACGTTCATCAGACTTTCTGCCATTGTTCTGAACCAACGCTGCTGGAAGAAGTGAAAATGTTCTTTATGTTTTGCTACGTTTGCACAACAGCCACAGCACTAACCTAGCAATCTGATAAAACTGAGGCAAACATAGTCGGTTTTAAACAGAAAAATAGAGCTGTCATCCTCATAAAAAAAGTTTGGGCCTTATCACGTTATAACCTGATAAGTTTTATTGTAAAAACACATAAGCACTTGAACGCTGGAGGGATTATATCTCTCGGCTGGCCTGGGAACGCCTCGGGATCCCCCCCGCAGAGTTGGCAAATGTGGCTGGGGAGAGGCAAGTCTGGGCTTCCCTGCTTAGGCTGCTGCCCCCATGACCCGACCTCGGATAAGCGGCAGAAGATGGATGGATAGATGGATGGAACCAGAATGCAGCTAAGATGATGTAGTTTGTATTCATAGCGATTCTCATGCCGCTCAAGTTTCAATCAAAAATGATGCCACGTCATGAGGACCGGACTCATTCTTCCTTCTGTACAGACCCATGCCTTTTAAAAGTATCCTTAAAGAACGCATATTTATTACAATGTCATCCAAAGTATTCCAAAGCACCAAAATTTCACAATGTCTCAGCCCAAGAAGGGAGAAAAACTCTATCAAGTCCTGTAAATGAAACATTTGTGATCTCCTATCCACCCCGCAAACAATTCCCTCATCTAAAGTCGAAAATTACCAAGTTCACATTTTCAGATACGTGATAGTTTTAGTTTTTACAATAAACTTGTGTAATAACGTGATAGTTTCACGTTTTTACAATAAACTTATCATGTTATAACAAGATAGTTTTACGTTTTTACAATAAACTTGTTATAATGTGATAGTTTCACGTTTTTACAATAAACTTATGTTATAACGTGATAGTTTTACGTTTTTACAATAAACTTGTGTAATAACGTGATAGTTTCACGTTTTTACAATAAACTTATCACGTTAAAACGTGATAGTTTTACGTTTTTACAATAAACTTGTTATAACGTGATAGTTTCACGTTTTTACAATAAACTTATGACGTTATAACGAGATAGTTTTACGTTTTTACAATAAACTTATGTTATAGCGTGATAGTTTTATGTTTTTACAATAAACTTATGTTATAGCGTGATACTTTTACGTGTTTACAATAAACTTATGTTATAGCGTGATAGTTTTACGTGTTTACAATAAACTTATGTTATAGCGTGATAGTTTTACGTGTTTGCAATAAAGTTGTGTTATGACGTGATATTTCTACGTTTTTACAATAAACTTTTTATAACGTGATAGTTTTATGTTTTTACAACAAACTTGTCACGTTATAATGTGATACTTTTATGTTTTTACAATAACGTAAAAGGCCAAAACTTTTTTTTTATGAGGATGACGGCTCTACGCTTCCATAGTTTTAAATCCACACAGTTCCTCCATCAGACTCCAAGCCACCAATTCTTTACCTAGGTGGACTCGTTTCTTCCCTCTGGAGTGATCCTTTCCTGTTTTCTCTTTCTGGCCTTCTCTAACACCGCTTTCACCTCCTTACTTCAGCCTGGACACACTTTGGTTGGAAGAGGAGGAAAACGTTGCACAATGTCTGGTTTCAGGAGAGTGCAGCCTCCTCGGAGCCCCGACACATGTTAAGACCCCAGAAATCATTAGGCTGATGATTTGCTCAAATGTTACTCAGTATCCCTATAAAATCTGAGGATTTAATTATCTCAAATGATTGTGTTTTTTGTCTCGTCTTGCATCAACCTGTTTGAACTCAAACATGGAGCCTTTTTAGACAAAGCAGTGGTTTTATTTCATGCTTTCACTCTTGTCTGCAAATGGATCAATTTACAATTCTATGGATTTTCATCACATGCTTGTTTTCCTGAATTCTTATCTGCTGAATTATGTGTTTGCAGAAACTGGATAAGAAGCTGCGAGAGAACCTGCGGGATGCCAGAAACAGCCTGTTCACCGGAGACAGCATGACTGCTGGACAGTTCAGGTGATTTTCATTCAGCTTCTCGTCGTCTTCAAAGTCAAATTCCAGACTACTGCTCCACTAAACCATGAATATTTCCGTGTCGTGTCCTTTCCAGTTTCCAGAGACCCCTCTTTGTCCTGGCAGATCGTAACATGGATATGGCCACGCCCCTTCACCACACCTGGACCTATCAGGCGCTGATCCACGATGTTCTGGTAAGATTCAAACACATCCATTAAAGAATAAAAACCGTTTTATTGTCAACAGTTGTGCAGATGCAAACCTGTCTCTTCATCATCATCATCCTGTGACTTGAAGCAAACATCAGAATTTTCCAACGGCAGCTTCATAGAAATGTGATTTTCACTTATTTATCTGCAGTAGCTGTGATATTCTCTGTTGGAAAGGTTTAGTTCTTTTCCTGCCACCCCTGAAACGTCAGAGTAAGATGGAAATGGGACCACTACGGACTGAACGTGAACTCAAACTCAACTCTGCACAAAATGGAAGAAAATTAGTCTTTGGTCAATTATTTCTTTATTGAATTAATAGTTAAATTACTAATATGACTTGTTTCTTCAGACTTCAATCATCCTGTTATTAAAAAATGTCAGATTTGACAGCAGAATCCGATGATGTTGATGACAGAGAAGATTTGTCAGGTTTTTCATGGATAAAACCCGCCTTCTCCTCTGCTGCTCATCCCACACATGCATTTTCCTTGCTTTTCCTTCAATGTTTTCCTTCCATCCGTGTCTCCATTTAAAAGGGAAATGAACAGACTTCCCAGCAGTGCCGAGTTATAAGCAAGAAGCATCATTACAACTAAATGATCCACCAAACTCCCATTTAATGGCCGTTTCTGATGCATTTAGGTCTGTAAATAAATCTAAAACTAAATCTCTTAAACAAATAATGATGTTATGTCACACTGGTGATAAAATTGAAATAATGTCAAATCTTTAAAAAGGTCCATCTTAAAATCAATCTTTGGGTCAGTTTTAATAATAATCCGTTGGTGATACTTGAAGCCAGTTAAAAGACGAGCTGCAGCTGGAGGAAATATTTTCAAACTATGCAGTGAAGAGAGGTCCGTTCCTGTCCGCTCCACCCCAAGCCGCCCGGCAGATCCCGGACCGGGGACTCAGCTCTCCCTGAAGCCGGGTTCTGCTGGAGGTTTTTTTTGGATCCAACCCTCATGCAGCTCAGCGTGGAGGATTGGATCCAAAACAAGATTCCATGCTGTCTGTTGGTTTTTCTCAACTAGGCTGTTTATTGATCAATTGACCTGTGACGACATCGTTGTAAAGTGGCGCTAAGCACAAAGAAGTTCAGGCTGACGTGAACTTCTTTCTGATGACTAAACCTCCAGGTTTACCTCAGAAAGGGCCCGAAGGCTTCACAACCTGGCTGCTATCAGCTACGCTAGTGGTTCCCAAACTTTTTCTGCAGCACAATAATGTCTCTGTTTGCATTCAGGATTTACCATGAGGGATGAGATTGAAAATAAGAGGGAACCACATCTGTGTAGGTTACTGTGGCAACGGTAATATTATGGTTTGTTTTCAGTGGGTTTAACAGCGGTGATGATGAACTGCTGAAGCTCTGAGTGAAGCAGCACTCCTGCTGCTCTTGGACTGAGTTTTGTTGTTTTCTCTCCAAACCTGAGCTAACATGAGGTGATGCAATCAGTTTGTGATCGCAGTTTGGAACCAAAAACCTAAAGATGGATTCAGATCATCGACACCAGAAAAAACTCTGAGTGGAAAATAGGAAGTCAGTAATGACAACTTAATATGATTTCATGGAAAAAAGAAAAACTGCTCAGCTGAGAAGCTGTGAAGCAGGAGATTAAAATCTGACCACATCTGACTGAAAAGTAAAGTTAAAAGTTCAGATCAGTCCTTAAAAAATGTAAACACTTTTATGCACTTTTGTTTTTATGCAGCAAAAGTTAAAAAGAGCAACTTAATGGAAAAAACTAAATGAGGGTTAGTGATGAGAGACCTGTTTTACCAAACGTATAATATGTGACACACACTTTCCAAGACATTGTGCATCACTTCATGGCGACACCTTTGTTCCAAACCCTTATTGAACACAGTCTGGTACTTACCTCTGGCCACGAATGCAAACTAGGAAGCAAAAGATTACACTGAAACCATCTTGACCTATCACATTGTGATAAATAGAAAAATACAAAGAAAAATGAAGTTACATTTTTTCCATATTTTGTTAAAAAGCCAAAAAAAAAAGGCTTCAAATTAAGCAAATTGGACTTTTCTCCCAGTTTTTCTGTGGTTGGAAACGTAACAGCCGTACTTCCGTCAGAGTTGTAATGATTTACTGGTTTGAAAATCCAGTAAAATGACCACACTGGAGCACTTTTCAGAGATCAGTCACAGCTTCATCCGCCACTCACACACTGTCCTGTGTGCCCACCAGGACTTCCATCTGAACAGGGTGATGATGGAGGAGGGCAGCGGCTCGGAGCCATCACCTGCTGGCGCCAGACCCAAGAAGAAGAACAGGAAGATCTACGACCTCACTGCTGCTGACAGGTTCTGGCAGAAACACAAGGGCAGGTCAGTTCCTGAACTACAGACGTCGGCTGGCGTCCGTTCTGCAGACATTTATCCAGTCAGTGTTTAACGCAGCTGAAGATCCGTTTTTTCCAAACACAGTAAGCGTGGACGGGATGAAACCACAAAACTCCACATATTAACCCTTCAGCCTTCTACTGGCTGCACACACTTACCTTTCTTTTACTTCCTGGCAGGAAACAATTTGTTCCAGCGTCTCTTAAAAAAACCCAAAATAAAACGTGCTTCCTTTAGCAACAGCATTGACAGCTGAAATCACCAAGAACTATGAACGTTGTGCATCGATAAAAGCCAGCTTGCTGAACAGAACTGCTCAGGTTCTGACATACCTGGTGAGATCAGCCGTGTTCTCCAGCTTCCTCCCAACAAACACAGGATCTGAAGCAGGTTAAATCATTTTACTCATGTCTCTGTGGTGAACCAATGGCCTGTCCAGGTGATCTGATGTCATGACAGGAAGAAGGAACTGGTCTGCAATCATTTTACTGAAGTCTTATATTCCTATAAATTGACTTCCTCTAATGAATGTTTTAAACACCTTTTAAAATTAAACAAATAAGCCACGTCAGTAACATTACATTTCTGGTAAAATGCTTCAAAATCTTTCTTGAACAGAAGTTTATGCTAACAAATATAAGTAAACATTATTAAAAAGCCCCAGCAGTGCGCTGATTGAATGCCAATAACCGAGTAGATCTTGGGCACGAGGAGAGGATTCAAATCCAAAGGAACTGGACAAAAAAAATCCAGTTCCAGACACTCAAAGTGGTTAGAATAGAAAGGCCTTCATAAAAATGGGCAAGAATCAGTAAAAATGCACCAACATTTATCAACTCATGCCTTCTTCAGCGTGTGTAAGGACAAACAGCCAGAGTGGTTATAATTATCACAGGTGTGCATGTTTGGCACCATGTAGGACCATATTAAGGCCTCTAGGGGCATCAAACAATAAATACAAGAAGGAATCACAACAATCAGAATCTTCCACAAGCAACAATTCCCTCTCGGCTCTAGGGGGACATAGAAATGCAGACATTAGAATAAAAACATACCACAAAGTTTTCTTACTCTGTGAAAACCCAGCCATGAATATGCAGAGGGCAACAAAAATCCACAGACAATACATGTAATTCATTGAGAGATTTAAAAATAATATCAAAAGATAAAAGCTATAAAAATGAAGCTAAATAAGAGTCCTCATTTAGACCTGGATATCTGGTACCATTGAGGCTCTAAATCCAGGATGCCTCTCTTTGTTTGGGGCGTCTAACCTTGTCCCCACCCCTGACATCAGAGCTAATGGCTTCAATGCTATAACACTCAGTTTTATCACAAGTATGTTGAGCTTCCATAAAAGTGTTTGGCTGTAGGATAGTTCACATTACGAGATGAGATTACATGTCTGTGTTCAGCCACGTGTTAGCCTTCGTGTGGTCAGACTTATAGAAACAACCACAAAGCAGAACATGGCTGGTTTTACAATTAAACTGGTGGCAGGAAAGGTTTTGTTCCTGAACCTGTCTCTGAAAGTGTCTGTTTTCACCATAGTTTCACAATAATTGCAGTTACCACAGCAGAAATTGCCCCGAGTTGACAGTTTGGAAACTCCTGACCCGTCCAGCCATAATGCAAGAACCAATATTCTGTATTTGTGCTTCTTTCTTGTGCTGTCCTGAAGGTAAGAGGGCAGTCTCTCAACAAATTTAGGAGAGGTCCTGTCATGGAATCATTCCCACTGGTAATCGGTCTGCCTGGTAGATTTAATTCTTGTGGACTTTTGGGAGCATGTAGACAGAAGGAATGTTGACATAATAGTCATGTTCTTTCTTGGAAATCCAGTCATTGTTTTTCACCATGTTGAGTAGCTCCTCAAGCTCTCTTCATGTGATCCAATGGGTTTGATCTGGGCATAGAAACCTCCACCAGACCCAGAATATTGGGTATATTCAGATTGCTGAAACGCCTTTTCTGCTTCGTAAGACACCTTCTTAGTAAACGTAGCAAGTGTGGAACTGGTAATACATGGTAAAAAGGTAGATTTGGGCCAGAAAGGAGAGTTGAATCTGTGTAGTTCATAATTACACATATTTCTGCTATCAGGGCTAAACAAAGCTCTGTTTCTGTCATGGGAGGAGAACTGGAGGTGGTGGAGGACGACAGGTACTCTGGACGTTCAGCTGGAAAACAGACTGAATGAGAATAATGACACAGAAGCATCTAGAAGAAAGGACAGAACAGAGGAAGCTGAAGGTCTACAGTGCCTGTTTCTGGTTCTAGCACACAGAATGTCTTTTTCAGAAAGCTCCCATCTCCAGGAAAACAGAAATAAACAGGAAATAGGTTGAGATGGAGACAAAGTCCAGACTGCAGCTGGTCCTGCAGGTGTCAGCAGAAGCTTGTCCACTCTGACAGAAGTCTCTCTAAAACAACAGGCCTGAAACTGGACTCTAACAACACAATACCGAGACGTCCACTGTCCTGCGGTCCCACAGCAGACTGGAGGGACGGAACCTTTCTGATAGAACCAGTTTCTGTTCCGTTCAGTCCAGATCACAGTTTAGAACACTGTGTTCAGAAGATCAAAACCCACAGAAAGATCAGATCATTGATTCAGTCCTTGGTTCTGAGCTGGACCGGAACCAGGAGTGAAACCCTCCACCCGAACCAGAACCAGGAGGGAAAACCTCCACCAGAACCAGGAGGGAAAACCTCCACCAGAACCAGAACCCAGAGGGGAAAACCTCCACCAGAACCCGACCCAGGAGGGAAAACCTTGTTCTGGTTCTGGTTTCTGGAAAACCAGAACTCTGATCCAGGATCTTGGATAAACTAATGTCATATGGATCTACATGGAGAGTAAAGAGAGGAGAGGAGCCCGATGCATCGTGGGGCGTGTCCCGGTGCATCGTGGGGCGTGTCCCGGTGCATCGTGGGGCGCGTCCCGGTGCATCGTGGGGCGTGTCCCGGTGCATCGTGGGGCGCGTCCCGGTGCATCGTGGGGCGCGTCCCGGTGCATCGTGGGGCGTGTCCCGGTGCATCATGGTGCGCGTCCCGGTGCATCGTGGGGCGCGTCCCGGTGCATCGTGGGGCGCGTCCCGGTGCATCGTGGGGCGTGTCCCGGTGCATCGTGGGGCGCGTCCCGGTGCATCGTGGGGCGCGTCCCGGTGCATCGTGGGGCGTGTCCCGGTGCATCGTGGGGCGTGTCCCGGTGCATCGTGGGGCGTGTCCCGGTGCATCGTGGGGCGTGTCCCGGTGCATCATGGTGCGCGTCCCGGTGCATCGTGGGGCGTGTCCCGGTGCATCGTCCCGGTGCATCGTGGGGCGCGTCCCGGTGCATCGTGGGGCGCGTCCCGGTGCATCGTCCCGGTGCATCGTGGGGCGCGTCCCGGTGTATTGTGGGAATTTCCCAGCAGTCTCAGCTCCTGGTTTCAGATAAAGCCAGAATGCGCCCACTGAGCCTGTGTGTTGTTGTGTTGAGAGTCAGTGTGTTATGTGTCTGTTCCAGTCCGTTTCCAGAGGTGGCCGAGTCCGTTCAGGAGGAGCTGGAGGCGTACAGAGCCCAGGAGGACGAGGTCAAACGTCTGAAGAGCATCATGGTGAGACACGCTCACACGGGGGGGAAGGGCAGGTACCAGGTGAGAGTACCTGCCTCTCACCAATGCCTTCCGGATGATGTTGAACCGTTTTTATCTGCAGCAGGTTTTATTCCAAGTAAACCTGTAGACTCCTGCAGGTCCTGATCTGATTTATGACCACACAGATCTGAGAAAGACCTGCTTCCAATCAGAGCTGCTGTTGAGGTCAGGAACATGTTCTTGCTTGTATCAGCGATAGCTTGTGATGTCCAGCAGTCCTGCAGACACCTGCTGACCAGTTCTGGATCCTTGTGGTCCAGATAAGGCTCACACGTGGTTTTACTTCCCAGCTTCTGATCCGTTTCTCAGCTAGATATTCCCGGTTTCAGGGTTTTCTGTTCAACAACTTCCTCATGACGCTGAGCATCGAATCCTCTTTGTTCCATGTCCAGGGTTTAGAGGGGGAGGATGAAGGAGCCATCAGCATGCTGTCGGACAACACCGCCAAGCTCACCTCTGCTGTCAGGTAACAACCTCGCTGCTGTAGGATCATCTCTGCAGGAGCCTTCGTCTCCATCACAAGAAGAAGTGGTGTTTCCACATGCTACAGATTTTATCTATGAACATGTTTAGAACACGCAACAGACTCATATCAGTCTGTAAACCCTCGGGGTCTCTCCACCAAGCTGGCAGTCGTCCGGTCCACCTGCATCTTCGCCTGCCCCCCATCGGCGGCTAACCCAGCCTCCATCCTACCTGACCTGTCAGCTCTCTCCAGCCAGCGGAAGACCATCTCACCACGACTTTTTTCTCTCTCTTTAATCTCCTTGTTTCTTTGCTGAATCAGCGCCGTTGCGTGTTCAGAACATCCAGTTCCTCATTTTACCGTGAAGTAAGGCTGGGTGATACGACCAAACCCTCGTATCCCGACATCGCTCATCTTATCTCCCCATAACGACACACATAACCATATAAACCTGTTTGTGTCTGAAACACGACTGCTACCGTCTTCCTCCATGTTCGTTTATGTACTGCAGCGTACCGTAAAGCACATCTTGAAGTAAAATACTGCAGTAAAGCAGCGTATCGTGGCGTAAAAGATAGAGCCTCGTATGAAACGATGGAGGATTTCTATCGTCCAGACGATCATCGTATCACCCAGCCCTACCATGCAGCCAAACATCATGTCGGATGTAAACCTTGTATCGTGTCGGTTTGTCAGCCTCAGGGTGCTGCTGGGCAGCAGCGGCTCTAGAAATGCACATGATAGATGCAGATGATAGATAGATGAGGAGGTTCAGACTGAAAACGTGTTGCAACCGCTCCGATAACCGCTGAGCTGTTAGTGTTTGTGGTCTATGAATGTTTCCGTCCAGTTCTAACCAGGAACCTTTCTACTTCCTGTTTCCTGTAGTTCTCTGCCTGAGCTTCTGGAGAAGAAGAGACTGATTGACCTGCACACCAACGTCGCCACCGCTGTTCTCGACCATATCAAGGTACAAAACACTCACCGTTACCTCGGGATGAAATAAACCTGCCAGACCTGGACTTGGAGGTCTACCTGGATCAGGTGGACCTCCAGGTCCAGGTAGACCTCTAGATCCAGGTAGACCTTCAGGTTTAAGTGAACCTCTAGGACCTCCAGGTCCAAGTGAACCTCCAGGTTTTGGTGGACCTCCAGGTCCAGGTGGACCTCCAGGTTTAGGTGGACCTCCAGGTCCAGGTGGACCTCCAGGTTTAGGTGGACCTCCAGGTCCAGGTAGACCTCTAGATCCAGGTAGACCTTCAGGTTTAAGTGAACCTCTAGGACCTCCAGGTCCAAGTGAACCTCCAGGTTTAGGTGGACCTCCAGGTCCAGGTGGACCTCCAGGTTTAGGTGGACCTCCAGGTTTAGGTGGACCTCCAGGTTTAGGTGGACCTCCAGGTTTAGGTGGACCTCCAGGTCCAGGTGGACCTTCAGGTTTAGGTGGACCTCCAGGTCCAGGTGGACCTCTAACAGAAGTATCTTCTGGAGGTCAGCGGTTGAGCTGCAGTAACCAGAAGTTATTTGTTTCCTCAGAGTCGTAAACTAGATGTTTATTTTGAGTATGAAGAGAAGCTGATGAGCAAATCGACCTTGGATAAATCCCTGCTGGACATCATTAGTGACCCTGACGGTACACACACACACACACACACACACACACACACACACACGCACACACACGCACACACACACACACAAACGCACATACCTACACCTACACACACCTACACACACCTACACACACACACACACACACACACACACACACACACACGCACACCTACACACACATACACACACACACACACACCTACACACATACACACACGTACATACACCTATACACACACACACACCTACACCTACACCTACACACAGCACACACACACATACACACACACCGTAGCTGAAAGTGAAAGTCACGCTGCCAGCGTGTCGTCGTGACGTCAAGCTGCAGATCATCTCATAATTGCAGATGCAAACGGTGAGAAAACACGCCTGGCAGAAACGTTCTCACCGTGTGTGTAAATGTTTGTGTTTGTCAGCTGGAACTCCGGAGGACAAAATGAGACTCTTCCTCATCTTCTACATCACTGCTCAGCAGGCTCCTTCAGAGGTGAGAAACCCCCCTTCATGGTAGAAACAGTGAACGAGGCACGTTTAGCTTCACGCCGCGTGCCGCCGCTGTCAGATGTCCACTTTTAAAGTCATAAGAATGATTATTTTTAATGAGGCAGGAGGTGTTTTACTCCACACACATCCCCGCAGACCTCCATCCATCCTCCTGTAGATCTGCCGCTACTTTCTGCTTCTCTCTCCTGAACGAGACTCGTCATTCCTTCCCCACCCGGAGACGACACACCGCAATTATTTTTTTATTTTTTTTTATTTTTCAGTGTGAACTGTTCCAGCTGAGCTGGAGATCAGTTCCTGATGAAGCCAACAGAGACCCAACCTGGTCACCTCGACTGCTCTTGGAACTTCTGTCCTTGTCCAGTAGAATCATGTGTTAGTCGTCATGACTCCTGTTGCTGTGACGCCGGCTCCCTGTGTGAGCAACCTGTGGACACGGCGAGGGCGGTTCTCCTTAGGGACATGTTGCCGGAGCGGTCCGAGACCACCGCCACTGCTGGATGAACTGGAGACGTCACCAGTCACATCTGATGTGGATCCAGTGAAGGCAGACTGGGAAGTCCACGTCACTCAGCGCAGGATGTCGGTGCTTTAGACGTCCTCAGACTGCAGCATCCAGCGGGGAATACCTCACTGGGTCTCAGCATTAAGTTTATTCCCGTGGGGTTCGATCTTGAACCGTGGAAAGCTGAGACTCAGGAGAAGCGGAAACTTTGTGGGATCCTCCTGCGGTTCCGTGTTCTTCTCCGAGAACAAAACAGGAACCGAGATGAAGCAGAGCGTCTGAGAAAAGGAAAAGCGGCACACCTTTCTGGAGTAACACACCTGTGGCAGCATCAGCCTGGAAGAGCCTCATTAACATGAAGCTGACCAGTGTCTGCAGTTTAGCAGTTCATCACACAGATTAGGATTAAAGCTGAATGAGGAATCAGAAGGAGCAGATGACGTATTCATCTGTAAACATCTGTAAATGTTGATCTATCAGTTCACCTAAATTTTATAATTCTTAGGAAAACTTTTTTTTCCTGAATTCGTCCCATGTGAGGCGAGACGGGTCAGAAAATGTCCTGAAAGGACGTCTCTGCTGGAGAGAAGGGGGATAAACGGTGTGACTGTACAGGGACATCATGTAGGATGAAGTCCAGCTGAGAGGACTTTATAAACCTGGGAAGTGTTTATAGCAGACCAGTGTTCCCAGTCTGAATGAACCTCCCAGCTCTCGGCCTCCTGTCTGTTTCCTCGTCTTCTCTGTGCTGCAGACTCTCCAGGCTGCCGCTGGCTTGGTGGTGTGGTGGGATTTTACTCTCATACACACACAGATCACACGTTGTGTAAGCTTCTCCAGCCTGAAGGCTCCGTGGAGACACACCCACAGTCCAAAATGGCGCATCGTTAATGTGTCTGCTTGCAGGGCTTCCTCTGGTCGGCTGCAGACCTCAGCCGTGTGGATTTCACCTGCAGCTTGTCTTCCCAGTGTGCCGCTGGGATTTAGTGGTTTTAGTGTTGCTCTGTGTCATTCTTCTGTGCTTGTGTGTTTCAGTCTGACTTGGATCAGTATAAAACCGCTCTGATGGACGCCGGCTGTGACCTTTCTCCTCTCAACTATATCAAACAGTGGAAGTAAGTCTCAGTTCTATCTTTTACCCCTTCCCCTAGCCCTATCCCTCGGCCCCCCAGTGGAGGGGTAAGTGTCAAGTGGTGAAAATGTTCCCCTAAGAAATGGGACACCACTCCACCGTGACGACGTCATCAAGCTGCGGCACTCTAGCTGCTACGCAAACAGAGGCGACGAGTGATTGTTTTCCAAGATGCCGTTGTCGTCAGCCGTGCTACTTTCTGTTGTCTGGCCAATCGTTATATCTCCCATAAAAGTCACCTTTCCTTCCAACCACACCTCTTTTATGAATGTTCTGTATCAAAATTAGAGTTTTTTTTGTTTGTTTTCATTAGCCCAATGCATTCCGTTTCAAGTGTCAGATACAAGTTGTCTATGAGGTACATATGCATAGCTTGATTTTTTTTTTTTTTAAATGTAGATGTAAACACAGACTGTATTCGTAATTGTATAAAAATGTTAATGCTGTGTAAACTGCATAAACGGGAACTACTGTCCATTGAACGTTGTTTTGCAGACATTGTATTCACAACATGGGAATTGAACGTGTAACTTCTTTATGTAATTCTAACTTAATAGAGGCTTTTTAACAGAAATTAGTCCAAGAACAGGAACGTAAACAATAAACTTGTGTGTTCTGGCGTCCCTGGTTAAAACATATGATACAATTTAGCACTGTGCACAAAAGTAAAGGAAATGCTATACTATACTTGTTGATCCATTGTTTCACATTTACATCCTAAAAAGATCCATATTCCTACCAAGTTAAAAAGAAAAGTTTATTTACACTCCCAGCAAGAGATTATCGGAGCAAAGAGCAAAAATAAAACACAAAATACAGTAATAACTAGAAAAGCACTCAGAGCGCAAACCTCCGCCAAGGCCTTTACAACGTTCCTGGATCCAAACAGTGATCCAGATCGCCACCAAACAATTAAATCAGTTCTTCCTTTTCAGGTTTCCATCAAGTCCTGAAAATCTCATGAAAATCTATCCATAATTTCTGAGTAATGTTTCACACAGACAGATAAACGCCGGCTAAAACAAAACCTCCTTGGCAGAGGTATTAAGACAGCGACAAAGGACAAGTTCTGTTCTGAATGCCGATGTCTGTAGTCTCATATTGAACACAGTTCTGGGGGTAATAAGTTCTTTTGGACCTGTTTTCCGTTCTGGGTCCTGGGACCTCAAGCAGATTGTAACCTACAGAGCGCAGCGCTCTTCTGTTCCTACCCTCACCTATGGTCACGAGCTGTGGGTCGTGACCGAAAGAAGGAGATCTCGTATACAGGCGGCTGAAATGAGTTTCCTCAGGGTGGCCGGGCTCTCCCTTAGAGATAGGGTGAGGAGCTCGATCATCCGGGAGATCAGAGTAGAGCCACTGCTCCTCCGCATCGAGAGGGACCAGTTGAGGTGGCTCGGGCATCTGGTCAGGATGCCTCCTGGACACCTCCCTGGTGAGGTGTTCCAGGCACGTCCCTCTGGGATGAGACCCCGGGGAAAACCCAGGACACGCTGGAGGGATTAAATCTCTCGGCTGGCCTGGGAACGCCTCGGGATCCCCCCCGCAGAGTTGGCAAATGTGGCTGGGGAGAGGGAAGTCTGGGCTTCCTTGCTTAGGCTGCTGCCCCCGCGACCCGACCCCGGATAAGCAGCTGAAGATGGATGGATGGATGGATGGAAGGTTGGATGATGGATGGATGATGGAGGGATGATGGATGAAGAGATGGATGATAAAATCCAGAGTAAATTCATGTTTTCATCTCTTTCTCTTGCAGGGCGTTTACAAAAATGGCTGCCACCCCGGCTAACTATGGAAACAGTGGTGTCAAGCCGATGGGGTAAGAAGAATGCCGCTAGTCCTACTGTTGGATACCACTGATCATATTTTTATATGAAAATGATCAGAAACAGCCTGTAAGTGACTGTCTGGTGGAACAGTCTGATCATTTCCTCAGCATTCAAAGAGAACGAGAACATGTTGAGTTGGGGATGAAAAACCGCCTAAATGCTCTTTTTCAGCCCACATGCTCCCTGTCCTGCAGGATTTCCTGCAGAAAACGGCTCCATTTCAGAGGGAAATGCAGGCAGGATGTCAGGATTCCTTCATCTCACAAGAAGATGGAAATAAATGCAATTTAAAGGCTGTGGGTTTAAAATGTTCATTGTATTGGAAACGAAATAAAGCTGAAAATCTCTGATCATTTCCATGAAGATATAACTATCAGTAATCTGTATGGATCTGTTATGAGTATCTGATGCATTAGAATGAAATAAATTTATACTGAAGCTGTTTATGTTTGTTGGAAACGTTCAGTAAAGCTCAGGAAGGATGTATTCACAGATCCTCCATGGCTTTCATGTCCTTAAACGTTCAGCTCTTCGTAGCTCACCAGGTTGGGTTTTCCTCCGACTCCCATCCTAACCCCATCCTAACCCCGTCCTTCCCTCGCTGTTTTCCTCTCCTCTAGGCTCCTCTCCAGAGTGGTGAATACCGGCTCTCAGTTCGTCATGGAGGGCGTGAAGAACCTGGTGCTCAAACAGCATGTGAGTCAACCTGCTCCTCAACGTCTCCACACTCTTCCAGGGAAAAGCCCAGGAAAGGGAAGGATAAAAACCTCCTGCTTGGCTTGAGACGGGCGGGGGGAGGAGGAAGCTCCTGCATACTAAGGCTGTAGGAGCAGAAGTATGTATGTAGCACGTTGCTCAGAGATGCATGGAACGCCACAGAGTTGAAGGTGTGATGGTGTGTGAGGATCTAAGACCTGGACTAGATGTTTGTCCTCCATATTTTCCACTTGACCGTCATTCACACAGAAGTTCCCAGATTATGTTCTGTCTCTACAATGTGATGTTGGTGTCGGAGGTGCGACACGCTGTCTCACCCCAATTTCAGTCATTTGATAAAGTGGCTGTTTCCATGACGATGATCTCACAGCTGCGTTTCTCCTCTCGTTCCAGAACCTTCCGGTGACCCGGATCCTGGACAACCTGATGGAGATGAAGTCTCATCCTGTGAGTTGTGTTTGCATGTGGGAAACGTCTCCCTGAGTTCAGTGAAAACTGGCTGGAAGTAGAACCAGCAACCACAGCACAGGTGCAGGAAGGTGTTTGTAGAGCTCCGTGTTGTTTCCACGCTTTCTGACACCATCAGGATCTGAGGAATAAACTCTGCAGATCCGTTCGGACGAGTAGAAACAAGAACTTTTTGTGGAATGAGGCGTCGTTTTGCTGAGCTTTTGCTCCGGATCTCAGACACTGGTCTTCTGGATGTTTCTGAATGTTGGAAGGAAACAGTTAGACACATGACGTGTGTTCGATCCACAGGGAGCCTGCAGGGAAATACTCATGTTGTTATTTGTCTGTTTTGACTTTGCTGTGTTAAAATGATGAAGTGAGAGATAAATCCAGGCTTTAGTAACATTCCTGGCAGAATTTTAAACCACTCTCTGCTGCCAGGAAACACATTGATTCTTTCTGTTTGCAGAGCAACACAGTTATACTGATGCCATCTCATTGATTTCCATTCAATCTGGTTTCTCCATCAGCTGATTTTCTTCTTTTTATTTAGTATGGTCAGCACCGTGTCGTTTTTCCTGTTCAACCCTGAGTTCAGGGGTATCAGGGTTCGGTTTCTGGTGTCAGTCTGATTTGTGGTTTAAGTCTTGTCGCCGGTATCAGTCTGGTTTATAATATGGGTGCTGGTATCGGTCCGGGTGCTGGTATCGGCAGACCAAACCTGCTGGTATCGGTCCGGGTGCTGGTATCGGCAGACCAAGGTGCTGGTATCGGTCTGTCTTCACTCCTGCAGACCTCAAACTGCTTCTAGCCTGAATCCTGAAACTACCTCTGAACCTTCCACCAGCTCCATGAATGTCCTGAAAACCAACCTGGTCCTCACAGTGAATGACATTCATGTGCAGACACACACACACACACACACACACACACACACACACACACACACCTGCAGGTTTCTCATCGTCTGGAGTTACAAACGAGAACAAAGATCCTGTTGTTGAGGATGAGGAGGGTGGAGGACAGGACCAGGAGGATGATAAAAGAAATAGAAGAGCACATTCTCCCTCTATCAGATTGTCCTCAGTGTGTGAATGTGGTTCCTGTTGCATTGTGGGATTGTGTTCGGGTTGGGGTTGAACCAAAACTTGGAGAATTGCCGGGTCAGACACGGCTGAGCTTCATCTTTTTCTGTCAGAAAATTCCTCTAATCTGCCGGAGAAACGTTGTTCCTCTGTCCCTTAGCCAATCACCGCTGCGTGAATTGGCACGTTTAACGGCTTGGGACCGGTCCCCAGAGGTCTGCAGCAGCGTAGGGAGCAGGAATCGAACCGCTGATCGTGAGGTCACAAGGTCACTGCCACCCCTAAACTGGGAAAAGTGAAATGCTTTTCCCAGTTTTCTCACACATTGATCTGTGTGCTTCAGAGCCGAGTTTTCCGACTGGATCAGAATAAATGTATTTATGTTGCACATAATGTGTGTGTAAATATTAATGTTGATCTGGATTCAGTTCAGAGACTCCAGACATCATTACATGTCAGGGGTACACGTGGGGGGGTCACTGACTGACTGACCCCTCAGATGCCTGCAGGATGGATTTAAACTTTCTCCACCTAAATAAGGAAAAAGCTGATGTTGTGGTGTTTGGAAGTTCTGAGCTTTTAACCGGTCCTGTCAGTGTTCTTGGTCTGCTTTCCTCATATCGTCGTACTCATGCAAAAAGTCTGGGTGTGATTATCGATAATTCCTCTAACTTCCACCTGCTGGTTAATGCTGTACTTAAGTCTTCTCTTCCATCTAACGCTGGTTGGCCAGTTAAAGCCTGATCGCCCCAAACCTGCCCGACACAGTCCTGCTCATCATCCGCATACACTACTGCTACTCTCTGTATTACCTTCGCCAAGGAGGTCATGTTTTTACCGGCGTGTCTGTCTGTCTCTTGGTCTGTCTGCCTGTCTGTCTGTCTGTTGGTTTGTCTGTCGGTCTGTTTGTTTGTCTGTCTGTTGGTCTGTCTGTCTGTTGGTTTGTCGTTCTGTCTGTTGGTCTGTCTGTTTGTCTGTCTGTTGGTTTGTCTGTTGGTCTGTCTGTCTGTCTGTAGGTCTGTTTGTTGGTCTGTTGCTTTGTCTGTCTGTCTGTTGCTTTGTCGGTCTGTCTGTTGGTTTGTCGGTCTGTCTGTTGGTTTGTCTGTCTGTCTGTCTGTTGGTTTGTCTGTCTGTCTGTCTGTTGGTTTGTCTGTCTGTCTGTTGGTCTGTCTGTAGGTCTGTTTGTTGGTCTGTTGCTTTGTCTGTCTGTTGGTTTGTCGGTCTGTCTGTTGGTTTGTCTGTTGGTCTGTCGGTCTGTCTGTTGGTTTGTCTGTCTGTCTGTCTGTTGGTTTGTCTGTCTGTCTGTCTGTTGGTTTGTCTGTCTGTCTGTCTGTCTGTTGGTTGGTTTGTCTGTCTGTCTGTTGGTCTGTCTGCCTGTCGGTTTGTCGGTCTGTCTGTCGGTCTGTCTGTTGGTCTGTTTGTCTGTCTGTTGGTTTGTCTGTCGGTCTGTCTGTTGGTCTGTTTGTCGGTCTGTTGGTTTGTTTGTTGGTCTGTTTGTCTCTCTGTCTGCTTGTTGGTTTGTCTGTTTGTGTTCAAGATAACTTAAGAAGTTCAGGATGGATTTTCATGAAATTTTCAAGACTTGTTGAAAATGTGAAAAGGAAGAACTGGTATAATCTTGGTGGTGATCTGGATCACCGTTTGGATCCAGGAACATTTTAAAGGCCTTGGCGGAGGTTTGCGCTCTCTGAGCGTTTTTCTAATTTGGTGTTGACTTTGCACCGACTGCAGTTGCCCAAACCCTGCGGCTCTGCGATATGATGACATCACCCCCGTGCTCGCCTCTCCGTGTTGGCTTCTAGTCAGTTTTTGGACACAGAACATGTTGTTATTAACCGTTTTTAAAGCCTTTAAATGGTTTGGCTCTGTCGTGTTTATCAGAGTTGGTCTGAGGTCCTCTTCACAGCGCTTCCTGAAGGTCTCATCTTCTTAATCCAGGGGGACAGAGCTTCTCTGTTACAACATCAGAGCTGCCCAGTCCAGCTCTGGTTTTATGTCTCTACTTTTCTTTATGCGACATGAACAAACTTGATCCTGAAGGATGGAAGACGTTCTCCTGCTGCCATAGAAACGATGATCTGGAAGATGGAGCGGAAACTGAATGTTGTCACTGGTTTTTGTGACTTTTTTTCTCTGGTTTTTCCAGGAGACGGACGATTATCGGTACTTCGACCCAAAGATGCTGCGCGGCAGCGAGAGGTATTAAACACACCTGTTCCTACTGGGAGCCGAACCTTCCCGGCACACTGGCGTTCGCTGAGCGATGGAAATGTCTCATCATATCTCCCTCCTCTTTTTCAGCTCCATTCCCAGGAACAAGAACCCTTTTCAGGAGGTGAGTCTGGTTCTGGACCAGCGTCTGATTGATGAGATCTAGAGCCATTTACGCGTCTAACACGATGAAAGGAAATACAGGACAGATTAGGAATGACGCTGTGCACCACAGATCCTGCCTGCTTCATCCTGGACCCACTCACAGACCTACACAATTATGTATTATGTTTTCAATCTGAACTTTATTAATCCTGTGGATTGTGACAGAGACAGCAGCTCCGGCTGTGCAGACAGCAGAGCTAAACATCAGAACGTCGTTTTACACCAGTCAGTAGCAGCTCGGTACCGTTGGTGGTACCAAGAAGCAGTTCCTCTGCTGTTCTACCTTAAAAACCAAGGAACCACATCAGCAGTGATTCCTGCTGTTTCCAGAGCAGTTCCAGATTTATGTCTAGATGTTTCTGTGGGAGACTTCCTCTCCACTGGTCCACCTCTGCTGCTGGTATTACGGCCATGTTTGTCTTTATATTTATTTCTGCAGTTTTTCAGCTTTATTCCATCTTTTATGTTGTAAAAGAAGGTGGAAAACGTCAGTTTTTAGACGGTAGCTTGATGTTTTTACCAGAAAACTGGTGGAACTGGTGGACATGTCAGATGTGTTCTGTGACAGCTGAACTGGGCACATCCTGTTTTTACTTCTGCTTTAAGATTTCCTTCATAGCTACTTTTCTTTCCATCCTGAAGATGATTTTTCTGGTGTTCTGGCAGTTTTCATGTTTTATTGATCAGCGAGTTATTAATCCCATCAGCAAACAGATGGGATGCGTGGAGGTGGTCCAGTCAAGTTTAACCCCCTGCTGTGTTTCAGGCCATCGTGTTTGTGGTGGGAGGAGGGAACTACATCGAGTACCAGAACCTGGTGGACTACACCAAGGTATCAGTACAGATGTTCCTCTGAAATCTGTTTACAGAAAATCCTCCAGAAGAGAAGAATAACTTTTTACACACTGTTGATATTTTTAAAAGATGAATCACTATTAGGAAAAAAGTCTTAATATGAATTTATATAAGTCCTGTGATGGACTGGCGACCTGTAGAGGTGGGTGCAGGTCTGCTGTAGTCTCCAGCTTCCCGTCAACCTGAACTCAGTGGAATAGAAAATGAATGAAGGAAATTTTCCAAATCACATCAAATCTGAAGCTTTCATCTTGCAGTTTTTTCTTATTTCACTAAACCTTTAATGGACTATTATTCAGAAATCATAAAGTTTTTATAAAAAACTGAATTTTCTGCTTTTCTATTAAACAACTTTATTGACTTTCTGAAAACAGAAAACTTTCATGTGCTTCCATATAATCAGTTTCTTTGACATAAAATGCTTTTTAAAGACCTGCAAGTTGCTTAAATGTGGACACAAACATCCCGCTTGGAATAATAATTTATTTCCGTTATGACAAACAAAGTTCATGTTCAGGTTTTTTATGTTAGAAAAGTAAAATCTATAATGTTCTTTGAGCTTGGTTCAATAAATTCGGAATAAATCCTCTGATTCTCAGTCCGAGAAAATACATTAGTGACAGGTTGTCATAGCAACCCGCTGAATTGATTATTCCTCCATGTTTAAAACATTTTAACACCTGTTTGCATCCTTACATGGTAAAAAAAAACGTGTTTGTGTTTTCCTGTAATTTTATCTGTAATGACGTCATCCTCAAAGTCTAATTTGGCCCAAAGGCCTCGTAAGCTGGATCTCCCTATATGCTGACCACATGTCCCAACCTGATGAAATAGGTTGGTGTACATAGGAGTGTAAGTTTTTCTGATAATCTGGAAGGACATATTCTCATGATTCATTTAAGAGTCAGTAACAGGAACACCCGCAGAAGGAGAATATTACATCTGATTTTTATTCATATTTATAGTTATTGTGCTCAATAGCTCCTCCAGTTCTCCCTCATGCACCAACTTACCGTGTAGACAAGTACTGGAGGTGATCGTGGCATATGGTCCACATTTAATGTAGAAAATGTTTTGTGTATTTTCAGTCTAAGCAGGGGAGAAAAGTTGTTTATGGATGCAGTGAACTCTTCAATGCTGCTCAGTTCATCAAACAGGTGAGAAACAAGCCTGTTAATGGTGAAAGTTTGATGATTTTTCATACATTTTGAATTCTAGCAAAATAGATGATTTTTGTTTTTAACGTGTGAATGTGCTGAGAAGCTTCCCTGCTGCTGACCACCTCTTTTCTCTCCACAGCTCTCCCAGCTTGGTCAGAAATAAACTGGACGTCAGCAGTCTGTGAATCTTCCTCTTCGTAGCTGAATTCTTTTTTCCACTTTGTTTTATATCAACTCTGTTCTCTGGACTAAAATCTTTCTCTTTGTAAAATCTGTTCATCTGTTCAGTGCTAATAAAGTTTAACATTCTTGATTCACCATTTCCTCATTATTTATCTTTTATGTTGTTGACATACACTGCTAAAAAAACTAAAGGGAACACTAAAGTAACACGTTGTAGATCTGAATGAATGAAATATTTTTATTAAATACTTTGTTCTTTCCATAGTTGAATGTGCTGACAACAAAATCACACAAAAATTATCAATGTAAATCGTATCAACCCATGGAGGTCTGGATTTGGAGTTCTACTCCAAATGAAAGTGGAAAAACACACTACAGGCTGATCCAACTTTGATGTAATGTCCTTTAAACAAGTCAGAATGAGGCTCAGTAGTGTGTGTGGCCTCCGCGTGCCTGTATGACCTCCCTACAACGCCTGGGCATGCTCCTGATGAGATGGTGGATGTTCTCCTGAGGTATCTCCTCTCAGACCTGGACTAAAGCATCCGCCAACTCCTGGACAGTCTGTGGTGCAACTTGGCGTTGGTGGATGGAGCGAGAAATGATGTCCCAGATGTGCTCAGCTGGATTCAGGTCTGGGGAACGGGCGGGCCAGTCCATAACATCAATGTCTTCGTGTTGCAGGAACTGCTGACACACTCCAGCCACATGAGGTCTAGCATTGTCTTGCATTAGGAGGAACCCAGGGCCAACCGCACCAGCATATGGTCCCACAAGGGGTCTGAGGATCTCATCTCGGTACCTAATGGCAGTCAGGCTACCTCTGGCGAGCACATGGAGGGCTGTGCGGCCCTCCAAAAAAAATGCCCCCCCCCACCATTACTGACCCACTGCCAAACCGGTCATGCTGGAGGATGTTGCAGGCAGCAGAACGTTCTCCACAGCGTCTCCAGACTCTGTCACATCTATCACATGTGCTCAGTGTGAACCTGCTTCCATCTGTGAAGAGCACAGGACGCCAGTGGAGAATTTTCCTCTTCATCAGCTCCACCTTTTTAACGCAGATATCTAACCAGCCAATCACACAGCAGCATGTAGTCACGGTGGAGACAACTGGCTGAAGATCAAAATGAGCTTCAGAGTGAGGAAGAATTAAGATTTAGTTTGCTGTTCTGAGTGGTTTCTGATAATTTAACACACACAACCATCTGTAGGATTTCCAGAGAAAGTCTGATGAAGACAAAACATCCAGCGAGCTGCAGATGTTTGGACCAGGATGAAGCAGAAGAAACGTTGCTGGTCTGATGAGTCTCCAGTTCAGCTCCACATTCACATCGTAGGATCAGAATCTGCTGGAAACATCATGACAACATGGATCCATCCTGCCGTCAGGATCAACGCTTCAGGCTGCTGCTGCTGGAATGGTGGGGGGAGGTTTTCTTGTCCCATTTTGGTCCCCTTAGTACCAACATGACCTGGTTTAACCACCACAGCCTACATTTATAAATATGGATGTGTCACATTTAATTTAAAAAAAAAAAAAAGATTTTGCAGGTTGAAAACAAACCAGTCAGCACAACGGGGGTGCTAACTGTGTTACAGCTCTGTGTTCCGCCAACATTTCATTATAAACCCACAGCTCATCTGGGGATTATCTCAGTTTGGCATTTTAATCTGAGTGTGTGTGCTTGATCGTGTTTGTAAGGAACAGGGAATGAGGGTCTGACTTAGTTTCAGGATGAAGGTGGGAGAGTGGGTCATATTTGTGTGAGTGATGCTGGAAAATCATTAATCTGTTTGCACAGTTTTTGTGTGTTTTATTGAATGTGAATTAATTTTGGTTTAAAACAAAGATTTGAATTGAAGGTCTCATGAATCTAAACTGAAGTCCATCATCAGCAACAGTTTGATCTGGAAGAGTCGAAGCTGGAGGTCATTCTTCAGGAATTTTTTCTCTACATTGTTCAAAAGAGTGAAACTGAAAAACACATTTCTATCAGAAGTGTCCATCTATGAAGATTACAGAAGAATCTCAACATCAAATAGAACTAACTAGCTAACAAGCTTAAACATGTACGCTAGTAGCTGAGCATGCTAACACTTTAAACTAATGTCCAAAAATTTTAGAACAGCTGACACCATAAAAACCCCAGTTTTCAGCATAAATATGAAGAAGACATCACAAATTTACAACCATTTGAAAACTTTATCCTCTGAGACAAGGAACTTGGACCTTTTTCCAGAAGTCTGTTTTGTTCAGATGCAGCTTCGCTAACAGAAGCTGCCATGTTGCTTTTTTTTTTTTTTTTGCAACCTTCCAAACAAGCCATGCTGGTTCAGTATTTTTCCAGATTGGACTGTCTTAAAGTTTATGTTTATGATTAATGTTTATGTTAGAGAGCAATTTGTGTGTCATCATAGATGAGCGCTACATGTACTTGCATAAATGTTGTTCTGCAGCTGTTAATAAAAAGAGCAGCCTCTCCTCCAGCCTGCCGATCGGTAGTGTGGACGAGAGGAGTGTCAAGTTCTCAGCATGTGTCTCCTGTCGTGTTTTTATGTTTGAGGAATTTTGACACACACCAAGAATTTGGGAGAGGAATCCCAGATCTAAAGGGGAATGTAGGCTAATAAACAGTTTAACCTGCTAACAAGGCCTGGAGAATCTGAGATGTAGATCTTGTTTTTTTTTTTTCTTTCTCTGAGGGTGGTCCTCTCAGGTTGTTCATACAGATTTCTATAAATAAATTGTTGCTTACTGGACCAGTCATGCTTCTCGACACATGTGTTTTCCTTGTGATGGTCAGCAGCCTACTGCTGGTGTGGGAGCTCAGCTTTTCTCTGCTGTGTGAGTAAAAGTCCAGAAAGTCTCTCTGACTAATAAATTCAGCCTATCAGAGCTGGAAAAGCAGACAGGAGAAGAAAGTCTTGAATGGTGTGTTAACAGAGCTCTGATCGAATCAAGGTTTCACCGTTACATAAAAAGTCTTCAAAGGCTTCAGAGAGTGGATTAAAGTCTGAATCCTTGGCTCTGCTCCTAGAAGTATTACCATTAGAACAAACTGGACTATACTCAATAGCCCATTGCCAATTATTTCATTTATTTAGTCTGACTGTTCAAAGGAAGTTTTTTTGTCCCCCTTTATCTTCATAAAATCTGAGTTGGCATCTTCAGGCTGTACAAGCAGAGACGTAATTTAGCACAGGGATCAGTACCACACAAACCTGAGCCCCTCTGACGATCCTCAGGATCTGCTGGATAACATCTCATCTCAGATTTTATCATCATATTGACTCGGTTTTATATCTCTGAACATGCACTTACATGGTTAAAATAATCCTCATCCCGCAGGAACCATTATATATTGGCGGATGGTGTTTGGAGTGAGGTGTTGATGTTCCACAGGGGTCGATCAATGGACCATGTTCATTTTCCCTCTCTCTAGCCACATTTGCCAACTCATCAGGAGGACCTCAAGGCATTTCCAGGCCCGTCAAGTGATGTAATCCCTCCCGTATGTCCTGGGTCTTCCTCGGAGTCTCCTCAGAGGAACATAACCTGAACACCTCACCCAGGACAGTTTCAAGGAATTCAGGGGCCCCAAGCAAAACAGAGCTGGAGGCCTCCTCTTCTCACCCTACAAAAGTATCTCACGAATCTAAACCCGACTGGAACCACTACAGGAACACTGTTTAAGTAAACTCAAACTTTATATAAATTTTCTGTCGGTGCAAATCAATTTTCTTTCAGTTCTCCCTTGGCAAGAGCCAAAGGACCTGTTGAACTCACCCCAGTCACCAAAAATGTCAGTTAAAAAAACAGAGCAGTGGGATTGAAGCTAGTCTAGCCACAGCTACCAGTCTGTCTCAATCCAGGCAAGGAAGATGCCCTGAAGGAGAAACCACCTGGCTGGATATAAAGGCATTCAGCTCCGCCCAGTAATAGTTGCTGATACGCTGCAGCTTGGAGGTTCAATTTGAGAGGGAGGAATCTCATTCCACTACACCACAAATATATTAGCCTAAAATAAAGTGCAAGGTTTTGCAAGTAAAAATCTAATGAAATAATAATAAGTTCCTTATTTTTAATGGTTCTCCTGTAATCCTCTGCGATGAATCCTCTTCTGTTTAATTTTGTGCTTGTGTTGTTCTCACTCATATGTAAGTCGCTTTGGATAAAAGCGTCTGCTAAATGACTGTAGAATAGAATAGAATAGAATAGAATAGAATCTCCTCAGGGGATTCTCAGAATTTTGGGGAAATTCAATGTTTGGAACCTGCACTACTACTTTTCTCACAATATGACAGCGGACACCATCAGATAGGACTCTTGGCCACAGTGCAGGATCATCACAAACATCAGGATTTTCAGGTCCTGTGCCCTCTTGTGCAGTTGAAGTAATATTAGTGACAGAAAATGGCAGCAGTGGAAATGGTACCTCTCATGTTGCCTTCATCCTTTTCTTCATGTTTGAGAGCTGGAATTGATGGCACACCAGGGAATACAAGTTTTTATTTATATAACACATCTCTTATTCACAAAGTGGATCACAAAGTGTCTAACATACTTTGACATTAGCACAGGGTTCATATTCAGAAATCTAAATTCTACATGGGCAGAGTGACTGTAATTTTCACAGTTTTGTGAGAATTAAACTTGTGTGATTTATTCTGGTCTCTTTCTGACAATGCAACAAAACAATCCATTAGTTAAGACTTGGGCAACAGTGCAGAAAATAAGCTATATTTATAAAGCATTTTGTAACTTGTCCTGTAGAAGTACTAGGTATTGGTACTGTTACATTCTGTTAAAAATTGTTCTATGGTGGTACTCTATATAGCACTTCCTGCTTGGCTGGAGGTTCTTCTGGAGGAGTTTAAAATTGTGTTCCAGATGTGGTTGCAATGTATTTGTGTGAGCAGAGAGTCAAGACTGTAGAGGAAGCTGCTGTATTGGCTGAATATGTATTGGCTCACAAAGTTGCATTTAGTTCTAAGGCTTGTTTTAAGCAAGAAGCAAAAGTCTAAGCCGATGGCTTTGATTGGTTCTCCACTTCCTCCTACTGATTCTTATTTCGCTTCACTCCTGTTATGCTGTTGATTCTGCATCCACAGGCTTTGGACCCTTCATTATGGGGGGTCATGTTGCTGTATCAGAGTCTGATGCTGCTGTCCCTATCCGCATTTTGCGTGACACAGGTGCTTCACAGTCAATATTGTTGGAGGCCATGTTGCCTCTTAGAGATGACACGTTCCTGGTGGTGATGCCATAATTCATGGGTGTAAGAAGTTATATGTCAGAGCACCACTTCACACTGTATTTGTAGTGTGAATTGTTCTCTGGTTTTTGTCTGTGGGACTCCGCCCTTATATTCCAGTAGAGAGAGTGAGTCTTATTTTAGGCCATGATCTTGCTGGTGAAAAGACGTTTCCTACAACTGTTATGAATAATCCTGTGCCCCTTGATCCTGGTGATCAGCATGGTTCATGTCAGGTTTTATATCCTGCTTGTGTTGTGACCCCTGCTCGTTCTCAAAAGTCTAAGTGTTGGTCTTTCAGATAACTTCATGGCTGAAACTTCAGATGTAGAGGCGTTGAACATGTCAAATGTGTCTGCTGCTGAGTCTCAGAACTTGAGTGATGACGAAGGTTGTAAGTCTGCTATGTTACCAGAGGTCGTTGAACTGGCCTTGTGTGATCCTGTGCTGGCTAAAATGCCATTGAGACTTGGTTGTAAGGAGTTGGTAGCATCGCAGAGGGCTGATCCGTCGTTGCATAAATACTTTGCCTCTGTTGTGTCAAAGGAGGAAAACAAGGAAAAGATGTACTGGGAGCCCGTTTGGAAAACTCACTTATTCTGCCTAATCTGGGAAATAGACTGTCCTATTTATCTATAAATAAAGCCCTCAAAAGAACGATGGTCTTAAGCTGATACAGAGCCATCTTTGTCTATTTTCTGATGTCCCTACACGTACAACTGTATTGCAGCATGATATTGATGTTGGTTATCATTGTCCAACCAAGCAACATCCTTAATGTGTAAGCCCCTTTAAACGTGCTGCAATGCAGAAGGAGGTTGAGTATTTACTGGCGAATGGTTTTGCAGTTCCAAGCATTAGCCCATGGAGCTCTCCTTGTTTGTTAGCTCCAAAACCTGACTTGACTTCTTGCTTTTGCACAGACTTTAGAAAAGTGAATAATGTGACAAAGCCTGACTCTTTCCCCCTTCCTCGTGTTGAGGACTGTATTGATAAGGTGGGTTCAGCCCAGTATGTGACAAAGCTAGATTTGCTTAAAGGCTATTGGCAGGTGCCACTGACAACAAGAGCCTGTGACATTTCTGTTATGTCACGCCAGATAACTTTCTTCAGTATACAGTTACGGCGTTTGGCATGCGTAATGCACCAGCCACTTTCCAGCGTCTGATGTGGAAGGTGTTGTCTGGCATGGCTAATTGTGAATCCTATTTGGATGATGTTGTATATGTACACAGGGTGGCCGGGGCATGTTAAAATAAAATAAAGAAAATAAAAACAGGTAAAACAGGGTCCTCCCAGCCACCTTGGTTCTTTTAAAAATCAGGGAGAGCAGAGTCAACCACATTAAATCTCAATAAAAACCAGTTTAATAAAAACAAGATTTAAAAAGTCAAAAGGTTAAAATATTAAAACCCTAGTCCTTTAAAATGGCCCTAAAATGTCCTTTAAAAACGTCCTTTAAAATGTCCACTGTGTGGCTTGGGGTGGTTGGGGTGGTCTGCAGCGACGGATCCCGTCTTCTCAGCCTTCATTTGGTGACATCACGTCCAGGACCTGTAGAGAGGAGCATACACGGCAGTCTACAATCTTTAGAGGGGAACCCTCCTGCCTGGCCCTGTAGCCAGCCTCTCCTTCTAGACCCTAAACTAAGCCATCTATACTCACGCTTGGTCCTGGGCCAGGAGTATCCGTAGGCCCAGGACTGAGTAGCTGCGCCTTAGGGTCCAGACCAGCTGCTGCACCTCAGACTACGCCTTGCCACCACCAAGCCGCGGTGGGACCAGTTGTCACTGGCCCCTCAGTTCTTCTTCTTCTTCTTACCTAAATGGGTAAGTAGGTGGGCCGTGACAGGTTCACCCTATTTCTGCTAAGATCAGTGCTTATATTAATTACCCAGCTCCTACTATCAAATGTCAGTAGGCGGTTTATTATCGAGATTTCTGTCATAACTTTGCCGCCATTGTATCCCCCCTGACTGATCTTTTGACTTCCACCAAGGAGCTGGTGAGGGACTCTCTGAATGTGAGCAGGCTTTTCAGGCAGTGAAAGCTTTGTTGAGCTGCTCCCCCGTGCTTGCTGCTCCTAACTTTGCTGTACCTTTTAAGCTTGGAGGTTGATGCTAGTGGTACAGGTGCTGGAGCTGTCTTGATTCAAGAAGATGCTTCTGGTGTTGACCACCTTGTCTGTTACTTCTCTAGGACGTTTTCAGGGCCGCAGAGAAACTACAGCACCATTGAAAAGGAAGCCTAGGCCCTATCTTGTGCACTACAGATTTTTTAAGTGTATGTTGGCTCTTCCTTACAGCCTGTGGTCGTTTATACTGACCATAATCCTCTTGTGTTCCTACATCACAAGTACAACAGTAACCAAAGGTTGATGTGTTAAGCTAATATTGTCCAAAACTACTATCTGGAAATTATTCACAAGAAGGGCCAGGGAAACATTGTTGCTGATGCCTTATCACGTGTTTTTGAGTGATGTCATTTATAGGGCATCATCTTTATAGGGGGAGGTGTCACATTCTGTTAAAATTGTTCTATAGTGGTACTTTATATCGCGCTTCTTGTTTGGTTGTTGCTTCCTGTTGCATTAGTTAAATCATTAGCACCTGTGATCCACAGGGTGAGTCTATGGGTGTTTCTCAATTCAGGGTCTGCGCACTTGGAAGTGTGCTTCCTGCCAGTAAAATGAGACGGCCTATCTAGTGTACGAGAATTACCCATAGTGCTCCAGTCCTCCGTTGCCTGGCAACTACATATGACAAGTTAATCTAATTACTGATCCCATTCTTTCACAAAAAGACACAAAAATAGTTTTAAAATGACAGAAAATGGTGCCAGTAATTTAACTTTGATTTATTGTCATTTTCCTTTGTGTGTAAATAACAAACATGATTTGGTTTAGACGAGCTCTCCTCTGGCTGACAGCTCATCCTGTCAAGCTGACGAAAATAATCCTTGTTAGACACATATACAGTCGTCCTCATATGTATTCATACCCTCCCATTAAAGAAGGAGAAAACAGCTGCCTGGGAAATAAGCTGAAATTGACAATTGTAATAATAAATATAAATGTTATGAAAACCATGACATTATTTTCTAATTCTGGTTCAATAGAGATATTTTTTTAAAAGCAAACCAATATGATAAAATAACATATAGTACATCACTCAAACTAATATTATATATAAATATATATACATATATATATATATATATATTTTTTTTTTTTTTTTTTTTTTTCTTTAACTCAATTAAATGACAAAACAGTGTCTTATATCACTGGATTATAATTTATCACATTTTTAATTATTGTTCATTTTCAGTCTCCAGTTATCATCTCCAGAGTGACTGTAATAAATTCAGCATTTTGTTTTTTAATGAAAGCTGACGAAGACATTCTGGGATAAGACAGGGTGCAAAGGATACATCTCTTGTATCCTTCGTTTTAAGCTAATCTGGAGCCAAACGAAGTGCGCATTTGAAGGGTGGATTCTAAGGAGCCTTTGAATTGGGACAGCACTTGGCGCGCCACGATGACGCATGCAGCCGACGAATCCGCACTTCGAAGTGTGCAGACCCTGAATTGAGAAACACCCTATAAAGGACCCTGGTTAATCTCTCTCTCCCTCTCTCTCCATACAGCTGCAGCACTACCGTTTGGTAAACTCTCCATTTTCTTGTCCTTATTTTTCTTTTTTTTTTTTTTTCGTCTTACCTTTTATAATAAATTGTGGTTACAAATCTCATCCCTGGTGTGGTGTCCATTATTATGTTCGGTGCTTGAGCCAGCCGTAACAGGTACAAATTCAATTTGTACCAATGTTGAGGCCATGGTACCACTGGATGCAGACTCGCTGGTGTTTTCTTCTTGCAAAATATATATGTTCAATCCTCAGCATGAAGGAAGAGGTCACTGTTATCAGCTCATTAATATAAACAATCAAAATGAAAATGAAGTTAGAGAAATTCAAACTACCTTCATCAGTGGAGGCAGGAAGCATGAATTAGAAATTTCAGCAAAGCACATTGAAGGACAAAGAAAAGAATGAAATTTAGGCCAACGTTTCCCATGTTGTTGGTTGTAATAACTTTTAATATTTAGAAGAAATTCTAGCAGCAAATGTCAGCAGTAACCTAAAACACAGCAAGACACTTACATCTCTGTCTAGTTAAAGAAAAAAAAAGTGGAATAAAACAAATACCTCAAGAGCAAAAAGAGTTGCATAAAATCAAGTAGAAAAATAAATTAACAATATTAAAGTAAACCTGTTCATTTCATTACAAGAGATTCATATGGCTAGATCTACAACAATAGATGTACTCAGATCACCTCAATTGCTTCATATATTCCCAGCTTGTTATAACTCTAGACAAAGAGCTGTAGCCATCCTCTTAAATAGGAAAATTAATTTTACCCTAAACAGCACAGTGTCAGACCCTGAAGGTAGATTTATCATAGTTAACTTGTCTATTCAGAATCTTAAAATATGCACGTTTACAGTCCAAATGTTGATGACTCTTCCTTCTTCCATTCCTTTTTTGCTGCAATCTCAAACCACCTATATGATATTGTCATTGTGGGAGGAGACCTCAACCTTGTCTTGAACTCTGGTGTGAACAGGCTCAATGCTACTGGAAATGGCAGGAATTGGCAATCTGTCAATATTGTCAAGCAATACATTGACATGCAATAAAAGCTCCAGGCCCAGATGGTTTTCCTGCTGAATTTTATAGAAGGTTTTGGGATATATTAGCACCTACTTTTCATAAAATGACATCAGAAATTAAGGAAAATAATAGATTACCTCCAAATATAAACTTTGCTAACATTAGCCTCTTATCAAAACCAGAAAAAGACCCTACACTATCATCCAGTTATTGAGCAATATCACTAATAAATCTTCCAGTCCTGGGGGTGCTTGGGTGGGTCAGCGGTTGGAGTTGCCTCGCATTGGCAGTAGGGCTATATGTATGTGGGAGCGTAGGGGTGCATGTGTGTGGAGGTTAGGGGTGTGTATATGGGGAATGCTATGGTTCATGAGTGTGTGGGGGGGTAGGAATGTGTGTGCAGGGAAGTATGGCAGTGCAAAAGCATGGGGGAGACAAGGGTGTTTGTATGGGGAAGGGTGGGGGTGTGTGTATAGGGGAGTGTGATGGTGCATGAGTGCGTGACGGAGTAGCAGTGTGTGTATGGGGGAGTGGGGTGGAGCATGCATGGTGGGGTATTGGGGAGTGTGTAGACATATGGGGAACGGGGTGTGTGTATGAGAGTACTTGAGTGGTTGTAGTGGTAAGATAGTGGGAGAGATGGAATAGAGGGAGGAGAGGGGCAGGGCATTTTTGAGTGACAGGGGTGTGGGTGGGTGTAGGGGTATGGGTGAGATATAGACATCTGGAGGATGATTTTGGAGAGTGAACTCAAAGTTTGTGTGTGGGCTTGTATGGGCTAAGATGTGGATGTGTGTGCCTGTAGGTACATGTGTGTTGTTGTGTGTGTATACAATGATGATGGTAAGTGTGTGTGAATGTACTGGTGTGTAACTGAGGAGAGACCAGAGCCGGATTAAATAAATGGACTACACTAGGCACACTGCATGTTTTGGGCCCCCTTCCATCGATGTTATTCATGAACTGAAATCCGAAACTTACCAACACTAATAAAAGTTAATTCACATTTTACATTGCATGTCTTTGGTTAAGAACTGGCTGTTTGTATGCCAAAATAAGTCATGTGCTGAATGTTAAACAGACTTTTTTTTCATTTTCATTATTTATATGTTATTACACAGCTGGCTCTACTAAATGCCATTAAATCCATTGCGAGTGCCATTGTTGAGGCAGTAGTATCAGTAAATAAGTTATAGGTGTCAGTAAACTATGCAAACAGAGCAAATAAGATAAATGTTTTAAGCTATAGCATTTTGCAGAAAATCTTCATTAAATGTGTTGATCAGATTGAATTGTTACATAAGTAGTGAAACATACAAAGATCAATAAAAAATTTGCAGTCAGAGAAACTGTGCTGTACTGGTAAAGATGTTTATTTTCATGGACAAGCATCACCTCATTTCCATTTTCTGGTATTTATCACTCAGCAGCTCATCTGGACCATTCAGCAGTTCTCTCCACTGGTCTGGATGGATCTTTCTACTAGACTGCATTCTAAAAGCAGATTTCATCACAGAAACATGGTAGCAAAAAGCAATCATTAAATAACTTGATCCTTATGTTTTATCCGGGAACACATTTTTTCACAGCCAAGGAAATGAGCCTGAATTGGGTGAACAAAAATTCTTGTCCCTTCTTCTGGAGCCCATATTCACACTTGTGATTAAGTATAGGAACAAAAATGCAAACATGAACCCTTCACATTTATCAAGATGAATTAGAAACTGTCCAACTATAAATAATAAACAAAACCAGCAGCACTTACTGAGGAAACCATTTAGCATGCTCCTCTCAGGGATCATCTTCAGCCTTGCTGAATCACAGGCATCCATCGCAGCAGAAACATGTCCTGATGACATCATCATGATCTTGTGGAGAAATAATCAAATGTACACATAAGATGAAATACAGCAGTTTGAGATTTGAGATTTTTCAATGGAAAACTTACATTTAGAGATATTTTCACCTGGGTTTTGTTGAGGTCCTCAATAATATCTTCAAAATCCAGGCCGGTTGTAAATCCATTCTCAACTGCCAACAGGACAAAGGCATTCAGTTTTTTTTTCTGTGATTGTTGCTTTCCGGTATGTTTTCACTCGTTTCAACAAGAAAAATGAACTTTTTCCTGAACAGTTTGCAATCAGTAATGTAAGATACATGTGAAGGCAAATGTCCACATTCGGGAAAGCATCCCTCAAACCTAGCTCTAGGAGCTTCTTGTACATGGTCATGACTGATTTTTCATCTTTTACCATTGAGATTAGCTGGCAAAACTCTGTTGTAAAGTCCTCTTCAAGATCCTGAGGGTATATTTTCTTTAGCTTTTCTGTAGCTGCACGGATTTGTTCAGTGTCCATTGATTTTGTTTTGGTAAGGAAACCAAATTACTCCTCCACATTTTTGCATGCATCTTAGCGTTGTTTCAGTTCTTGCGACAGTCACAGATGACATAATGTGTGTCAATCAGAAATGCTTCACGGCCTGAGCGACGCGCTTCTGGACCAGCAGACTCACCGAACATAACTTTCCTCTTTGACTATCTGCTTTGTATCCCTCTGTTGCTGTGAGGGTCTTGGCCTCAGCTTCATAGATGTCAAAATCATTTCTGGCGGCTGCGGTGATGCTGAGGTTGATGGCGCCAGCCGCGCCACAACATCCTCCGCCGCATCTTCGGGCCGTGTCTCCCGGCCTGGCTCAGCCTCTGGTGACTCCAGCAGATTCACAGCTGTCGGACGGCTGTGCGACAGAAACTTTCGTAAAGCCCTCCGCAGTCTCTTCTTTTGTTCCTCTTCATTTTTTTTTCTTTTTATGTTTTGCTGCACCTGAAAGCATCTTGAATTGAATTGAAGACGACCTGCCTGCTACCTTTATTGTCCCGCTCAATGTCTCGACCTCTGTTCGCTGCTGATGTCCCGGATGTTATGTAAGGTTACATTAAGATAAACAGCGTCACTATTTTAGTTAATAAATAAATACAGGAAAATCAACTGTGGAATAAATTTTAGATGGAACATTTGCATATTTTATTTGATAAATTATATCTTATTTTTTGTCCCTCCGTCTGGGCCCCACACTGCCATTCTGGGCCCTAGGTATGTGCCTAGTTTGCCTTTGCGTTAATCCGGCTCTGGGAGAGACTGCAGCATGTCCTCAGATGGTGGTGTCTCCTGTGGGTGTGGAGGCGGTGGACCTATGATCTGGGGTCTCCCTCCGCCACCGCTCCCCACTGTGAAACTAGCACAGTGGGGAGCCTGTCTTAATAAGATATTACCCCAAATGTGACTAAACACGTCTTGCTTTAAAAAAGTTGCAGTGACTTTTATTGTTACCAGCACTCAGGGCTGGTAAAAAAAACTGGCCAAGACTGGTCCCACAGGTATTGATGGGCTCACCATTGGTGGAAGGAGCCATAGGGGTCGGGTGCAATATGAGCTGGGCGGCAGCAAGAGGCGGTGACCCTGGCGGTCCGATCCCCACCTGCAGAAAGTGGCGCGAGGTCGAGCGGTTCTGGTTAGAAATAGCTGGAGTCACCTCGATGCATGGCTTGGGCTGTGGAACCAGTACCCGCGAGAGGGGCTGGACCTTCTTCCACTTTGGAGTTGCTCATGGTGAGAGGCACTGAGTAGGTGTGGGCATTCTCAACACCATGTTCGAACATATTCAAACCAGGCATCAGGACTCCCTGGGCCGCAGTTCGATGATCGACTTTGAATTTGTATCGTCGGACCTGCGGCCACATGTCTTGGACACATGGGTGAAGAGGGGGGCGGAGCTGTCAACTGATCACCAGTGTCAGCATAGAGGCGTGCAGGAGGTATCCTAACCAGATGCCAGAGCCACCTCATTTCCCTCCCGGATGACCGAGCTCCTCACCCTATCTCTAAGGGAGAGCCCGGCCACCCTGCGGAGGAAACTCATTTCAGCCGCCTGTATACGAGATCTCCTTCTTTCAGTCACGACCCACAGCTCATGACCATAGGTGAGGGTAGGAACATAGATCAACTGTTAAATCAGGAGCTTTACCTTCTGGCTCAGCTCCTTCTTCACCACGACAGACCGGCGCAGAGTCCACATTACTGCATATAGTGAACCAGGTCTCCTGAAAATCTCCCGCTCCATCTGAACCTGAGATACAAAATAGCCTCCATTTAGAACAGGACATTTTCCGGACCCAGAAAGGACAGGCCGCCCTCATTGGAAACAAATCTGACTTTACAGTAATGCAGACAAAGCTCTGACACTGGTTGTACTGGGACCAGAGAGCCCATACAATGGATCTGGTATTCTACACTTCCAGAATCTTCCCCCATCCCAACACACACAGGGTTCCCCGGGGGAAGTTGGGCACACTCCCCTGACCCCACCAGGACCCTGAAGAGGGTGTAAAGTAGGGGTGTAAATCAACTGTTTGAGCATGATACAGTATTGATTGATTTAATGTGTAGGGATTCAATATTTGCTGATATGTAGAACTTATTCATAATCTGATTTCAGTTTGATTTAAGACCCGCAGATTAATGTGAAATGACATCACACATGGACACATTTCCATTTATATTAACATTCCTGTGCTCAGACAATTAAATCAATTAATTTTAAATCAATTTAAATCATTTTTACAAGACAAAGTAATAATAAAATAAAATGATGCTCCAGTGAAATTAAAGATACTGCCATTTTTAATATAAGTGTTTGTTACATGGTTTTAGTTTCAGTCTTTTTCAGTGTTTGTGTTTTTGATTGACGTTATTGGCTCACTGACCACATGATCTAGAAATTGATATAGATCGATGTATTTTTACATCTCTAAAACAGAGCTGGTCCACTGTTTCATGGCCAGGATGAAAACCACACTGCTTCTCCTCTGTCTGAGGTTCAGCTGTCCAGCAGACCCTCCTTCCCAGGACCCCTGAAGAGACCTTACCATTAGAACTGTGGAGTGTGTTCCACCTGTCACTGGAGCAGACCACCTGGTCTCCCTTCTTGAAGAGGGTGGCTCACCCCCTATGTAAAACATAACTGCCCTTTATTTCAGAAACACAAGCACATCAGCACCTGACTGTGTTCTGCAGGTTAGAGAGATGGAGAACATTTGTGCATCAAGCGCACAGTACATCATCCTAATTAAACTTTGATAAATATGTAAGACTTTTGTGTTTATGAATGAATAATCCTTGTTGGTGTTGTAGTATACATGGTTGGAAGCCAGATTAATTGTTTTTTTCATGGTTCTTTTGTGGGAGCAGCATAGCAATGTGTAGCAAATAGAAAAAATCTTTAAGTCATTGATGGACCTGATGAGAATTAACCTGATCTAGTCTTAAACTTCCCACCATCAAAAACGTACATACATTTCATGATCCCAAACCAGCTTCATGATCCCAAACCAGCTTCATTATCCCAAACCAGCTTCATCATCCCCAACTGGCTTAATTATCCCAAACCAGTTTCATTAAAACAATTTTCATCCAGCCAGAAGCTAAAAAAAAAAACCCCAACTAATTTTCATCCACTCAGAAAGCAAGTTTTTTTCGATAGCACAATTCAACGACAGGGTGATTCAAAGTGATTTACAGAGACAATAAAACATTAAAAAATAATAATAATAATTAAAGCCGCAAGAGGCATCCATCGGGTCCTCGCCTCATGCCGAACCCTCCACCCAAAAGCCACAAAGCTTCCGGGTGGATGTGAAGTAAAAGGCATGAATCCAAAACTAGTTTGTTAAAAAACAATGCACATACAGTGCTAAAGGGGCGTAAACGCCAAGATGGTGGACACCCCGTTGCCATGGTAACAGGTGCTTAATTGAGTTTTTTACTTGTCTAGGGTTGATACACATGTGTGCCGAATTTCATAGCCCTAGGTCAAAGTAGATGATTGGGCCCCTAGGGGCCCCCCCAAAAATGTGAGTGAACCGTGTTTCATGGCGAGAACGCTTTTTTCCATGGGTTGCCACGGTAACATGCTTTGTCCAGTTGGAAAAATTTCACTAACTTTTCCTCCCCATCTTGTCACGAAGCTTCCTGCTGAGTATGGAGACAATCGCATGAATCCCCTCGGACTAGTTCGTTCAAATACGATACACTTAAAGTGATAAAAAGGGCACAAACGCCATGATGGCAGACACCCCGTTGCCATGGTAACCGGTGGTCAATTGAGTTTTTTGCTCGTCTTGGGGTGCCACACATGTGTGCCGAATTTCGTAGCTCTAGGTCAAAGTAGATGATCGGGCCCCCCCAAAAATGTGCCCCCCCCCCCCCCCCCCCCTCCCCACAATACATATTACAATGTGTTAAGGACCTACCAAATATGAATTATTTTAAATTTTGTTCCAATCGGATGTATTTCTGCGAAGATATGAGTGAACCGTGTTTCATGGCGAGAACTCTTTTTTTCCATGGGTTGCCACGGTAACACGCTTTCTCCTATCAGAAAGATTTGAATAACTTTTTGTCCCCATCTTGTCACGAAGCTCCATGGCGAATGTGGAGCCAATCGCATGAATCCCCTCAGACTAGTTCGTTCAAATGCGATGCGTCCAAATCAGAAAAAGGGGCAAAAAAATGGTCATAAACACCAAGATGGCGGACAGCCTGTTACCATGACAACAGGTCTACGATTGACTTTTTTGGTCGTGTTGAGGTGATAGACATGTGTACCAAATTTTGTCGTCCTACGTCAAACTAAATTTTTTTGACCCCATTCTAGTGGCCATTTTTGGCATTTCTAGGGGGCGCTGTCGAGGCATTTTTGCATTGGCGTGTACGCGGAACCCAGAATATTGCTATTTTCGCCGGGCTTGAGGTGTGTGCCAAGTTTCGCAACTTTTCACGGGGGCTAAGGGGGTCAAAAAGGGGCGAGTTTTGGTGATAAGAATAAACATTTCAACAACAATAGGGCCCTGCCATACTTCGTATGGCTCGGACCCTAATAATCAAAAAAATTAAAACATGAAAGCAAGGAAAAAGAAACAACATTAAATAAAGAAACGTGCAGATTTTACTTAAAAAACACAAAACAGCTTTGGATAAAAACTAATGACCTTCAGCAGAAAACAGGAGGGTCTTTAATCGGTTTCAGCTGATCTGAGACTTTCTGGGAGCTTGTTCCAGACATGTGGAGCATAGAGGCTGAATGCAGCTTCTCCAGGTCTCGTCTTTACTCTAAGAACTGATGAAAAACTTGATCCAGATGACCTGAGGGGTCTGGTAGGTTCATACTGACACTGACACCGAACCATTCAGATCTTTATAGACCAGCAGCAGAACTTTTAAGTCCATCCTCTGGCAACAGGCAGGCAGTGTAAAGACCTCAGAACTGGACTGACGTGGTCCATTTTCTTGGTTTTAGTGAGGAATGGAGCAGCAGAGTTCTGAATTAGCTGCAGATGTCTGATAGAGTTTTTAGGAAGACCCGTAAAGACCCTGTTATAGTAACTGAAGATGAAGGCCTGGACCAGTTTTTCCTGGTCATGCAAGCTACAAGAAAAATAAAAAACATGTTTTAACTCTGTCATAAGCTAAAAACAGACATTTTCACTCAGTCTGAAGCTAAAAACAGACATTTTTACTCAGTCTGAAGCTAAAAACAGACATTTTCACTCAGTCTGAAGCTAAAAACAGACATTTTCACTCGGTCTGAAGCTAAAAACAGACATTTTCACTCAGTCTGAAGCTAAAAACAGACATTTTCACTCAGTCTGAAGCTAAAAACTGACATTTTCACTCAGTCTGAAGCTAAAAACAGACATTTTCACTCAGTCTGAAGCTAAAAACTGACATTTTCACTCAGTCTGAAACTAAAAACAGACATTTTCACTCAGTCTGAAGCTAAAAGCAGACATTTTACTCTCCTCCTCAGGTTACGCACCCTCCTGACGGCACATTTCTCTCTGCCAGCTTCATGCTGGGATTCAACCTTGCTGAATTCCTGACTGTGCAGGCTGTTTAGCATTCCATTTCACAGGTAGGCTGCAACTTTCCTGAACTCCCCAGAGAAGGAAAAACAAGGCTGGCGATGTCAGAAGACTACTGTGCATCTGCACTAACAATGGGTGGATTTGTCAGGGTCAGAGACGGAGATGTTGATGCTCTGCAGGCTGGAAAAGGTTAATTATTTTCATAATCATACAACTTTTAAATTTGTTTAATTACCAATATTTTTATTATTGGTAATAATATTGATAATATTTTTATAATATTATCAATATTTTATTATTCAACATTCACAAACATCATCAAATTATTGTATTTTGAAAAATGAAGTCGTTTTAATGATAAAAATCAGTACTAAGGTAATCTAAGGGAGAAAAACATTTCAACCTATTTCTGCTCCTTCTGGACCATCTGAGAAACTGCATCATCCCAGTTAAACCAAATAGCTTGAGAAGTTTCCATACTTCTGTTTTCTGTCTCAGGTTTAGTTGATCCTTCCAGTCCTGTAGGATTTATTACCATAAAATGTCTGAAAAAGCCTCAATTTTGTTACAAGCTGAATTTGATCTTTAAAAAAAAAAAAAAGAAAAAGAAATCCATTAAAATTTTTTGTAATATTGAAAAGATTAGGAAAGTGGGGGTCGTCCTCTTGCCTACTGCCAGTGCCGGGGGGGCCTTGGACACCCAGCGGATTATGGCTAGGGGATCTGGGTGGCCTCTGCCTTGGGGGCTTGATTGCCCTCAGGCCCTTTTGGCCCTCTGCTCTGCACTCTGCCTGCATCTGGAGGTACCTGGCAGGGCCGGTGGCTGCCGTCCCTGGCTTCTGGGGGGGGCGTGTGCTTTGTGGCCGGTCTGACTGCAGCCCCTCCCTGCTGCCCTTTGGATGCGTGGTCTCCTTTGTGATCGGTTGGCTGGAGTGTGTGCCCTGGGATGAGGCTGGTCTCCTGGGCCCTGTGGGCCCCTTAGTCCACCTCTGATACTTTGGGGGGGGGGGGGGGGGGGGGGGGTTTGCATTTATATAGTCATTAATCAATATTTTGCTCCACATTTACAAACCTGCAGCTGATCCAGTTGTTACCATACAGCGGGTTTCACTTCATGTGAAACGTGGACGACGGTTTTGTTGTTGTGATTAACATTTTATTCTTTCTCCCCCACCTTTTGAAGTCTGGATATTTTTCTTTTCCTGCAGGTTGTGTTCTGTTTCCTTGGAGGTGTAGCAGCTGCATGTCTGGTTTTCTCTGTTTAGATCTATTAGAGATGTGCATCTCATAATGTTGACCTCTGTCTGTCTGGTGTGAACTTGTCTTTTTTCCTCTCGCTCTCTCTTTCTTCTCTTCGCTTTCTTATTCTTTTGCCTTTATTTCCTCCCTCCCTTGTCCCCAACCTTATTGTCCATCATTGATATGCACTTTCAACAAAAGGTAAATTAAATAATAAAGAATGATACTTAAATGATTAATCAGGGCCTGATAGCCATAATGTTCCTCTTGGCAAAGCAAATTTGTTTGGCAGCACACAGCAGCCAGACCACCACTCTTCTGATATGATGCTGCACAGACAGGACAAGCCAAAATAAAAAAAAACACGCTTTAGTTTCAATAGCAATTATTGAAATTTAGACAAAAAGCCAGCCTATTTAGAAAATACCGCTCAGGCCAATTTTTACCTAGTTTTAATAGGTTCCTACTTAATGACATTAATTTGTTAACATTCAAAATGAACAAATTGAATAAAGCAATACTTTTTTTTAATAGCTATTCAAATTGATATTTAGAGTAATTTAATATGTACTTAATCAAATATACAATGAAATATCTTTATGTGTTAGTAGCTAATATGAATATTAATAATAATTCATTACTAAACAGATAAAGCAATATGTATAATTTTTTTCAGTATTTACTTAATGTCCTCAGTTGTACAAAATATTAACATAAATGGTCTCTGCAGCTCATCGTGGCATCTGATTGGTTAGGCTGCTCTTCAATTTTATTGTCAACATAGTAAATTAATAAGGCATTTAATTGTTTATTCAGTACTATATTTATGTTTTTAATTGCAGCACTTTTCTCCCTTCAGACACCGACTTCATCATTTATTTGCTTCAACTGTTTTGAAATTCACTTTATTGATCTGTTAGGAGCTTTACATGCAAAGGAGATGGTACTGCAGACACCATGAAAACATTAAAACATACATAACACGTCCATTTATAAAGTTCATCACAGTAAAATGATAAAGAAATCAAGTAAAAGGAGGAGCCACAGTATCTAAATCTGCTACTTCTTATTTGAAGTTTTAACTTCAACTAAAGTCTGTTGCCTGATAAATAAATTAACTAACTAATAAAAGTTATTTTCAATGTATTTGTATCAAGTTAATATGAATAAAAGACGGACTGAATGTGCCCATTCCTGCTCTGAGTTTCAGGTTCCTCTCCGATGACAGAGCGAGAGAGAGAGAGAGCTTATTTAAGTGGCTGTCTCTCTCTCTCTCAGCAGGTGATGGACATCAGCTCAGCATCGCCGCCTGACCGCCTGCTTCCTCTGCAGGGAATCATATCCGAACTCTAAGCTGATTTTTTTCCTGGGAGTCGTCAGAAGCAGTCAGTAAGAAGAGATCTCCTCACTAACCTGGTAAACAGCTTTTTGACTGGTTCAGATCTAACAGAGGGACTAACCAGCTTTGTTAGTGTTTGGTTAAGAAAGCTGGTTAACTCATTCTGTGCTGTTTGGCTGATCTTTTAAACTAGTTGGACAACATCGCAAACAGACAGTTTATTGACTGTTTACCAGTAACTTGGCAGTTCTTGTTGTGTTTTTCTGGTTGGTGAATTGGTTTAAACTGGTGATATATTTTTTACTTTTTATCTCTAATCTGACTTGTAATCCCACTATCCCACGCACTTAGTTATTATAACTACCAGCTGGTTAAATGACCTCCCCATTGATATGTTTACTGGCTGGTTTACCAGTTTACTGTTGACTTTGGTGTGGACTTTCCTGAGTACGTTTATAGACAAAATGGACTCTTTTACTTATAATGAATTTTTAAAAAAAAGTAATTTCCGTGCGTTTACTAACTGGTTTCCCCACGATCTAACTTGTTTGTTTGTTTACCTCCCGTTGGACCAGTTAGGTAACTAAGTACAATAGTTTGTTGCCATTTTTAATGATTTATGTCAAGTTAGTCTGGTTTTCTCCTCGTTTACATGCAGATTCATCGGTTTAATAAAATTCCTGGAGTTTTGAGTTAACTGACTGCTAACCTATTTGCATGTTGCCTGACAACAGTCTCCCAACAGCCTGACTGGTTTATTGACTGAGCTCATGTGGTTCTTTGCTTCCTGTTGGACTGATTTTAACCCCAACTTAGTCTTGGTTTATTTGTTGGTTAGCTGCCTTTCTTGTTAATTTTAATCAGGTTAGTGTGGTTTACCACCTTACCCAGTTAATTGAGTTTGGTGGACATTAACTTCTCTGACTTTGTTTACAAAAAACTGAACAAAGTTTCTGTTTCTCCACAAGTTATTTGTTTGATAAACTATAAACCTTGTCACTAATTGAATAGTTACTGACTGCTAACTTAGTGTCAGGTTTTATGACATTTTTAATATCTTTACTGACTAGTTTCCCAACCATCTGACTAGTTTATTGATTGAGCTCATGTGGTTGTTTCTCCCTGCTGGACTGATAAGTTGACTAGTTAGTTGGTTTGTTATCATCCTTGTTGCCTTGAGTCAGGTTAGTGTGGTTTTATTTTGGTTTGCAGGCAGATTTGCCAGTTCATTATATTAAGTTTGATTGTGAGTTAACTTGGTTATTGACCTACTATTAACTTACTGTTAACTTAGTTGCATGTTTTCTGTCATGTTTAATGTCTTTATTGAGTGGATTGATTAGGTAACTAGTTCACTGGCTGGCTAGTTGGTTATCTTAAACTTTTTAATGGATTTAGTTGGAAGGTTTAGACTACAACAGCCTTCCTGTCTGGATTTGCCAGCAACGCTGACGTCTCAAGGCCGTTTTTCCGTTTTGGCTTCATGTTTCAGAGCATTGTGTTGTTCAAAAGGAATCTTTTAGCAGGAAACGTTTTTATCTTATGCTGTCCTGACTGGTCGTCTTGTTCCTTCAGAATGGTGGTGACACTGTGAGGTCTCACTGTAGACCCGGTTCTGGTAAGGACAAGCTCGGTTTGCTTTGTCTGTAGTTCAATGTTGCCAAGTAGCTGAAACTTCGTTTCATCACATCAGAGGGTTTTAGTGTGTCATGGTCAGCTGCCTGCTGGATAACGTCCAGCAGGATCAAACCAAACTTTTACTGAAGATAAAACAGCTTCTGTCTAAACCAGTGGTATCAAACATGCAGCCAGGGACAAAACCTTCAGGTAAAATTTGGGAATATGTGACACTGAAACTCACTGAAACTGTGACATTATAATAAAATATAACTTTAATATAATAATAAAAGTACCTGTAATCTCTAGTGTGTCCACATGAGGTTTCATGGTTTCTGTTTAAAGGTTTCCATGGCAGCAGGATAACTTATTCCATGTTTTCTGTCTCTCTGCCTATATACACCTGGCTTCAGTTTGTAGGATGAGTGGGGTCAGTTCTGGTGATCAGGATTACTACACACATGTATGTAAAATTAAAATAACTTCTTGACATGAAGCAGTTACTCTCATCATGTGAAATACTGAATTTTTCACTTCCAGAAACTTGGGATATGAATATAAGAAACATAAATGTATATATTCATATAAATATAGAAGAAATATATATTTAAAAATGATTAATGAAATAAATATATAAAATATGTAAATGATAGAATATTTTTTAAACGGATAGTTAATAAAATGTAAACATTTAAGTTACTGGTCCAACTTTCTGGAGACCAGACTAAGCTGGATGTGGAACCTGAACTAAGATGAGTTTGACTTTCCAGGTTTAAACCCGGTTCTGAGAAAGTAAAGATGTGAAGTTTTCCATGAAAAAAACTGGATATCATCCATAGTGAACTTTGAGGGAAAATTGTTCACATTCCCTCATTTTTTCTATCTCAAAATTATGTTCCCCCGCCCGGACGTGGGTCACCGGGGCCCCCATCTGGAGCCAGGCCTGGGGGTGCGCCACAAGAGCGGGTGTCTGGTGCCCGGGCCTTTACCCATGGGACCCGGTTGGGCTCAGCCTGAAAGGGTTACATGGGCCCCACCTCCCGTGGGCTCACCATCTGCGGGAGGAGCCGTAGGGATCGGGTGCAGTGTGAGCTGGGCAGCAGCAAGAGGCGGGGACCCTGGCGGTCCGATCCCCGGCTACAGAAGCTGGCTCTAGGGACATGGAATGTCACCTCTCTGGTGGGGAAGGAGCCTGAGCTTGTGCGCGAGGTTGAGCGGTTCTGCCTAGATATACGGCTGCTCAATTATGGCAAAAATTATAATCACGATTATTTTGACTGAAATTGAGATCTCGATTATTTAACACGATTATCCTTTTATCTTTTAACAACACAAATTTTTTTTTTTACTTTAAACTGTGACTTTTAAAAAATGTCTTTAGGATTCTACATATTTTAGAAAACAAACAAATAACATGAAGCTTTGTCTTGACAAAGTGCATGATCGTTGAAAACCCAGATCGTAATTGAGATAAAAATCCAATTAATCGCCCAGCCCTAGCTAGATAAAGTTGGCCTCACCACAACGCATGGCTTGGGCTCTGGAACTAGTTTGCTTGAGAAGGGCTGGAACTTCTTCCACTCTGGAGTTGCTCATGGAGAGAGGCGCCGAGCAGGTGTCAAATCAAAGATACTTTATTTATTCCCGAGGGGAAATTCAAGGTACAAGCCAGCTCGTCCAAGGTTCAACATACAGACAATTAACATATAACTCATGATTTGTGACTGATTTATGTGGACTTCTCATCAGCCCCCAGCTTGGTGTCTGCACGTTGGGGTTTACCCCGGTGGATGAAAGGGTAGTTTCCCTCCGCCTTCGGGTGGGGGGACGGGTCCTGACTGTTGTCTGTGCTTATGCACCGAACAGCAGTTCAGAGTACCCACCCTTTCTGGAGTCCTTGGAGGAAGTGCTGGAGGGTGCTCCTTCTGGGGACTCCATTGTTCTGCTGGGGGACTTCAATGCTCACGTGGGCAATGACAGTGAGACCTGGAGGGGAGTGATTGGGAGGCATGGTCCCCCTCCTCTGAACCCAAATGGTGTTTTGTTATTGGACTTCTGTGCTCGTCATGGATTGTCCATAACGAACACCATGTTCCAACATAAGAGTGTCCATATGTACACCTGGCATCAGGACTCTTTGGGCCGCAGTTCAATGATCAATTTTGTAGTCGTATTGTCGGACCTGCGGCCACATGCCTTGGACACTCTGGTGAAGAGGGGGGTGGAGCTGTCAACTGATCACCACCTGGTGGTGAGTTGGCTCAGATGGTGGGGGAGGAAGCCGGTCAGATCTGGCAGGCCCAAACATGGTGTGAGGGTCTGCTGGGAACGTCTGGCTGAGTCCCCTGTCAGAGCGAGCTTCAACTCCCACCTTCAGCAGAGCTTCAACCATGTCCCGAGTGAGGCGGGGGACATTGAGTCCGAATGGGCTGTGTTCCATGCCTCTATTGCTGAGGCGGCCAGCCGGAGCTGTGGCTGTAAGGTCGTTGGTGCCTGTCATGGTGGTAATCCCAGGACTCGTTGGTGGACACCAGCAGTGAGGGATGCCATCAAGCTGAATCCTATCGGGCCTTCTTGGCCTGTGGGACTCCGGAGGCAGCTGATGGGTACCGACAGGCTAAGCAGCTTGTGGCTTCGGCTGTCGCCAAGGCAAAAACTCGGGTGTGGGAGGAGTTTGGCGAGGCCATGGAGAAAGACTTCCGGACGGCTTCGAGGAGATTCTAGTCCATCATCCGGCGGCTCAGGAGGGGGAAGCAGTGCTCCATCAACACTGTGTACAGTGGAGATGGGGAGCTGCTAACCTCAACTCGGGACGTTGTGGGTCGGTGGAGGGAATACTTCGAAGACCTCCTCAATCCTACCAACATGTCTTCCGATGAGGAAGCAGAGCTGGGGGACTCAGGGGTGGACTCTTCTATCTCTGGGGCTGAAGTTGCTGAGGTGGTCAAAAAGCTCCTTGGCGGCAAGGCCCCGGGGGTGGATGAGATCCGCCCGGAGTTCCTTAGGGCTCTGGATGGTGTGGGACTGTGCTGGCTGACACGCCTCTGCAGCATCACGTGGACATCGGGGACAGTGCCTCTGGATTGGCAGACTGGGGTGGTGTTCCCCCTTTTTAAGAAGGGGGACCGGAGGGTGTGTTCCAATTACAGGGGAATCACACTCCTCAGCCTCTTTGGTAAGGTCTATTCAGGGTTCCTGGAGAGGAGGGTCGGATAGTCGAATCTCGGATTGAGGAGGAGCAGTGTGGTTTTCGTCCTGGTCGCGGAACAGTGGACCAGCTCTATACCCTCTTTGGGGTCCTGGAGGGGGCATGGGAGTTTGCCCAACCAGTCTACATGTCCTTTGTGGACCCGAAGAAGGCATTCGACCGTGTCCCCGGGGGCTCCTGTGGGGGGGTACTCCGGGAGTATGGGGTACCGGACCCACTTGTACGAGCTGTCCGGTCCCTGTACGACAGATGTCAGAGCTTGGTCCGCATTGCCGGTAGTAAGTCGGATTTGTTTCCGGTGAGGTTTGGACTCCGCCAAGGCTGCCCTTTATCACCGATTCTGTTCATAACTTATATGGACAGAATTTCTAGGCGCAGCCAAGGTGTTGAGGGGATCCGGCTTGGTGGCCTCAGGATTGGGTCCCTGCTTTTTGCAGATGACGTGGTCCTGTTGGCTTCATCTGGTCGTGATCTCCAGCTCTCACTTGAGCGATTCGCTGCCGAGTGTGAGGCGGCTGAGATGAGAATCAGCACCTCCAAATCTGAGACCATGGTCCTCAGCTGGAATAGGGTGGATTGCCCTCTCCGGGTCGGGAGTCAGGTCCTGCCTCAAGTGGAGGAGTTTAAATATCTCAGGGTCTTGTTTACGAGTGAGGGAAGGATGGAGCGCGAGATCGACAGATGGATCGGTGCGGTGTCTGCAGTAATGTGGACTCTGCGCCGGTCTGTCGTGGTGAAGAAGGAGCTGAAAAAATGATACAGAGTTCACAACATGTTACAGGACATTTTCTAAAATATTTTAATCACACACTTCATTAATAAAAACTAATATGTGACAGTCTGGTCTTGTGTCAGGTGTGATCATCTCTTGCAGCTTTGAAAGGGGGAGGGGCTTATGCAGCTGCTGCTGTTGTTCACAGACTGCAGTAAACTTTACGTACTTTCGCATTAGCATCAGAAGTCTCCGATATCACCAGAAAAAGCAGCTACGTGTGTTGACAGCCTCCTTTTCTTCAGAGCCAAGATATGGGTCTAAATAATCACTAAATATAGTGGAAAAGCTGTTAAGTTATTAGCGGAAGACTGTGTACATCCATATGATCGGTGTGGAAGAAAAGTGTACGGACAAATGTTCCGCAATGACATGCTTTGTTTGTTTTTTTTTACTCTTTTTTTTCTTTTAACCATAACACCGTGGTGTGGCTGATATGGTGAATGCATATTAAAGAAGGTGGGCCAAGCAGAAGGGTTTTGTGGTCCACGGCGCTACCGCCAGTTTGACTTCAATAAATTATTTATTTGACTTGGGAGACGGAGCTGAGCTCCCCTACCTCAGGCCCACTTTAACCCCTGGTTATCAGGGAACCGGGTAAAAACTGAAGTCCCAATCTGCCCTCCATGTGCTATGATAGTATTACTTGTTACTATGTTGCTGCAGAGCTTTTTATTACACTTTGATTTATTCATAAAAAGTAGATTTTCTGTCGACAATTGGACAGGGACTCGTCAATATCAAGCCAGATTCAGGAATTATTATCTTAAATCCAGTCAACAATGTATCTCTGATGGGCATTCAATTGATATCTCTACATATCTGGAAAATCCAGCCCAGGCACCAGCCCATGGCAGGTGTAAAATGTTGGCATCCTGATCTGTGGTCTTTGTTTACACCAGGTAAGGGTACTTAACTGAACAACTTGTTTTTTCAGAATTTTGTGATTAATTAAATTGGGAATCATTTGTTTCGGATGTAACAAATGTGGAAGGACATTCATTTTAAAAAGCAAAATTCAGCCCAGTCATGACATGGGAAGATTATTCCACCTTCTTTCTTCTTCTTTAATTTGATCAAATAATGGGCCGAAGTTGGCTTGAAACATCTGATTGAGTTTAGGTGTAATATGTATGCCTAGATATATAGAGGTTTAGGTTGCACCTAAATGGGAAGGTATCAAGATGATCAGAATGTTGTATATCTCTGATTTAGAGAGATTATCTTTGTAAAGCAGAAAACAGGGAAACAATCTGAGTAAGACAAGGGGCTGATATGGAATGGTTTATCAAGAATATTAGCACATCATCTGCATTTAATGTAATTTTATGTGATTTCTCATCCACATCCACTCCAGCTATTAAGGAATCTTGCATGATAGCTTCTGCCAGGTGTTTGATTGCTATTGCAAACAGGAGGGGTGACAAGGACCTACCTCTTTTACAGCCCCTCCGAACAATAAAATTAGCAGATCTGAACCCTTTGGTTGTAACTGCAGCAAATGGTTGGGTAAACAATTAATAAAACAATTAATAAAACCATTCAACGCGGTCAAAAAGCTTCTTACAAATCAGGGGAAAACACAAGACTGCTATTCCCTGCTGTTCACACAGTGGGATAATATTTAACAATCATCTAATGATGATATACAAATTACGGCCTGTAATAAAGCCAGTTTGATCTTCCTTCACGATAATTTGGTAAAAGACCTTCAAAGCATCTTGCCAAAACTTTTTGACAGCAGCGAGATTGGCCTACATGCGGCACAATCCACAAATGTTTCTTTTTTTAAGGTTTGGAGAGATGTTAGCTTCTCTTAATGATCAATGTCTTAATGTTAAATCACAGATGTAGATGGCATTGTGCTACATTTGCTACACGTACACCTATTAACAGGGAAGATTATAAAAGGCGAATGAAAAACAGCTGGAACAGCTGGAAAGCGAGTATTTACCAAACGGACACGTTCTACAGCATTTGTTGCTGCGGTTGCAGAATTGTTCGCTGTCCTTTTGGGGGTCTGATTCAGGCTTGAACATGTACGGCTGCATGTTTGGTGTTGACATTTCCAGAGTAACTACTTTAGTTTGTTTACCATTTCTGCCTGTGTTTCTATGAAGAAAACAGCTGATGTGCCCGACATTCATTTAATTGTATGAGATGACTAAAGTAAATAATATAGTAAACCAAACAGAAAGTTTGTCCAGAAACATAAATCAGCTGATGAGCCACACAGTTTATCTAAGAGTATCAACAAAGGCCACTGGCTTCACAGGAGAGTGAAAGCTTCTGGCTTCTCCATCACATATTATTTTCAGCATGGTTGGGTCCAGCATCATGTATTTAGCTCCAACGTCCTGAAGCTGTTTCTTGATACTTCATGGTCCTTCTGCGTCTTTCAGCATCCATAAACCTATGTTTGTCAGCAAAGTTGTGAAACCTAACCAGAAGGGGTCGTGATCGTTGGTTCTGTCCCAGCTTTGGAGCAAGCATCCTTTCAATTTTAATGCAACCCAAACAGATTTTGTATCCAACTCTTGAAAAATTTTATTGGGCCACCACCCTCAGCATCCTCTGGTAGGCCGATGATTTGTATGTTTTTCTCCTGCCTCTTTTCTTGAAGTAAACCATGTGCTCAGCCATATTTTGTCTTTGGTTTTTGAGTACCTGTATCCACTTCTCCACTTCTTGGTGTGTACAGTCACAGCGATCCAGTCCTCCATCTCGGTCGTTTGCGTTTCAATTTTTTTCAGCTGCTGAGAGTGGGCCTGCAGAGTCAGAAATAGTGGTCCCATCCTTTAATCCATAACTGGTTATGTTTGCAGTTACCTTCTGTATATTACATTTGTCTTTCTTGTCATGACACTTCAGAAAATACTCAGCATTGCTCATATTAGAGTGCCTGACATTAAAGGAAAAAGGAAGGCGAGTTTGGTGGAGTTATGAAAAGGTTACAGCATAGTGGTGCAGAGCTGTGAGAAGGCAACCGTTCTTTGACCGATTCCCCTCGAAAATGCCACTTTCAGTGACCACTGCCATGTCAACATGATTCAGCCCCTTCATGAAGAGCATTTCTAGGAGTTAGTAGAGAACACCTTTGCTTTTATGACCCACTGCAGACATGCTGCATAGCCAGACAGCTAGTCTGGCAACGTTCCTGTGGAATCTCAGCCCAGTCCTCACGGACAAAGGTCTCCAGTTCGTTATGTTCTTGGTTCATATGCTGCAACTGCTTTTTTCAAATCCCAGTCAAGACTTTCAGACGGGTCGACTGCTATGGCCGCTCTAATGTCTCCCAGAACTTCTTGGAAAACCCAGCTTTGGTGGACTTCGAGGTCTGCTTGGGATCATTGTCCTGTTGGAAGGTCCAATGATGGCCAAGCTTCCAGAGGAAGCAAAGCAGCCCAGAGCTTGTTCTGAAAGGTTCTCTGTGGGATCTTTTGTCTGCCTGCTAATGATACCAAGAGCGAGGACTTTATGGCACTATGAAGACAAACTGATATGAACTGGTCTTGTTTTTATTCTACTTCATACCTGCCTTGGAACTGGGTAGAAAATGACCAGGTATGTTTACATCATGGTTCGTGGTTTTTGTTCTGATGTTCAGGTAAAACTGACCAAACACTGCAGGGATCTAATGGATCAGGGCAGGAACCATGAAATCTGCTGTTAATACAACATTTCAGCCAGCTTTAGCTGTTTTTTTTTTATGAGGATGTTTACGAGTGTCAAATAAAAACATCTGAAGTTTCTATTTTTCTCCTGAATCTCAGGTTTTTCTTTCAGATCCTGAAATGTCTCAGATGTCTGTCCTGCTGCTTCAGACAGGTAAATCTTTTTTTCTTCCTTTCTTTCTTCACAAAGATAGATATATAGATAGACAGATAGACAGATAGATAGATAGATAGATAGATAGATAGATAGATAGATAGATAGATAGATAGATAGATAGATAGATAGATAGATAGATAATCTTTTTCCTTCTTTTAGTAATTTATTTTGTCTTTCAGGTGTTCTTTTGATCTCTGCATTCACTTCAGCATCTGGCGGTGAGTCCTAAAAGAGATATGTCTCTTCGTCTGTCCATCTTTCTGTCTCTCTGTTGCTGCAGTTATGATTATTTTGCTGGATGTGGCTCAGATGTGGAAAATGTAAATTCTTCTGAGTAGGAACTAATCAGCCGAAGGGTCCGGATTCTGTTGGTTATCAGGACAGATCTGGTGAACGTATGAATGGATGATCAACATCAGCAGCTGACATGTTAATGTGAAATAACCACGAACGTGAATATCCAACGTTTCACCAGATGGCTGTTTTTCTTCTGCCAGCCGGTGTGTTTGATGAATGTTTTTGGTTTCAGCTGCTGTCACACTGCGCTCTGGATTCTTTGAGGTAACTTGATGAGACATAAAATGTTTCATTTTCATGTTTACATTAAGCCTGATTCATAAAAATATCTGAAATTCAAACCTACTAATAGAAGAAACAGAAAAAAACACGTCTTTAAATACAGAGTCAATCTTTTCAAAGAGCCCATAGTTTACCCTGAGTGTTTCTCAAAGAACGGCTGACTTTCGCCTGGATGTAACTGAAATCCACCTCTCTAAGCTGCAACATTAATCCTCCCAGCTAGTTTTATAATTCTTTCAGCACAGAGATAAGTTCTGTATAAAAGCTCAATTTGTTTTCCTGGTGGATTTTTTTTTTACTATAATCATTTTAAAAACATTGTTTGCAAATCACAGCAAGAAGAAAAAAACACTATTAATCTGGGATAAACATCAGATCTCAGCAGAGAAAATTAAACAAATGTTCATTTTGGAAGCACAGACTCGAAAGGAAACTCAAACAGGTATGTTTGGTCTGCACATTCAGACGACGCTGGAAAGGTTAAAGAAGACAAAAAGATGGCTTATAAATGAGATGGGATGAGGATCAATTCCTCTCGGATTCAGAAGGAATCTGAAATCCTGATCAGTGCAGCCCTAAAATACTTCTTCTGTCCTTAAAGTCACATTAACCAGCAGAACAGCCATCTTGTCTCTCAACTGTTACCATTAAAACACAGTTTATATAAGATTAGATTATTTTCACACCATAAACGTCAGACCTGCCCAAATATGACGGAATAATAACAATAACTATCTAAATATTGGTCAACAGCCTGCCTCTCCACAACATGAAAGCTTCTGTTGGGCATTGTGAAAGCGAATACCCATCATGTCACCAGATAATTGGGCACATGGATCAACACATGGCAGAGAAACAGAAAGGGGCCAGAGGAGCTAAACACCAGCTGGTTGATAGGACCACCATTACTGCAAAACCAGACAGACAAATCTGTGCACCGCCTGGATTATTAACCAGAAAGCCTACAACTCAATGCCACACACATGGATCCTGGAATGTCTGAAGCTGTACAAGATCAATGGCAACATAAGGACCTTCGTTGCAAACTCAATGAGGCTGTGGCAGACCACCCTGGAGGCCAGCTTCAAGCCAATTGCACAAGGCTCCATCAAATGTGGCATATATCAAGGAGATGTCCTGTCCCCGCTGCTGTTCTGTATAGGCCTGAACCCCTTCAGCCAGGTAATCAACAAGACTGGTTATGGATACTGACTCAGGAATGGGGCCACCATCAGCCACCTCCTGTACATGGATGACATCAAGCTGTACGCTAAGAGTGAGCAGGACATCGACTCACTGATCCACACCACAGGATCTACAGCAGGGACATCGGAATGTCATTCGGACTGGAGAGATGTGGGCGGATGATAACAAAGAGAGGGAAGGTAATCCATACGGAGGGCATTGCACTCCCAGAGGGCAGGATAACAGATGTGGAGGACAGCTACAAGTACCTGGGCATACCACAGGCGAATAGTAACCATGAAGAACCCACAAGGAAAGCTGCCACAGCTACATACCTGCAACGAGCTCAATGGCAAGAACAAGATCTGGGCCATTAATATGCCCTGCCATCCAAGCTCCATGAATACATCAGGAAGATGGACCCAAAGCACTTAGTGAATATCTCTGGCACTGGAACCTGATGTAAGTGGCTGAATGATGTTTTATGTTTTGTTGTCAGGTGCGTTCCCGGTGGCCTGTGAGACTCGTGGAACAGACCTGAAGGGGGATGACGTGGTGGTTTTATGTCCACCTGACTGCACACAGTTCAGGATGTCTGTGTTTGGGACCGGGCTTTACGCCGCCATCTCCTCTGTCTGTGGAGCAGCTGTGCACAGGTCTGATGCTTTTGTTTGTTGCTTCAGATGAAACGTGTTCAGCATGTTGAGCTGCAGCAGCTCAGTGAATGCTGGCTGATGATTGGTAGAAGCTCTTCTGCTTCAAAGTTGTGACATGAACTGTGAAAGTCCTGCAGTCTGCTGAACTTCATCCAAACACCAACATCATTAAGGAATGTGCAGGAATTCAGGATTAAGCTCTCAATCCTTATTAACCTCCTACTTCCTCTGTGGGGGCCTCCAGAAGGAAAATATTCCAACTCTGCTCCTTTTAATCCTTCATGTATTTCTCTAGTCTGTGTCCTCTCAGATGTTTTTCCAGGTTTTTTTGTCTTCACTTGACGGATCAGAACATCTCGGTTCTCCCCCCGTTACAAAGTTTCTCTTACTACTCTTATCATAAATTGATATTTTGGTTCTGCAGGGGGGTCCTGAAGCTGTCTGGGGGTCCTGTCAGAGTTCACAAGCTGCAGGGACGACACAACTATGTGAGCTCATATGCTAATGGCATCCAGTCCCAGGCCCTGTCCCGCTGGAGCGCCTCCTTCAGCCTCTCCAGTATGTCCATTACGGATATGTACTGCTGACGTAGAAAAACACACAAACATCCGCTGTGTTCCTTCAGAGGATCTCAGCTGTTGGGTTACCTGCTGAAACACTGTTTTGACCAGTGTGCATCTCTGCTCTTGGCATTATTATTGTAAATAGTGAAATAGCCATGTTATTAAAGGACAACATGTGGAATCATCTGACTTCACAGATCAAACCTGCTGAGACGCAGAAACAAAGCTGGGAGGGATTTATCTTTTACATTTTTCCCTCCAAATCTGGAATAAAATAAAATACAGTTAAATGTTAATTCACAATAATGAAAAATAAATGATAAATAGATAATAAAATAATTAAATATGTAGGAGTGAAAAAAGTAAATTATTTGAATAATCTGATGGATTAGATAAAAATAAATTTTTTTTAAAAAGTCCAAAGTTGTTTGTCAGTTAAAGTAAAAATGTTCTGTTCCAGTTTTCACACGACAAATAAGCCGCCCCCAAAGAACTGCTATAAAACGTTACAGATTAATATTGTCTCCATTTTTCTTTCTCAGATCTTCCAATCAGCTTCAGTCCTAATCAAAACTACCAGATATTTATTTATTTGAATGATTTTAATGACATATTTTATTTTCATGATGTTGCTGTTTTTGGTAGCATTATTTTCTTTTTTTCCTTTTTAAAAATCATAATAAAAGTTGTGGCATCATGTGATGAAATGCTATTTAAAGGGTTTAAAATATTTAAAATATTTAAAATAAATTAAATTTATTTTAAATAAATAAAATAAACTGGAAAAACTACTTATTCTGTGGTTTTGATTTAGGATGAAGCAGACAGAAAGATGTGAAGAAAAAAAAGATTTTCATGCTGGTTTTTGGAGAAGATTTATGAAAACAAACCAGAAGTTTAAATAAAGTTGATCTCTCACATGATTTATTGTTTACTGTGTTTGCTCCTGCAGAGACAGTTAGTGATCCTCTGGAGTTGGCCAGTGAGACCAGTACCACAGCCCTGCCTGCAGCTGCGCAGCCATGTAAGCCATGCCAGCTACACACATCTGGTTCCTTCCCCACACACACCTGGAAACATGGATCAGCTGCATTTTACAGCAAATGGAGATGATACCAGCTTTGCGCAGACATGGTCCACGTCAGGTGCTGAGAGGGTCCTTATTCACTGCTGCTGAGTGGCTCGTTTTTAAAACACTTATATCTGATAATATTTGGTTTGTACATAAATTATATCTTAATTTGACCATTATGTAACCAGAGAGGAAGCAGGAAAAACATTACAATTTCAGGTGGTCAGAGTCAACCATCCCTTTGTTTATCGACATCCTACAATTTATACTAAGCATCGTTAGAAGACTGAGCAGCAGCGTTCAGTTGCAGAAGATCTCCATAACCTGCAGTCTGAGAGCAAAACACTCTGTTGGGAAAATCTGAGATCTTTTATGGAGTCGAGTCACCAAAATGTCTGAACCTAAGAAGAAAACTCTTAAGCTGAGAGGATTTTCACAATGATAAAATAAAATAATTACACCAGGTACAATTATTAAAATAAGTGGTGAAACACAGTTTCCAAGTCCCTCAAAGCTCCAGTAGGAAATGTTGCTGAGAGACATGTTCCTCTGGGTGAAGTGGTTCCTACTCCTGATAGTAGTCTATACATTCTGTAATCATGAACAATAAGAAATATAGTTAGACCCCTCAGTTTACTGTAAATCTGTAAAAACTCTGACCAATCCAAATGTTCCGACCCAAATGGAGTTGTTCATTTCTTATATTTCGTAGCTTCTTCTCCCGGCTCCCCTTCTCCCCCTCCAGCAGCACATACCTGATAGCCACACCCTGCATATAAACAGCGTGTTAGGATGAAAATACAAAGTTGTGAAGAAGAAACTCAGAAGGCAAACATGGCTGAGAAAATGCAGGAAGGATTTCCCGACCCGGCTCGGTTTATTTGCCTCCTCCTGCTAAACAGTCGAGAAAGAGAAAATTGTTGGTGGAAAAAGCTGCGAATAAAAAAGCCTTGGATCCATAGACTGTATATGAAAGATGGACAGAGCCTCCGGCGTTAAAAGTGAAGCCTATGCAAAAGTGCATAAAACTGCAGTTCCCCCCTCATCCACTAGGGGCTCCAAAACAGAGCAAATCCCCATAGACTCCCATGTTAAAAAGACATACTTCACAGCAGAAATAAACATGTTTACAGCAGGAATAAACATGTTTACAGCAGAAATAAAAATGTTTACAGCAGAAATAAACATGTTTACAGCAGAAATAAACATGTTTACAGTAGAAATAAACATGTTTACAGCAGGAATAAAAAATGTTTACAGCAGAAATAAACATGTTTACAGCAGAAATAAACATGTTTACAACCTGGTACAAAAATCCATTTTCGGTTTAATAGGTCAGGTTTACATTCATGACAACTGTGGGGGGAGTGATTGTTTTCCAATGTCCCCATTTAAAAGTAATTTAATTACGTGTCCTTTTGATTGACAGGTACCCGATCTCCCGTTTTAAGTCAGAAGAACGTAGAACAATCACGGTTTTTAGCCGGTTAACAACGTGACTTAGCTTTAGCCCGCTTACCTCCGTTAGCTGGTTAGCTCCTGTTATCTCTGGGTTAGCTCGGTTAGCTCTTAGCTACAGAAAGCTTGGAGTTCGCTTGATGTCAATCATCCATCATGACGCTCACGGCCCCCCTCTCAGCTCCACCTCTTTGCCCATATTTGTATTTTCCGGACGAGATGACACGCATGACCCTGCCAAGATGGTGATGGTAGGAACCGCCCACCGAGCTTCAATTCAGCTCTTCAGAAACCTACGGGTGACGTCACGGAGGCTCCGTCCATCTTTTATATATAGTCTATGCTTGAATCATGCCAGGAACAAAACCAGAGGAACAGGGCGCCCCTTTTACATCTTGCTAGCTCCCAAACATCACCCAGAGACATCATATATACTACTTACATGATGTCTTTGAACTTTACCTACCCCAGCTTTAACAGGAAGTCAAGGAAGAAAAGCTAAAATGACTTACTTGTGTGTGCATGTGTTTGTGTTGTAGCAAAGAAAGCAGTAAAGAAGACGTCGGTGAGGAAAGCTCTGACTGGAGGAAACAGAGGTAGAGGCATCTGTAGTTTCAATCAGGAAATCATATTTATTCACTTCGTCACTTTATTTGCTTGCTTGTTTGTTTTCCTGTTGGTCAGTTTGTTCAGATCCCTGTTAGCTTCAGTAGTGTGTTTGATAAAGTTTTACACTTATTTAGAAAATGTTTAATCTATTACTAAATGTTAGACAACAATAATTTAGTTTAGTCATGATGATTAGCGTTCAGTCAGTCAGTGAATAAATCTGGTTCCTCTGAGTTATGATGATGATAATTAAATAATTTTTCATGTTTCTTTAATGTGACCACAGTTATCACAGCAGGGTAAGAGAAAGGAAAACAATAATTTCCTTATATACAACCCCTGAGACTTCCAGATGAGGTGTTAACGCCATAGTTGCACGATTTTAAGGCTCTGGTCATCTTTCTTACTTTTTAACATCCAGCCCTCTCTAATGCTGCACAAGAGGTTTCCTCTTCACACACTTCACTTCCTACCAGCTAAGTCGACCAGCTCTAGTTTTATCTTAAACAATGTCCTCTAAAAACACCAAATAAAGAAAGAATAAGCGAGCTTAACGCTGGAGGCTATCACTACACTGCTCGAGCAACATCGTGAGGTGCTACCCATTCAATTCAGAACCTCCTTTGACCTGCTGGATTCAAAGCTGGACCAAACACGCCTCATGGTAGAGGACCATTGGCAGCATGTTTCATCTCTGGAGCTGGCTTTAGAGGACCTTGGTCAGTGGTTAAAGGATCTTGAAAACTCTTGCTCCAGCCTCTGTGAAGCTATTGCTAAGCTATTGGCTAAAGTCACCAACCTGAAGAGTCGGAGCAGACACCAGAACATCCAAATACTTACAAATACTTAAATTGCCTACAGGAATTGGCAGAAAGCAGAGCTCCTACCAAATTCTTCTCGGATCTGCTGTGAGATGTTCGTTAAAGTGACGCTACCATGCCAGAAATCGACCGGGCGCACCGCTCTTTGGCACCCAAACCTGCTCCCGGACAGCGCCTGTGGCCTGTCATTCTTTGCTTACACTGCTATCATGCCAAAGAACTTCTCATCAGAGAGAAATTTCAAGGGAAGCCCATCTGTATCCTGGAGGACTACAGCCCTGAAGTTGTCAACCAGTGGGCAGAGCACAGGAACGCCATGACCAAACCTTACAACCAAGGAATTATCAGTTTTGCTGCATTGTGAACTTTACAGTCATGTTTTTCACCACTGAGGAGTCTTACTTTGCTGCTACCAAAAACATTATATCTGGGGTGCTTAGATCCACCGTTATACACTACACTAGGACCTGAATATGTTGTTAGGATGTATAGTTGTGGCGAGCATGAGGTGGTTAATCCTAACCAATGTTTTAGACAATGCCACCTTGGGTGTTGCACCCACGGAAATATTAGCTTAAATATCACTAAAACACAGGCACTCAGGTTCAGTTAACTTTAAAAGCAGGAGACTGGATCCAAGTCTAAATGTTTATTAACAATAATAATAAAAAAAGATCCAATAAAATAAAAACAAAGTCTTTTGGTGCTGACAGGCTTACTGGCGGGGAGGCTGGCAGGTCACCAACAGAGTCCAGCTACCACCTTCTCACTCCTCCACCACCTAAAGAATAAAAGAAAAACATTTTTAAATAACAAAGTTGTTCTCTAAAATAATGAAAACATTTTGCAACAAATATAAAAATGGCTAAAACAAACTTTAAAGTGTAAATATCATCTCCTCCAAACCCAAGTCTTGTTCGGGACTTGGGTTTTCTGCAACTCTTGCTGTGAGTTGCAAAAAAATTATGACCAGGCAAAGCAGCAGCAGTTTGTTGAGGCCTTGGCCTAGCACTCCTTGCCAGAGTAGGCCATGGTAGCAGCAGCAGGCTACTTTGAGAGGTGGCAGGGAAAGATAATGTGAGGACCATAATTTGATCAGATTATGGTGTCTGCGATGTCTGGCACACTTTACATCCAAGTGACAGGGACTATTAATTTTTTGTCGCACGTACACCATACTTACTCAGGAAGTGATGATTTTTTAATAGATAACCAACTTACACCACTTGCCCAGTCATTTGCCTACCAAAGCATCATTATCTCAGATCATTGGTGATTCAGTTCAGCTCCACTGTCTGATTAAGCGCTCGGGGAGCGCTGCTGGTGCACTGGGGTGCGGCCTGGCTGCCGCTCGGTGGCAGTCTAGGGATCCCGGCCCTCCGTCAGTGTGGGCTGGGCCCTCTGCCTGCGGGGGTGGGGGGTTGCTTCCGGGCTCTTGGGGCCGTGGGGCCCGCGCTCTGTCTGCCCTGGGTGGCCGGTCCTCGCTGGTCCGGGCCGGCTGGGGCCTGTTCCCCCTGACTGCGGGGGACTCTGGCTGGGACCCCCCTCTGCCACCTCCTGGGTCGGCGCATGGCTGGCTCCGGGGTGGGGCGGCTGGGGTCTGCGCCTGGGGGTGGCTGCTGATGGCCCCGGTCTCGGGGGTCCTCCTGGCGTGCCTCTTGCCTTTGTGTGGGAGGGGTCACACTGGCATGATCTTCTCTGAACACGTTCCACTCTGCATGTTCTGCATGTGACACAGTCACCGAGTCGTCACGCAGTTTTATTCACTAACAGCAGCTGGTTTTCTCATTTCTGTTTGTTTCTCATTTATATTTAACTTTTTAGATTCATAGTTTAGTTACTATAATCTAAAGTATGTGTATGTATATGTGTTAATACTGGCGAGTGCGTATATGTTTGTACATATGTATGTGAGTGTGTGTGCATAGAGGTGTGTGTGTATATGTATAAACACACACCTATATATATATATATATATATATATATATATATATATATATATATATATATATATATATATATATATATGTATATATATACATATATATGTATATATATACATATATATATATATATATATATATATATATATATATATATATATATATATATATATATATATATATATATATATTTATATGTATAGATATGTGTATACATTTGTGTGTATATGTGTATATGTATGTGTATGTATACGTGTGTATGTGTGTGTATATGTATGTGTGTATATGTATACATCTGTAGGTTGTTTTTTTATTTTTGTTTTTGGGTTATTTTTTAGTTGTTTTTTTTTCTCCCTTTCCTCTCCCTTTATCTCTCTCACTTTTCGTATGAGGTGTTTTTTCTCCTTTCTCTTTCTGTCTTTCGTGTGTCCTCTCTGGTCCAGCAGTACAAACTCTACAATTCAAACAATAATACAAAATAAATATAGAAATAAAATAAAAATTCAGAAAGTCAAGGGGATCATTATATCTATAAAGCTTCCCTTGGCAGAGAAAATTTTCCCAGCAGAACACAGCATCCAGACCATCATTCTGCTTGCCTAAATGCTGGACAAGACAAAAAAAAAAAAAAAAAGCTTGTACATTGGATTACACAAACTTGCCTTTCAGAGTTGTAGAGAATAAACTTGTGTTCTTTACAAAATCTGGGGATTTTAGTCACAAGAAAACACAAAGACAAAGATTTAAAAGAAAATTACATTCCTTTATTAAAGCAATGCAAACACTGGTGCAGAGGTCACCTCTATCTTTATCTTTTGTAGGATGCATTAATTCTTGTTTTCTAACAATTAAGATGAACGGCCAAAAATTTTTTTCAGGTCTTGCCTACATTTATACCCATTTTCTTTCAATAAACTTGTCTTAATTCTGTTGTCTTTCATTTGGCAGGGTGCCGACATCTTAGCAAAACCCACCAGCAAATAACTAGGGCCAGCCAGTGGTTTTCCCCTACTAAATTTCTGTTTTTTACTGGCCCTAACTTTTATGCTGCTTGGCGTCCTGGTCTTTTTATGCCAACTATTCTGAACGCCTTGACTGGGAAGAGATGGAACTACAACTGGACAGACCAGCTTCCATTCTTTCAGTACTTGGCTTCTCACCTTCTCTTCCCATCACATCTATCAGCAACCCAGTGCTTAAACCTTCTCTAAGAATATGGGCACAGTTCAGGTCGCGCTTCTGTCTACGTGATTTCTCCCTTTTAAGCCCAGTGGCTTCCAATCACCTTTTCAAGCCCTCTCTCACTGTTTTTTTGTTTTTTTGTTTTTTTTTGGAATGGCACAAGGAGGGCATCACTAGTTTTAAACATCTGTTTATAGAGAAAAAATTGGCCTCATTTGACCAGTTCAGTAATGCCTTTGGGCATCTTAAATCTGATTTGTCTAGATATCTTCAAGGCACCATTTGCATTGCTTTAAGCTTGGCCTTGTCACTCTTCCAGACCCAACAATGAAACAGTTCTCTGCTTAAACCCGTTCCAGAAAAAGCCCATATTTGTCCTGTACAACCTCCTGACAAACCTTCCTGTGACTCAGATCAAAGCTGCATGGGAGGAGGACCTAGACATGTCCCTGTCACACAAAACCAGGAATTTAATTATTAAACATATAAATTCCTCTTCTCTCCATCCTCACCGTTGTTTAATATAGTTCAGGGTGGTCCACCAGGTACACCTCACCAAATCCCTACTTTCACACATTTACCCAAACATCAGTCCTTTATGTGATAAGTACACAACTTCTGAAGTCACACTCCATATGTTCTAGTCTTGCCTCAGATTTAACAAGTTCTGGTTAGAGGTTTTTTCTACTCGATCTCTGTTATTAAAAGTTAGACTACAGCCAAACCCGCTAATAGCTCTGTTTCTAATATTCAGTAATATCTTACAAACTTTATGTTCATTTATTGGTTCACACCTTCAAATCGATACTGACACAGTAGGGAAATGGGATTTCAGGTGGTTTTTTTGTTTTTATTTTGTTTGTTTATTTGGATTAATTTCTCTTTATCCCCCTCTTTACTGTACCCATGGTTCCTGCATTTGCCCACTTCTCAGTAGGCTTGTGCAAATGCTTTGGAGTTCTTGTAATTTTGGTGTCACTGGAAATCTCAATAAAAGATCTTGTACTTCCATACAACCCCTGTAACAAATGCTGACCCTTATGTATAAAGTCTAGCTCCACCACTGCTGTAAACCATCAACTTGTCATTTTCCCTGATCCAAATGTTAAAATACCTTGAACTTAAAAAAATCTTGTTGTTTTGTCCTCATGATTATTTATGCTTGTGTACATGAACTTCGGTTTCCATGAGGAGAAAAACTGAGATGCTTCTATAATTTCTTCTTCACTCACTGTAAAATAAAGAATATCACAGTAAAACATGCCCTCCTATGTGTTTCATTGTAATAAATAAAATATTTTTTTTTTATCATGAGGAAGTTCAACTTATATAATCCAGAATACTGAAATGTCACATTAAACTAATATAATATTATAATTACTTTTTTTAAAGGATGTGTTTATGTGTTGGCAGACTGTCAGATTGACGTTGCCGTGGTGATCGACAGCAGCAGCAACATTGGGCAGCGCAGGTTCAACCTTCAGAAGAACTTTGTAGCCAAACTGGTGGCTGCGTTGAGAGTTGGACCATTTGGACCTCATGTAGGACTGATTCAGGCCAGGTGAGACACACTCAGAGTTCCACCTCTGTACTGCAGAACATTCTGCATTTCTTCCTATAACCAACTCAGCCTGGCTTTGCAGGAAGTGGATAAATTACATTTTTGTTTATTTTTATTAGTATTATTTAAGTTGGGCTGCACAGTGGTGGAGTGGGTAGGACAGTTTGAGCCTCAGCTAGGGGGAGGTTTGAACAGTGACCTTTCAGTGTAAAGTTTGCATATTACAACTGATCTATTTAGGACTTTTTACAAACTAGAACCAGCTATTATTGAAATAATAGCAAATGTGAATGCCCATTTATGGAACTATGCTGAATGATTGAAATGAAATTGCATAAGTATAAGAAATTGAAAAAAAAAATCACAAGTCACATTTTTTGTAATTGCCCCACATCAGGATTAGAACCCATGATCACCTGTATAGAAGCACACTGACCTACTCACTACACCACCAGTATGCTTTGTTGCATCTTGGAAAAAGCATCCAAATTTTTTTCAATTGGGACGGGAATTCCTCTGTTTTCCACTTCCACTAGGGTGTAATCAGTGGGATTGCAAAAACATGTGCAAGGTTGAACTAAACTCCATTAAAGATGTGACAGACTTTATTGTTCAATGTAAAAAACTTTGTTTAATGTGTTTAAGATTTATCAAAGTCTTGAAATGTTGCAGGGAGCATTGTTGGAACAAATCCTTCATATTTAACTGTGACATTTGCAAATAAATTCCTTTGCTCCTGTGAAGTGTGCAGCTGAGACCAATAGTTCACATTGAGCAGCCTGCAGAACTGCACGCCATCACACAAGCAACAGCCAACAAACTACAATGGAGCAAAATGTTAAATGCTGCATTTGAACCCGTGTCTTGTATGTGTACCTGTGTACCGGTGCACAAAATGGACAAATCGCTGAGCTGAATTCCGTTTGAATTCCAATCACTGGAGAGGATTTTAACATTTGGCAAAAATGTGAATAACTTTGAAAGTTTACATGTTAGAAAGACCAAAAGTCATCGCACATATCTCCTGAATGAGCTGAACGGTTTGATATTTGAATGGTTGAAGTCAGGCAAAAGGTGTAGGAGAAGTAGCGTGCCAAACATTTTGCAGGAAAGACAATGGGGACGGGAACTTGATGAACCAGACACTGCAAACTGGTGCAGAGCTCCGAAACCCTGTTGAAGCCGTTTTCAGCTCATTATGCAAAAACTGACCAAGCAAGAGCTGAATTTTTGCAACTTTCCGTTTCGTCCAATCACAGGAACGGATTTCAATACATTGACAAAAACTTGAATAACTTGGAAAGTTTAAATGTTACAAAGACCAAAAGTCATCGCACATATCTCCTGAATGGGCTGAACGGTTTGATACTTGAATGGTTGAAGTGAGGCAAAAGGTGTAGGAGGAGTAGCGTTTCAAACATTTTGCAGGAAAGACACTGGGGACGGGAACTTGATGAACTGGACTCTGCAAACCGGTGCAGAGCTCTGAAACCCTGTTGACCAATCGCTGAGCTGAATTTTTGCAAGGTCCAATCCACATTTGGTTGGAAGGACTTTCATCCAATCACAAGGCTGAATTTAATTTTACAAAATGCTAAATATCTCAGAAACTACAAAGATTTAAAATTAAAAAGAAAAATTGTAGCACACATGTCCTGAAGGAGCTGCACAGTTTAAGATCTGAAAGACTGAAGTGACCTGAATGGCACAGGAGGAGTAGCACGGCAAAGTTTGGCGGTTTATATTCATAAACCTGTCGCACCCATAAAAGCCGGCGTACGCCAATTCTAGTCAACTTTTGGGATTCCTAAAAACACGACTCAGCAGTAAAATGTCTTTACCTCCACACCAACTCTGACCCAAATGGTGTGAAATTTGAGATATTTGTTCAAAATCAAATTATAAACTTTTACACAGAATGTTGTACATTCACAGCATTTGCAAAAAATAAAATAAAAAATAAAAAAAAAAGGAAAATGCATACTTTATATTCTTACTCCACAATAATTGCAATTAAAATATAAAATGACATGATTTCCCATTATTAGGCTCATCAGGTGTTTCCCCCACCTGCAGATACAGAACATGAAGTGATGGTTGGATATAAAATAATATGGTACTAGGTATTATATAAACCGCTACCAGAATAACATAGGTAAACTCTCTGGGTAAATAATATGGACGGAAGCTCACAGCCAACAGTTCCATGTCCCTTGCGCATATCTTCTCCTTGACAGTAACATGTCCAGGATGACACCAACGCTGGTTAACCAGCACTGCAATTCCACCACCGTTTAGCTTTCCGCTGTGTTGTCTACTGCGGTCTGCACAGACCATTTTAAAACCCGGTACAGACACATTACAGTCAGGGATGTGTTCATTCAGTCATGTCTCAGTGAAGCACATAATACCGCACTATCTGTATTCTTTCTGAGACCTTGTTACCATCTCGAGTTTGTCCATTTTGTTAGCTAGCGATCTCAAATTACCCACGACGACAGTCAGGAGAAATGGTTTAAATCTTCATCGCTTTTTCCGCTCTCTGAATCCCGCTCTGCATCCTCATCTCTTTCTTTTCAACTCCATCGGGATTTGATGTGTTGTTTCGCTGATAATCCTGATTTGGGAGAGGTTAATTAGTTGATCCCGATTGTGAACAAGTCTTTCGTTGCCATGGAGACTCATCATAACAAGCCTTGAAAGAGCGAAAATATGTTTAAAAAAAATCCTCCTTGCAACACACCCTCCAAACTGGCATGAAATCCTCATGAAAAAAAAAACTAATTTGAGGCAATGTCTATGCAAGAAGACTTTGTACTTAAAAAAAAAAAAATCAAGATAGCAAGTCAGAGTTATTACAATCTGCTGCCAACAGACGGTGCAATCTAGAATGAGATATTAGACAGATAGATAGATAGTAGACATGAGATACCTATTTATTACGTTGTTAAAAGGTCTTTCTTGCGGGGGCAGCAGCCTGAGCAGGAAAGCCCAGACTTTCCTCTCCCCAGCCACATTTGCCAACTCTGCGGGGGGGATCCTGAGGCGTTCTCAGAAATATAATCCCTCCAGCGTGTCCTGGGTTTTCCCCGGGGTCTCCTCCCAGAGGGACGTGCCTGGAACACCTCACCAGGGAGGCGTCCAGGAGGCATCCTGACCAGATGCCCGAGCCACCTCAACTGGTTCCTCTCAATGCGGAGGAGCAGCGGCTCTACTCTGATCTCCTCCCGGATGACCGAGCTCCTCACCCTATCTCTAAGGGAGAGCCAGGCCACCCTGCGGAGGAAACTCATTTCAGCCGCCTGTATACGAGATCTCGTTCTTTCGGTCACGACCCACAGCTCAAGACCATAGGTGAGGGTAGGAACGTAGATCAACTGGTAAATCAAGAGCATTGCCTTCTGGCTCAGCTCCTCCTTCACCACGACAGACAGGCGCAGAGTCCGCATTACTGCAGACGCCGCACCATTCCGTCTGTCAATCTCACACTCCATCCTTCCCTCACTTGTAAACAAGACCCCGAGATGTTTAAACTCCACTTGAGGCAGGACCTGACTCCCGACCCGGAGAGGGCAATCCTCCCTATTCCAACTGAGGACCATGGTTTCAGATTTGGCGGTGCTGATTGTCATCCCAGCTGCTTCACACTCGGCTGCGAATCACTCAAGTGAGAGCTGGAGATCACGGCCAGATGAAGCCAACAGGACCACATCCTCCACAAAAAAGCAGAGACTTAATCCTGAGGCCACCAAGCTGGATCCCCTCAACACCTCGGATGCGCTTAGAAATTCTGTCCATATAAGTTATTAACAGAATCTGTGATAAAGGGCAGCCTTGGTGGAGTCCAACCCTCACCGGAAACGAATCCGACTTACTGCCGGCAATGCGAACCAAGCTCTGACACCTGTCGTACAGGGACCGGACAGCTCGCACAAGGCGGTCCGGTACCCCACACTCCCGGAGTAGCCCCCACAGGAGCCCCCGGGGGACACGGTCGAACGCCTTCTCCAGGTCCACAAAGCACATGTAGACTGGTTGGGCAAACTCCCATGCCCTCTCCATGACCCCAAAGAGGGTATAGAGCTGGTCCACTGTTCCACGACCAGGACGAAAACCACACTGCTCCTCCTCAATCCAAGATTTGACTATCTGGCGGACCCTCCTCTCCAGGACCCCTGAATAGACCTTACCAGGGAGGCTGAGGAGTGTGATCCCCCTGTAATTGGAACACACCCTCCGGTCCCCCTTCTTGAAAAGGGGGAGCACCACCCCAGTCTGCCAATCCAGCGGCACTGCCCCCGATGTCCACGTGATGCTGCAGAGGCGTGTCAGCCAGGACAGCATCCAGAGCCCTAAGAAACTCCGGGCGTGTCTCATCCACTCCCGGGGCCTTGCCACCAAGGAGTTTTTTGACCACCTCAGCAACTTCAGCCCCAGAGATAGGAGAGTCCACCCCTGAGTCCCCCAGGTCTGCTTCCTCATTGGAAGATGTGTTGGTAGGATTGAGGAGGTCTTTGAAGTATTCCCTCCACCAACGCAAAACGTCCCGAGTTGAGGTCAGCAGCTCCCCATCTCCACTGTACACAGTATTGACGGAGCACTGCTTCCCCCTCCTGAATTGCTGGATGGTGGACCAGAATTGCCTCGAAGCTGTCCGGAAGTCTTTCTCCATGGCCTCGCCAAACTCCTCCCACACCCGAGTTTTTGCCTTGGCGACAGCCGAAGTCGCATGCCGCTTAGCCTGGCGGTACCCATCAGCTGCCTCCAGAGTCCCACAGGCCAAGAAGGCCCGCTAGTACTCCTTCTTCAGCTTGACGGCATCCCTCACTGCTTAGTTTTGTTTTTCCATGAGTTTAGTACTGCAGGTGGTTTTCTTCCCATCGCTGCCCTGTACTGAAGGAATGCTGGTTTCTCTCTGAGTGAAGAACTGAAAACAAACTAAACTGAAAGAAGTTCCTATGTGTGTGTTTGCAGCGACACACCCCGGACAGAGTTCCTGTTGGCCAACTTCACTCACCCTAAACAGATGCTGTTTGCCATCAGAGAACTTAGCTACTTGGGAGGAGAGACCAACACAGGTAAATAATTTTACAGTCATCACCTAGAGGTCTGCTGGTTTGGACTTCCACTCACTGTCTACTTTTATCAGGTTAACACTGTTATCTAGTGCATGCTCAAGATGGGAGATTGGATCAAAGTCAAGATTCGCTGCAGTCTGTGAGTTTTCTTAATATAGGCTATTGATTATTAATTGGTTCATATCAATAGCCTATAAATCTGTAAAGTGTCCTGAGAGGACATTGTTGTGAATTAGCGTTATACAAATAAAGCTGAATTAAACTGAATTGAATAGTCAGACTCCATTTTCCCTCCAGAAATTCCCAAATTGTCAGTGTGATAGATTCAACAAGTTGTTGGAAACCTTCCCCAGAGATTCTACTCCATGTTGACATGAACTATCTCACAGTTCCTGCACGTCGTGATGACAACCTCTCGTTCCACGACATCACCATGAGAATCTCTCATTCCATCACATCACCATGAGAACCTCCCATTCCACCACATCACCATGAGAATCTCCCGTTCCACCTCATCATGATGAGAATCTCCCGTTCCACCTCATCATGATGAGAATCTCCCGTTCCACCTCATCATGATGATAATAATGTCATCCAGATAGACCAATCGGGTTGCTCACTGCACCTCTGTCAACACTAGATCCATCAACCTCTGAAAGCACCAAGGCTCTCAAAGCTCAACACATTGAACTCGTAAAGACCTTATCGTGTTATAAAAGCAAGTTTGTCGACTTGCCAGTAACCACTTGCTAAGTCAAATGTCGAGAACCAACATGCTTTACTGAGGCAGTCGAGAGCATCATCGATGAGAGGAAGAGGTTAGGCATCTTTTCGTGATACTTCATTTAACCTACAATAATCAATGCAAAAGTGCAGGCTACCATCTCGCTTATAAACCAAAACAACTGGGCCCTTGCTTAAATACTGGAGCTCCAGCTGGCCAGTCGAGGAGTGGACCAATCACAGGTAGGTGATGGCACAGCCGAGTGTGTCCTGTGGAGCCAGTCAGTCGCGGAGGTGAGATAGCACAGTTTGTACAAATCTGGGGGAGTCAGTCCTGGATTGTCTTAATAACATAAGAGGCTGAGGCCTGGGCCCGGAACACCTCCCTCCTTTAACCCCTTAACCGGTAGGCCTGCCCACGAGCCATTTAACTTTTTTTTTTTTTTTTTTTGTATCACGCTCGTACAATATCTTAGACGTTTCCTATAAAACTATGCATGACGGACCGGTAGGCTCTCCCCTTCTGATTGACCCCATTTTTGACCAACTGGATTGATCCATGGTCCTTCATTAGCCAATAATACCTGAGTGTCAACCCAAGTGGCCTGACAATCACATACTTTTCCGCTTCCAGACCTTGCCTATCAGCTCTGATGCCAGTTCTGACACCACTGCTGTAAAGCCAATAAATTTTTCCATCACGGCGATGTGCAGCTTGTGTGTGTGGGATGTAAAATGGCTTCAGGGGGTCCGTGCGTAAACATTTGCAACAACGTGCGTATTTGTGTGCGTCCGTGCGCAAAAGCAGAGGAAGCCATTTTTGTCCACTTTTTCTCTGTATGAACAACTGCAAACACGCCAAAAAACAGAAATACACCCGCGAGGAGGTGGGGGAGTTGTTTACACAGAGGGACAGTGATTTTTACAGAGGAAGACGTCTCTGACTGCAGAAGAAGATGTGGTTCCTGAAGGAGAAGAGCATGAAAAGTAAGAACTTCTATATGCAGCTACGGTGTCTCTATAAGATGTTTAGATAAGTAACTCTGTTGTTTATGGGACTGGAGGAGGGGGGTGGGGGCTTGTTTACTTTGTGCGTCGGGATGGGGGAGGAGGGGTGGGGGCGCCTGCATTATTTCTTTGTTTACGTTCTCACTGTTGGCGTATTTCCAGTGGTTCTGTTGGGTCTGCTAAAGACGTGAGGCCTGGTTTGTTAGAAAACTTGGGGTCTCGGCTCTAAAATGGAAGACCCCCGGTTCATGTGGGTTTCATTCAGTCCAAGTGTGCGTGAAACGAAAAAGAGCAGTTATCGAAGAGACGCAGCGGTTCAACACCTATACTTTCTCCAGTTGTAAACATTTGTTCATAAATACAAAATCATAGAAAGAAAATAAGCTGCTGCTGATTTATCTGCGTGTGTGTGGACCGCTTTCATACTCTGTGTGCGCATGCGTGCAGCAATGTGTGTCTGTTAGAACATACACTTATTACAGTTGCAGTACTAATGTGAGATAAAAGCTTCTTGTTTATCTTTATTAGTCTGTCATCTGATTCTGAGTGGAAACCCAGCAGCTCTTCAGATGAAGAAGGACCAGCTCCTTCCAGAGGAAGAGGAAGAGGAAGAGGAAGAGCTAGAGGGACAACAGTAAGGGGAAGAAGCAGCAGTAGCACGGGAGAGTCATCAACTCCAGGTTTGGAAAGCTGACATGGTGTTGATGAGGCAGATATGACACCACCTCATCCTACATTCCTGCCCTTCAGACCACCTGGACCCCTGCTCATCATAACAGCTACATATTCTGCTATTCCAGCTTTTTTACTTTACTTTTACAAACACTCTTTATCAGACAATAGTTCAAAACTAATGTAAATATGTAAATTGTAATGTGTTATGGCGTCTTTATGATTCCATTTTGTTTACATTACATAACATGGCATTATATTGTTTACATATATAAAAATGATGACCGCAAAACTTATTCTGACTCTTTTATTATAATAGACAATAGAAAAAATAAGCTTTTAGTGTGTTTATGCATCACCTGTTGACTTTCAATGATGCTGAAAGTAAATATGAATATACAAAAGGATTCCTTTTGATGCAACCTTTCATTAGAGTCTCATTGATGACTGTATGTTGAAGTGTTCTGGAGTTATAGCTTATTGAAGTTGGAGTATCCAAAGTGGCCATTTGGAGACTCCAAATGGCCACTTTGGGGAGTGCATGAACATACTTACCATAAAGCACAGAGAATAATCATTTTGGCTGCTATTGTCACCAAATTTTTCCTGGTCATAGGAAAGGCTTCATGCTACAGCTCCATCTGATTTTCCAGTCCATATCTCCATCTCTCCATGTGCAGCATGTTGAAAAAATAAAAGAGAAATTCAGACGAAGGAAAAAAACCTGAAATTTCCTTGTGTTCCAACTTCAATAACTTTATGCTGGTTACAGTTACAATAAATTTAAATGGTCAGAGTAAAACTTTATAGTGTTATCTTTATAAAGAGACCATGCTTTTGAGTGTATTCCAAATGGTTCAAGAACAGCATCTAATTTAATTTGGCTGTCTTTTTTTTTTTCAGGCATTTTTGGCATTTTGGGGGGTGACTGTTAAGGGGTTAAGACATAAACTAAAATGTGTATGACATAGCAAACCACAGTTAAACAGACATAAGTACTCATAGTACATCATCTACAGTTTGGACAAGCGTCAGCGAAGAAGCTGGCTGCATCACTTTTGTGTTTAATGTCAATCAAAGCCCATAAGCTGCTGATTGTGGTTGTACATTTGAGCTAGGAATACAAGGGAGTTATGGTCTGTAAACACAACAATGGGAGCAGGGCTAGACCCAAGATACATATCAAAGTGCTGCAGTGCCAAGAGCAGAGCCAGAGTCTCCTTTTCAATAGTGGAGTAGTTTAGATGGTATCATGCAGGAAATTACAAAGAAAAATTACAGGAAAAATAACACATGGCATGACAAGCTCCATCATTACCTTCCTACAGCAAGGCAGCACCAGCTCCCACAACTCTTGCATCAACCTCCAGCTTAAATGACCATGTCAGATCTGGAGCAGAGAGGTCAGGAACATGAACCAACAATGACTTGATACTCTCAAAAGCATGTTTACACTCGAAGGTCCATACAAAATCCACTTTTGGATTAAGTAGGATAGTTAAGGAGAACACAACAGCAGAAAAGTTCCGACAGAAGTTCTGACCTGTCATCCATGGGAAACGGCACAAAGCTTTCCTAGTTGTAGGAACAGGGAAAGCAGAAATGGCAGCAATTTTAGCATCAACTGGGTGCACCTGTCCTTGGCCTACCTGTCTACTCAAGTAGGTGACCATGGCCTTTCCAAATTTACACTTGGCTAAGTTGAGTGTAAGTGACACCTCTGAAAGCTGCATGAACACTTGCTCAAGAACCCTCAAACGCTCTTCCCATGTGGAGGAGAAGACAATAGGGTTGTCTAGATATGCATAGCAGTTTGATACTCCAGATAAAACAAAATGGACAAGCCGTTGAAAAGTGGCAGGTGTGTTACACATGCCAAAAGCCATTACACGTGCCAAAAGCCATGCAAGAACTGATCAGGAGTAACAAACACTGATATTTCCGAAGCACGGTCAGTTAGTGGTACTTGCCAGTACCCTTTCAGCAGATCTAACTTACTCATGTACTTAGTTTGGCCAACAGTATCCACACAATCCTCTTGGCATGAAAGTGGATAAGAGTCAACGGTCGTCACAGCACTGACTTTCTGAAAGTCTTTTATAACCCGAGGTAAGCCATCAGGTTTAGTTTCCATGAGGCATGGAGAACTCCAAGGACTAGTGCTAGGTTTGGCAATCTTATGTGTCACTATTTACTCAGTCTCACTTCTCATTAAAGCCCTTTTACCAAAGTTTAAAAAAAACAAAAAAAAAAAACAAGGAAAGACCATAAAGTCAGTGATAGATATACAATAGAACAAAATGAAAGTCAACATAAAACTGTTTGTTTTCCTGTGCAGGTAAAGCCATCATGCACACAGCAGAGACCTTCTTCACCCAAGCCAATGGAGTGAGGCGAGGTCACCCTCGGGTGATGATAGTTGTGATTGATGGCTGGCCATCTGATGACGTGGAGCAAGGCGCAATGTTGGCCAGAGAGTCTGGCATCAACGTCTTCATGGTGTCTGTGGCCAAACCTTCAGCCGAGGAGTTCAGCACAGTGCAAGACAAAGACTTCATTAAAAAGGTTCTAATTGTGTTTATATCCCTCTAAATACAGAAAGATCAACCACTGAAGATTATGTTTTTCCATCATTTAAAGGGACATTGTGTAATATTTCCTGTTGTTTCCTGGCCACAGTTGATGTTTGCATTTATGTGTGTTATCATTTGTGTATTATGACCTCCACTAATAACCCAACACATTCTCATAAACAAAGAATTTTAGATTTGTTTACGACAGGTGAGCCAGTCGGCGGTGCCATGACAGTCTGCCATCTTGAAACTACAGCCGCCAGTATGGGCCAAATGGCACCAATAGCTATAAGAACGTGTTTTCCCTGCAAGCCAGCACTCAGTGATTGAGGCACTGATAGAGGAGAAACTCCGCCAGAGAGGCTTTCTACCCCGTGTAGCATATTATCATTAACGTTAGCCTGGGATCCAATGTCGCAGCGACAGTGGGTGTTTTAATTATTAATTCGCTGTCTCCTTAGACAAGCGGACGATCTCGGGGCACCACCCAGCCCTAAATTTGTTATACGGTCAGGCAGGGAATACCGTAATATGACAATGATATTTGTCTAATAACAGATAACCATCAGTCTCAAAATACGCTTACTGTAAGTTCTCGTCAGAGGGAACAAATCACTTCCTTAAAGATCGATCACGCTACCGCGACTTCTTACAATATAACACACTTTATTAAAAACCACACCGGTTAAAATCATCAGGCACAAATGAAATTAATAATGTAAACCAGAAATAGCATCAGCAAGCATCAAATACTGAATTAGCCAAGATGAGAGAGAGGGAGAGAGAGAGAGTATGGAAGCTCGAGCCGAGCCAACAACAAAAATGTAAAATAAAATTATTAAAGATAAAGTTATGTAAGCAGCTTACATAACTTACACAACTAGGATGGTTGGAAAGATGGCAAGTCTAATGAAGTTAACTAAATATGTCAGGGTAGACTATCAGGCGGATACCAGGGGAATGGATTTAAAAAGGGCAGCTTCTGCTAAGACACCAGCTTGGTGGTCGAGAACCCGAACCTTGGGTCCAGTGGGCAAGGATTCAGTGGTCGTCCTGATACTTGTCCAAAAGGGACCTCCACAGAAGTCAGGAGCTCGCCTGGAACCGCCTGGTTCAACGTCTGAAGCTGGACCCAACTCCGATTAGAGTCCACGGGTCACGGGTGCTGGCAAAGTCCTGGGATCAGCTGGAGCAGTAACGTTCGGGTCATCCGTACGTTACTGGTCACAGTCTTTGTGGGCCGGGAGAGCAGCTTCGATGGTGTGTCAGAAGCAAAAAATTGTTCAGCCAGAATTGGATGAGTTTTCAGGTGTTAAGCAGTCGAGCGAGCGAGCTTACTTAATAAAAACGAACATGACGCCAGATGGACGACTAAAGCAAACATCAAACGAAAACGAAGAGAAAACAAACAAACAAAAAAAAGAACAAGAAAAAACAAGAGGGACGAAAAACAAGAGCAGAAAAAAAGACAAAAGGTAAGATATGAGAGCGAGTTCCGGAAAGACCCGCAGTTAAATTTGCTGGCGCTCCGGGGCGGACTTTAGATTATCCAATCAGAGCGCAGGGGTCAGGACATGGGGTCTGAAGGTTTGGTCAAAATACTAAGTTCTTGGGGAATTAAGCTTAACATTTTTCCAACCTCAAAACTTGTCTATAAAATCCATTTATAGATGAGAAGAAGTATGAATGATCCTATTAAACATGAACCTGAAAACAGTTTTGCTGCTGTCAAAAGGGGAAAAGGTTTGTTAACAAGTAGAAGACATTTCAAATAAACTTCATGATTTTCACTTTCCACAGACCTGGTGGGTCAAGAAATCATTTCCACACAAGTTCTTACTTTGAGTCAGAGTCGTTAATAACAACAGCATATAATGTTAATCACGGTGTATTTAATCAGCCTGAAATGCATATCTCAACTTGTTCGAGGGTGTCTGCTAGATGGTGCCATTGCTCCACCCAAGGAATCACAGAAATTAACTAACTTGTTAACTTCTGTGGATTTCACATCTGAAAAACGTTTATAGTCTTGGATTAATTTAGAAAGGAAGAAGAGTCCATTTATCCAGGTGTGCTGAGGATACATCCAGTATTTTATACAGTTTAGAACTCAGAGCTTCTGCTCTGGAATTTGGTCTTTGTGTGCTGTGGATACAAAGTGACCTCCTGGTGTGATGGACAACAGGCTCTTACCAGGGTCCAACTTCAAAAGGGTGCCACAGTCTGTCTGTGTAGACATTTCCTACCAGGAACAAGATAAGACCAGCAGGGTTCCTGGTTTAAAGTGGAGGTCTGTTTACCCAAATAAAGATAGATCTGATTTTTAGTGCTTTCATTGAGCTCTGTTTTGGAGATGTGTGGATGGACTTCCTTTTGAAGTAGAAAGTCCTGAGTCCTTATCTGATTCGGGGGTTAATTCGGCCTTGGGAGGTTGCTACACCCGACAAGTGAAAAAATTTGGTCAACTGTTATTCACAAAAGATGCAGCAGTAGCAGCATTTTTTAACATCACCAAGCAAGTAAAAAAAGCAGCGTGGCTGTAGCATCCAAAACAGAAGCTATCCTTCCCCAGGCGGAAGGAACTCCAGAAGAGACATTATTTTAAAAGGAACTCTGATGTTGTCATCTTTCTAGCTTTCTACTCCACAAGCAAATCAACTGTAGCTTCTGCTTAAACTAGCTTAAAGCTAACTTTTTCATTTAGTTCTGTTTGACAGTGTTGCTTGCTGCCATGGTACATAACACCACAGCGTTTCCCCTGGTTCACAGCCTCAAGAGGACCAGCCATGGGGGAGAGTTGAGACACGGTATGCCGTGTAAAGTAATAGTTCCATATGTTTAATAACCTGAGTGTTAATATCAACAGTAAAATCAGTACTGCTGAATCATTTATCCATGAACTCTACAGCATGTAACCTGGTTGTTACAGCATCACCGTGTTAATATGACTTACGTGCCGATGACTACAACATTTATCGCTTGCTAGGAAGTCACATTGCAGTTCCACACTTCATCGCAGAATTATTTTCCAAAAATGACTAGACAGAAAAAAGTTTTAATTCTCCTGATGAAACAGATTTATTCAATCTCCACATTAATTCTTCAAGTTCAGAACGTATTGATGTGAACTAAACTTCGAGAGCAGTCCATTCATCTTCAGCTATAATAGCCTACAACTTAAAAATGATTACAACAATGTTAGATTCAGCCTGTCCAGCTGTGCACTTTCTTGAGATGTGAACGGCGTTGTCAATGAAAAAAACTCCGGTTGCTCCTCGATAAAGAGCGAGTATGTCATCTACTGGTGAAGTTTAAAAACATATATTTGTGCCTCATTTTCAGGTGGTAGATTATTTTTTCCAACACACTCTCTGTTCGCAGTGCTGGTGGAAGTCCGCTCACCTGTGTACGCGCACCTGTCTGTGTGGTCGTATCACTATAAAACTCCGAGGGTGCAACAAAAAGGCTCATTGGCATAGAAGTGTATGTTTACGTGGTTTCAGTAGCTTCAGAGTCGTAGTGAACGCTTTTAGTGCCAGTAAATGCATCTTATCAAGCCTTTCTAATGACTTTTAATCCAGATTTACCCTCACTGAAAGCTGAAATTTATAATGGTTCACTGTATGTGTTGCGTCTGTGCTCTTATATTTGTGTACTTACTGGATAGCAGGTTGGGATTATGTTTTGCAAGACATCTCCTTTTTTTTTTTTTTCCTGTATCGTGTAAACGTTCATTACGCTCTAAATTAATTCCAATCATTCCGTGTGTTATATATCCACCAGGGGGCAGAAAACAAGCTGTTGTACCATAGACTGTAAAAAGATGGGGAGAGCCTCTGTGACGTCACTTGTAAGTTTCTGACATATATGAAAGATGGGCGGAGCTTCCAGCGGTTAAAAGTAAAGCCTATGCAGAAGTGCATAAAAGTGCAGTTCTCCCTTCATCCACTAGGGATGACAAAACAGAGCGACTCTCCATAGACTCCCATGTTAAAAAGACAAACTTCACAGCAGAAATAAACATGTTTATAACCTGGTTCAAAAATCCATTTTAGGTTTAATAGGTCAGGTTTACCTTCATGACAACTGTGGGGGGAGTGAATTTTTTTCTAACTCGCCCGTTTAAAAGTAATTTAATCTCAAAATTCGGCATATTTAGGGGCATGTCCTTTTGATTGACAGGCACGTGATCTCTCGCTTAATGTAAAAAGAACGCAGAACAACCGTGGTTTTTAGCCGGTTAACAACGTGACTTAACTTTAGCCCGCTTACCTTCGTTAGCTGGTTAGCTCCTGTTATCTCCTGTTATCTCCGGGTTAGCTCGGTTAGCTCTTGGCTACAGAAAGCTCGGCGTTCGCTCGATGTCAATCATTCACCATGACGCTCACAGCCCCCCCTCTCAGCTCCACCTCTTTGCCCATATTTGTATTTTCCAGGCGAGATGACACACATTACCCTGCCAAGATGGCGACAGTGGGAATCGCCCAACGAGCTACAATTCAGCTCTTCAGAAACCTTCGGGTGACGTCACGGAGGCTCCATCCATCATTATATATACAGTCTATAGTTTCTAAAGAGATGAATTGAAGCTCAGTGGGCCATTCCTACCATCATCTTCTTGGGAACGTCACGTGTGTTGTCTCTCCCGAATTAATTAAAAAATGGGCAAAGAGGTGGAGCTGTGAGCTTATTGTGGATGATTGACATCTAGCAATCTCCGACCTGCCTGTAGCTGAAAGCTAACCGAGTTAACCCAGAGATAACAGGAGCTAACCAGCTAATGAAGGTAAGCATGCTAACGTTAAGTCACGCTGTTAACCAGTTAAAAGTTGTTCTACATTCTTTCTCCTTGAAGCGGGATATCCGGTACCTGTCAATCAAAAGGTCACGCCCCTAAATATGCTGAATTTTGAGATGAAATTACTTCTAAACGGACGAGTTAGAAAAAAATTCACTCCCCCCACAGTTGTCATGAAGGTAAACCTGACCTAATAAACCTAAAATGTCTTTTGTAGCAGGCTGTAAACGTGTTTATTTCTGCTGTAAGCGTGTTTATTTCTGCTGTAAACATGTTTATTTCTGCTGTAAACATGTTTATTGCTGCTGTAAACATGTTTATTGCTGCTGTGAAGTTGGTTTTGTTAACATGGGAGTCTATGGGGATTTGTTCTGTTTTGAAGCCCCTAGTGGATGAAGGGGGGAACTGCAATTTTATGCACTTCTGCATAGGCTTCACTTTTTACCGCCAGAGGCTCCATCCATCTTTCATATACGGTCCATGTGTTGTACTCAACAGGATTTGCAGCTGTTTCTACTGTAATGTGATGCAGCAGCACTGAATTAGCTCTTCTAAAGGTTTTTAATGATCTTTTATTAAAGAATCAGCACCTTCGTTCTTTTACATATTAGTGCTGCTGTTGATCACAACATTTCAATTTCTTATAAAAAATTGTTGAAATAAAGGAAGCCACTATTGCAGCCTTGAAATGATCAGCAGTGCGGTAACTTCTTTCTTCAGCTTTATTTTTTCTTTCTTAAAACATTTTTATCAATAACTGACCATTTACACAAAAACATAGCCATAGGTATGTCCCCTATGACAAACTATTGTAGATTTTAGGTTAGATTTGGATTAAGCTTTCAATGCATAAGATTAAAAATGAAGACACTTTCATGCCCTAAAGCTCAGCCTGGCAACTACAGTACAGCACTTGTGGCCCTAGTATTTTAGAAAACACTCAGAAGTCTCACACCGGCTTGGCTAGTGACTTCCGCTTGCTCCACAATAAGAGTAGTGTCTTTACCATTAGCGATACATTATTATAATTGTTTACTGTGACCAGAGAAACACTAAAAGAAAAAAAAAGTAAATGGCCTGGCATCTCCACCAACAAATCATTAATATTTCTCTGTTGTGTTTTTCCCCTCTTTGCTCCCACAAGCGCAGTCCCCAGAGGTTTGTTCAGGGTCCAGTTCATTTTGTCTTTTTGTGCCTAATCTTCTGTTGTTAGAACATGTGGTATCTGAGTATTGTTACGAAATGCAGGTAAACATTCCTCTGAAGCCAAACGCTCCTTTGCACTGATAGATTAAAGGTCCTGAATGGTCCAAAACTCATTTTTATTCTCTCCTTTTAAATTAGACTGAGCCTCCACATTTAAGTTGATATTTCTTTTATACTTGTATTTTTACTTCTTTTATGGTGTTTACTGACATTTTGTCATCTTTCGCTGTCTTGTTTCTATTATTTATTTCAGCACTTGTACAGCACTGGTCAACACCTGCTGCCTTAGATGTGCTGGTCATTATTAAGTTGACTTTTCAATGTTGTGTTAGTCTAGACCGACCAGTCTGCACTGATGACAGATCTTCTTCCTGTTTCCTGCAGGCGGTGTGTAAAGATAACAGTTTCTTCAGTTACTCCATCCCCAGCTGGTTCAGCACCACCAAACATGTCCGAGTTCTGAACAGCAGACTCTGCTCGCTAGATGATCTGCTCTGCAGTAAGACTCCACCTGCTGTCTCTCCAAGCTTCTAAAGGGCAATAATCCTGGAACAAAATATAATCCCAAACACCATTAAATAAATTGATTTTACAATTAAATGAAAAAAATAAAGAATGATATTTTACTATCAGCTCTGTCTTATCTGTATTTTCAGGTAAAAACTGTTACAACTCTGTGAACATTGGCTTCCTCATCGACGGCTCGTCCAGCGTCGGACAGGGAAACTTCCAGCTGGTCCTGGACTTCCTGGCAGGAATCACTCGGAGCTTTGATGTCTCAGATGTGGGAACTCGCATTGGTCAGATTTACAACATGCACTTTCTTCCTGATGGATGTATGGATGGATGGATGATTAGATGGATGATGGATGACTTGGTGTGTTTGTGGAGCAGGTGCGGTGCAGTTCACCTATGACCAGAGGCTGGAGTTTGGGCTGTTTGACCACCACAGCAAAGAGGAGGTCATCAACGCTCTGCAGAAGATCTCCTACATGAGCGGAGGAACATCGACTGGATCAGCCATCAGCTTTGCCACCCAGAGTCTGTTCAGGTAACTCTGGCTCTGATTTTTACATCTGTAAATACAGTTTCTACTATTACAACAAGCTCAACAGCTCTCTGGACTCTACCACTTGTTTTCTCACCTGGTTTATACCTGAGTTAAGACCTCTGAGTAATAACTCCATAAAAACTGGTATTGTTATTAACTTAGGGATGTGAGTGATCATGCCTGACGAGGTGTCCGTTATCAGACTTAGACTTTGACTTAGACTTAGACAGACTTTATTCATCCACAAGGGAAATTCTGTTGTCACAGTAGCTCAGAACAGCAATAGAGGAAGAAATAGAACAGCAATAGTAGGTAAGAAAAAAAAAAGTAAATAATAATAATAAAATAGAATAGGTACTATCCATAAGGCAATCTGGAATATGTACACTTTTACAAAGATAAAAGATAAATAAAACTATCTAAAGTAAAATTGGCAATATAGAATATGGAAATTTAGAAATTTACAATATATACAACATGTGACTAAATGCAGTGCCAGTTTACACAGGGGCTTTGAAATGAATTTTAGTTATCTGTCACAAAGTGGGGAGTTATTGTACATCTGTATAGAGAATGGTAAGAATGTGTTCTTGTAGCGCTCACTGTGACAGCGCAGCTGTAAAAGTCTATTGGAGAAGGAGCTCCTTTGCCCCTCTACAGTCCGGTGGAGTGGATGAGCAGGATTGTCCATAATAGAGAGCAGTTTGTCCAGAGTCCCCCTGTCCCTCACTGTCACAAATGTCTCCAGTTGACAGCCAACCACCTGTCCAGCTTTGCGGATCAGTTTGTCAATCCGAGAGATGTCCCTTTTGGATGTACTGCTGCCCCAGCAGGCCACAGCGAAGTACAGGGCACTGGAGACCACAGACTGGTAAAAGATCTCCAGCAGTTTACTGCACACATTGAAAGACCTGAGCTTCCTCAGGAAGTACAGTCTGCTCATGCCCTTCTTGTAAACAGCATTACAGTTGTCCCTCCAGTCTAGTCTGCTGTTCACATGGACTCCGAGATATTTGTAGCAGTCCACTATCTCCACCTCTGAGCCCTGGATGGTGATGGGCTCCACTGGTGTCCTCTTTCTCCTGAAGTCGATGACCAGCTCCTTTGTCTTGTCCACATTCAGGAGCAGATGGTTAGCCTGGGACCACTTCACAAAGTCTGCAACCAGTGTCCTGTACTCCATCTCCTGTCCATCCCCGATACACCCCACCACCGCAGAGTCATCAGAGAACTTCTGCAGGTGGCAGGACCCGGAGCTGTACTGGAAATCAGAGGTGTACAGAGTGAACAGGAAAGGAGACAGGACAGTGCCCTGCGGTGTTCCCCAGCCGCACATACTGAGGCCTGCCAGACAGGTAGTCAGCAATCCAGGAGACAGTGGAGGAGCTGACACCCATCCCGAGCAGCTTGTCACTCAACAAAACAGGCTGAATAGTGTTAAAGGCACTCGAGAAATCAAAAAACATGATTCTCACCGAGCCTTTAACACTATCCAGGTGTGAGTGAGCACGCTGCAGAAGATAGATGACAGCATCATCCACACTAAGTTGAGCCTGATATGCAAACTGTAAAGGGTCCAGGGCAGATGACACGAGGGGTCTCAGCTGGGCCAGGACGAGTCTCTCAAACACCTTCATCACGTGAGATGTCAGTGCAACCGGTCTGAAGTCATTGAGGCCAGATGGGACGGGCCTCTTTGGTACCGGTACTATACATGAGGTCTTCCATAGCACCGGTATCTTCTCCAGCTTCAGACTCAGGTTGAAGATGAGGTGCAGAAATTAATGGACGGCTCAGAGACATTTTCCATGATGATAATTCATTCTGATAATGGACACCTGGGAGGGCATTATCCTGCTATAATATAAGAATCCAGAATATCCAGGGGATCATTATATCTATAATGCTTCCCTTGGCAAAGTAAATTTGCCCAGCAGAACACAACATCCAGAAAATCATTCTGCTTGCTTAAATGTTAAAATATATATATATATATATATATATATAATGCTCCCTTTGGCAAAGGGGAGTATATCTTATCTTGTCGTCTCCCTGTGCCTTTCCTCCACCATCTATCATCAAGACCAAGACGAGACGTTCACCTGGTCTGGGCCTCTGTACTTTCAGACATCAGAAACATTAACCTTATTTTTCTGTTCAACCCTTCATTTCAGTCACACTGAATTGTTTTCTTTATTAATTAATGATTGATTTTCTGTTTATTTCTCTGTGATGTTCATGTTGATTCTGTTTTATATGCGTACTGAATGTGAGCATGAAGTTCGGAGAGACTCTTCAGCCTGGACTTTTTCCCCTGCAGAGACACAAGGCGAAGTCACAACTTTCTCATCGTGGTAACAGACGGGCAATCATACGACGATGTTAGGGGTCCGGCGACTGCTGCGCAGAAACAAGGTGCAATTTGCTGTACGATCTGCTGCACATGCTCAGAGTGTTTCTCTGTTATGATGAGACTTCACTGCTCTGGCTCACAAGTTGCTTTGAGAAGAAGGATCTACTTTTTTTAAAAATCTCTTTATAAAACTGATGGAGCCTGAATAACCTGCTTTTTCCTGTGCACCGTCACCAGGCATCACCATCTTCTCGGTTGGTGTGGCCTGGGCGCCCCTCAGTGACCTCAGATCAATGTCCTCAGAGCCGCGGGACAGCCACACCTTCTTCACCAGAGAGTTCAGCGGCCTGGCAGAGTTTGTCCCGCTGCTGGTCCGAGGCATCTGCCGAGATTTCACCGAAAACAACTGAGAACACACACACGTGGGTTTGTAGGTCTGCATCTGTATGATCATTTATTCTCCGCATGACCCGGACCTCCAGAGCATCTGAATCCACGTCACACTCCTACTGACAGAAGTGACAACAGTTTTATTGAGTTTGTCCTTTATTTACATGGTGCAGCAGCTTCTTATAAAGCACATGCATGTTATTTTAATCTAAGAAATAAAGAAATGTAGAAGCCTGCTGTGTGGTTGAAGGTGTAGAACCTCCACTCCTGGTTCTACACTTCCCTCTAGAGGGCATTTTATATCATAGGCCGCGTTCACTGACTGATAATGGATCCACTGTTAATCTGAGTGACCACAACTGCTGTTTCTCACATCTATGTAAATCCTGTCTGCAGTTTTCATTAATTTGTTTTTTCTTCTACACAGGAATTATGACCCGCAGAAACACCTTTTTCTTTCTCCAAATTCATTCACAAGGAAGATCCAAACAGAACAAGCAGGAATATTTAACTGTAATTAGTCCTGGCTGATGTTAATCTGGCTGCATCTCAACGGCAGCCATCTTTTTGTAATGTAACATTGTCATGTTTGTTCCTGTCAAATAAATGTCGGATAAAAATCCAATCTGTGATCTTTAATTCAAACATCTACCTTTGCCTTTTGCTACAACAGTGATACACATGTAGTCTCTGACTCTGGACCAACTGGATCTAATGGGTCCAGTTTCTATGCTTTACTGGTATCTAAGCGGTTTCCCAGCATTGTGTAGAGATCACTTATGAAGATGTGCATGAATTTACATCAATAAATCAACTATACGTATCTACATTTTTCAACTAACTAATTAGAGATGGAAGAAAAACAATAACGAAGAAATGGATCAATGTTACCTGATCAGAAAAATCCTCTGCTGTCAAGCTGCTGAGCTCTGAAGATCCAGATGTTTGTTGTGGTTCCTGAAATCATCGATAATCGGCATGAAGTTCTGACTACACCACGTCCTCGTGATGATGATGATGATAAATTATAGGAAACATTTATCAGACAAAAAGAAACAGTTTTCTGTTTAAGTTTTCTGCAGCTCTAACCACATATTGAAAAAGCATAACTCAGGTGAGTATATTCTAATTAAGCTTCATGGTTAGTTGACTAAACTTATTTTTTTCTGCCTCCTGTATGAATTGATATCTGAACCAAAACATTTGATATATATTGTGTAAAATGCTGCACAAGCTGCTTAACAAGGACGATTCTTCACATCCTCTACACCAGTGTTTTTCAACCTTTTTTTAACCAAGGCACACTTTTTTTACTGAAAAATCACAAGGCACATCACAAACCAAAATGTTTTGGTTTTTTTTATTTTAATTCCATATAATTAATATGAAGTCCATCTCGTCAAAGCATCTTGAATAGAAATCAGATAAACACAAGAAGAAGGAATTTTATTATCTTTCACTGGGGCCTGTTTGGATGAACACGGAGCTGCTTTTTAGACCAATTAGGTGAAATTGGGTGATTTTTCAGGGCACACCTGATAATCTCTCACGGCACACTAGTGTGCCACGGCACAGTGGTTGAAAAACACTGCTATACACAACACTGAGTGTTCAGGCCATAGACTGCATTACAAGATGGCCGGCGCCTTCGTGACGTCACCTGTAGGTTTCTGAAGAGCTTAAATTAAGCTTATTGGGTCCAACTGATACATTCCTTATTCAAGAATAACTACATTATAAAGACAAGCTTTGTCCTGCCTGTCACTGTTTTGTTGGGTAGTAAAAGTGAAGCTCATTGGAAAGTTGTCGTTTTGGTAGCGTCACACATGTCGTCTCTCCGGGAAAGTACAAAAAGAACTGAGCAGGGTTGTGAGCGCGGCCATGAGTGATTGACAACAATCAAACTCTGATTTACCTGTAGCTTAGCTAAGACCAAATTGATATAACTCTGAGCTAACGGAAGCTAACCAGCTAGCAGAAGTCTGCGGGCTAAAGCTAAGTCATGGGTTGCCACCTTTCATAAATTAAAATAAGGGACTGATGCGACAGCTTTTTTTTTTTTTTTTACTCACCACAGAGGGAGGCTTTTTAGTTTGCTGTTTATCTCAGTGTGAGTAATTGCGGAGCTTTTTTATATATTTTTTTTTCTTTCAGCAGATGAGAGCTGATGGCAGCGGTCGGGTCCACCAGGTGGTGACATCTCTTGTGTATTGTCTTCTTCACCTTGCGGTTGGGGTGGCACTGCGTGATGGTGAGTTGTTTGTGTGCGGGCTGATTTTAGTTTGAGATGTCCCCTTGGTTTTAACCCCCCTTTCTCCACAGCCTCGCCTGCAAGTTTTTAATTGTGCTCCATTTTAGTTTTTAATTGTTAAATAAAACTTTTTAAACTTGGAACAAGTCTCTGATATTTTTAGTAGACAAACTTGTGTGCCTTCTGTTAAATAATTCCTTGGGTGAAATTCCCAAGGTGGCATTGTCGAAAACGACGAGAGCCGATATATCTCTCTCCTCTTGCCACACTAATCTGCTAAATTAAGCTGTGATAACGTGGATCTCTACTAACATATGAGGAAAACACTATTATATAAAGTGCCATATGCACAAAACTTGGCTAGTGTGTAATTAACCATAAAGATTTCTGTGTGTAGAGTGTGCAACGTTGAACTTTACAAAAAAATAACACCTGTGTCACTTCACCTGCATGTGGTAATAGGGGAGGAGTGGAATGACAAATATCATTTATACCGTGGTCACTGATAGCTGGGTAAGTTCAATTACTGTCTTATCATTCCGTTACGGGCGTTACCAAGCAATACGTTAATCAGATGGTTCAGATCAGCTTTTTTTTTCTTTTTTTTTTAACAGGTGAATGAGAGAATTGTGCTACTTGACGACAGTTGCTTGGTATAAGAACTATAAAAGCCAACATAAAATAGTTCCTGTAGCCTACTTTAGCATATTTAGCAAGTTTTGTAATTTAAAAAAAAGAAACATTTGTTAAATGTTTACTGTGTGGGACCATGGTGATGACAACCAAATGCATCTCATTGTTTAATCCTACATATTGGACAATATTTGTTTGCTGCCTGCTTCGTGACTTGAAGGGAAGTCATGTCATAATAGTTAAACACTAATAAAAAAAGGTTAATTTATTGAATGATCACTGTCAGTTGGCCGTTGGTCAAACAATTGACATGAAAAGGCGTGAAACGGCTTTATAGTCCAAAAAAAAGAGTACCACTCTTTATTTCCATGCACACTGACCAATATTACATTCCACAAAGTAACAGCAGGGTTTTATACCCTCTTGCTGCCAAACCTTAAGAGATTAGCCCATTAAAGTGGGGTTAAAATAACAAAACCACAAAGTACTAACACATATTTAAAAGCATTACACACAACAAAGCATAAATATTTACATATACACATCTCTATATATATATATACACATCAGTCAGTGACTACCTAACCTCATTCTTTGCATAAAACTAATTTATTTTTGCTCTGCAACCCCTCCTCGTTTACATGGTACACTCCTGCAGCTCAGGGTAGTTGGGCCTACTTCCCTCTTTAGCTCCTGTGCTCTGCTAAGAAGAGAAGAGGTAAGTAGTAACTTTAGCTCTTGAGCATTTCGACTTACACACTTGAAACGATAACAAAAAACAAATCGACAGGAAGTTTTCCAATCAAATAATGCTAATTAAAATTCTCTTCACAGAGGAAGGATGGCCAGTCCCCCTCCACAAACATCAACATTTGATTTTGTACATTTTGTACACCTTGGGATACCCCCGCACAGTTGGCAAATGTGGCTGGGGAGAGGGAAGTCTGGGCTTCCCTGCTTAGGCTGCTGCCCCCGCGACCCGACCCCAGATAAACGGCAGAAGATGGATGGATGGATGACATTTTCAATAAACAAGTGCCATTCAGTGCTTACTTATTGTCATCATATACCTTCTGCATAAACAATAAAGCAATACTTGGTGAAGGAGCAATATCTCCATCACAATCACTTACTACAGATTCCTTAAAAATGGACTTAAAAACATAAAGCTCGAAACATTCATATAAAAATAGAGATTTCCCTATAGCTAGGCTATATATATATTTTTTTTTTTTTGCGTGTATTTATTTTTCATCCATTGAAAATATGTTTTTAATGGGTAGGGTTAGGATTAGACAGGTGTTTCAACTGTCCTTGTACTGTCAGCCATGATAATTTCATCAGGTTTCATGAAATGTATCATGAATATAAATGTTTCATTAATGAATGAAAGTTTCAATGAATGTTTCATGGTTTCATGAACAGTTTCATGAGGATTTCATGCCGGTTCAGAGGGTGTGCTGCAAGGGAGATTTTTCTGCATATTTTTGGCTCTCTCAAGACTTGTTATGATGAGTCTCCATGGCAAGGAAAGACTTGGTTACAATAGGGATCAACTGATTAACCTCTCCCAAATCAGGATTATCAGCAAAACAACACATCAAATCCCGATGGAGTTAAAAAGAAAGAGAAGAGGATGCAGAGTGGGAGTGAGACAGAGGAAAAAGCGATGGAGATTTAAACCATATCTACCAACTGTCGTCATGGGTAATGTGAGATCGCTAGCTAACAAAACGAACAAGCTCGAGATGCTAACAATGTCTCGGAAAGAATACAGAGTGTGCAGTATTATGCTTCACCAAGACATGGCTGCATGAACACATCCCTGACTGTAATGTGTCTGTACCGGGCTTTAAAACGGTCCGTGCAGACGGCAGCAGACAACACAGTGGAAAGCTAAAGGGTGGTGGAATTGCAGTGCTGGTTAACCAGCGTTGGTGTCATCCTGGACATGTTACTGTCAAGGAGAAGATATGCACAAGGGACATGGAACTGTTAGCTGTGAGCTTCCGTCCATATTATTTACCCAGAGAGTTTACCTGTGTTATTCTGGTAGCAGTTTATATAATACCTGGTACCGCACCAGACACAGCCTGTGATGTCATCAGCTCCGTCGTTGCTCGGCTACGAACACAGCATCCAAACTCATTCATGGCGATCTCCGGAGACTTCAACAACGTCTCCCTCTCTGCAACTCTACCAACATTCCAGCAGTTTGTCAGCTGCTCCACCAGAGAAAATAATATGTTGGACAAATATGAATAACTTAGTTAGAAAGTCCAGCAGAATAACTTGAGGGATGTGTGGTCTGGAATGAAGATCACCGGCTTCAAGTTAAAGGGGGACCAGCCTGATGGAGGTCTGGACAGAGCTAATGAGCTGAACATATTCTTCAACAGGTTCAGTTCACCCCCTACCTCCAGCCCAACAGACCACACACCCTCCATAAGCCCACTGCTTTCCTGTCACACCTCCAATCTGTCACCCTGCAGCTCAGTCATGGACCAGAACACAGCTTCATCTTCCTCCACATCAGGACATCCTGAGACCTCCACCTTGTCTCCCGCAATCAGGTTATGAAGCAACTTGAGAAACTGAACCAGAACAAGGCTGCAGGTCCAGATGGTGTCAGTCCCAGAGTTCTCAAGACCTGCTCAAAACAACTATGTCCGATTCTCCAGCTGACGTTGAAGTTGCTGGAATGTTGCTGGATGGTTGACGTTGCGGTAACGTATTGTGTCATTTCCTGTTTCCCGATAACAACGTGGGTTTTATAGATAATTGGAGTGCTTTTTGGGGAAAGCCTGGTCTTATTTGGAGAGATGGCATCTGTCCCACATTGGATGGAGCCGCTCTCTTATCTAGCAATATGGACTCTTTTATTAGTCAGCTCAATTGACAACTCAGGGTTGGGACCAGGAGGCAGAATTGTAGTCCTACACACTTTTCTCAAGCTTCCCACCTGCCGCCGCCCACCCAAAACCCCATTTCGACCTTATACAACTCCCCAGCAGTAAGAATTAAACAACACAAAAACACTGTTGGGGTTAATCCTGAAAACCTCATAAAAATAAAAACAATGGATCTAATAAAATCTGAAAATAAGACAAAGTGTGGCCTACTGAATATCAGATCCCTCTCAAAAAAGTCTTTATTAGTCAATGACTTGATAGGTGATCACCACATTGATTTATTCTGTCTTACGGAAACCTGGTTACAGCAAGAGGATTATGTTAGTATTAATGAAGCTACGCCAGCTAACTATTTAAACTTTCACATTCCTAGAACTACAGGCAGAGGAGGAGGTGTTGCAACTATTTTTCAGTCAGAATTATTAATTAGTCCTAAGCTCAAAACTAACTATAAATCCTTTGAATTCCTGACATTAAATTTATCTCATCCAAAATGGAATTCAGAGAAACCGCTCCTGTAGGGGCCAATTAATGAAAGTCTATATAAGACAGGAAATTGTGTGTGTAATGTGTGTGTTAGGCCGGAAAAGAAATTCAGTTTTGACCGCTTTGCCGGGAAGACACTGTACGCGCAGAATGCCGTTGGTTTATTGACTGTGGAAATATTGGAGTTCGAAATGGGAAATAAATCTGCTTTTAAACTGCAACTGCAGCGTCTGGACAATTCATCAACATCATCCACATCAGGTAAAGCGAGTCAGCAAACTTGCCGATCCTAACATTCCAGTGGCTTAAAGCATTGGCTTAGCCCCTTCAAATAAAGTCAAAACTGAATTTAGACAAACGCAAATCAAGAAGCGGAGATTTGCATGCAAGTGGATATTTGGATCCTTAAACGGGACAAGTGCGGAGTTTGTGCTTACGTGGCACTGAGGCAATCAGCTGTGGCCCAAGCTGTCACCTGTAAAACGACATACCTGGAGTAAACGCGCATCGGGAGGACGGTGAGGAGCAGCGCCTACGGAGTGGTTTCGCACCAGGCGGGTGTCTGCAGCGGGTGGCGGATGGTCGGTGATGAGGAAACGTCGCTTGGAACGGTCTTTGTCGTGTTGGATGAGCAGGAGTTATGTCGGCCAGAGTGGTTCAGCATCATCTATTGATAAACGAGTTGGTGGATCGCTGGATTGGTAAACGCCGAGGAGCGTCAGCGGCTTGATAAGAGGAAGATGGCTTGGTCTACTACCGAGGTAAAGTTAGTTTGATGTTTGATATTCAACAGATATTCGGACACCCAGTCTCCCGACCCGAAGCCACCTCGTCGTGGGGTTAAGATGCACGATGCAACGGTCTTCTTAACTTCATACCTTCCATCTATATTTGAACACCCAGTCTCCTCGTAATGAATTGCCGACCCTAAGCTGCTTTGTCGTGGGGTTGTGACAGCAAATTTCACCGCAGCGGTCTTCACCACCGGCGGATAGTTAGGGACCGTCAACAAATTAACCATGGCAGAATTTAAACATAACTATCTCCGCAACCACTGGGGCTATGAATGTCAAAACAATTTTAAACAGTTTACGATTTATCTGTGAGTGATACACTGCCTTTATTTTCTCCATTTTCATCTAGTCCTATTTTATATGAATTTTTAATCAATTCAAACATCAATAGGTTTTTACTCACGTGACTTACACACCTAAAATCACTGCCT